>NC_045435.1:93462705-93545215 GCF_002776525.5 Piliocolobus tephrosceles | reverse complement strand
GCGCCCTGCTCAAATCCTAATTCTTAGTCACATTCCTATATTTGCAGATGAGGAAACTGAGGCCTGACGGGCTTAAGTGACTGTCCAAGATGTTACATAAATGATAAGTGGCCAAAGATGCCCCATGACTTAGAAACTATTGATACCTTTACATGGAAATATTATTGCATCTATAGTCCCTGCAAGTACATGAAGGAAGTATTATAATTTCCATTTCCCCAAATGAAAAAGTGAAACTCAGAGATGTTGAGTAACTTTCCCAAGACTTCACAGTAAATAGGTGCTAAAGCCAGGCTGCAAAAACAGGACTCTGTAGCAAAGGTACAGAGTGATACAAAATGCAGAGAAATGATGTTTAACACTGCCAGAATGCAAGGATCAGAAAAGGTTTCAGAGAAAGTGACATCTGAATGGGTCTGGAAGGAAGGTGAGAGTCCATGGGAAAAAAAGAAACAGAGCCTTCCAGGTAAGTGGAGAACAGCAGGAACAGAGATATCGAACTGTGGAAGAAGAGATAGAAAATGGATTTGGAGTATGAGAGATTAGAGTGGAAATTGGGGCAATGGTCAGCTCATCAAGGGCCTTAAAAGCCACATTAAGAGTTTCAGATTTTTTTCCCTTAAAGCAGAGCTTCTTAAACTGTAAAGTGCATGAGGATCATCTGGGGATCATGTTAAAATGCAGATTCTAAATCAGCAGGTCAGAGGTAGAGCCCAAGAACACATTTCCAATAAGCTCCCACATGATACTGATGCTGCTGATCTGGGACCACACTTTGAGTAGCAAAGCCTTAGACTCACGCTGTCCAATATAGTAGTCATCAGCCACATGTGGCTGTTTTGCCCTTGAAATGTGGCTAGTGAGATGGAGGAGTTAGATTTTAAATTTTATTTCAGTTTAATTCATTTAAATTTAATATTTAGAACATACTCAGTTTGTTATTTTAAAACCCTTAAGTATGTTTGGATTAACTTTAGTATGTGAATCAACTTTTTCAACTGTAAGATTTATGAGATCTCAGTATAGGTCAAGTATTTCAAATGAGAGCTTATAATGAATTGAGAAGTGCCATAAGTGTAAAGTATACACCAAAGTTCAAAAATTTTCTATGAAAAAAGACTGGGCCGGGCGCAGTGGCTCAAGCCTGTAATCCCAGCACTTTGGGAGGCCGAGGCGGGCAGATCATGAGGTCAGGAGATCGAGACCGTCCTGGCTAACATGGTGAAACCCCGTTTCTACTAAAAAAAATTACAAAAAACTAGCCGGGTGAGGTGGCGGGCGCCTGTAGTCCCAGCTACTCAGGAGGCTGAGGCAGGAGAATGGCCTGAACCCGGGAGGCGGAGCTTGCAGTGAGCTGAGATCTGGCCACTGCACTCCAGCCTGGGCCACAGAGCGAGACTCCGTCTCAAAAAAAAAAAAAAAAAAAAAAAGACTGTAAATTTCTCATTTTAATATTAATTACATATTGAAATGGCATTTTGGATATATTGGGTTAAACATAAATTATTAATTAATTCAGCTGTTTCTTTTAACCTTTTAAAATGCGGCTATTAGAAAATGTAAAATCACTGGCTCACGCCTGTAATCCTAGCACTTTGGGAGACCGAGACAGGAGGATCACAAGGTCAGGAGATCGAGAACATCCTGGCTAACACGGTGAAACCCCGTCTCTACTAAAATACAAAAAAAAAAAAAAAATTCGCCAGGCGTGGTGGCGGGCGCCTGTAGGCCCAGCAACTCGGGAGGCTGAGGCAGGAGAATGGCGTGAACCGGGGAGGCAGAGCTTGCAGTGAGCAGAGATCGTGAGCCACTGCACTCCAGCCTGGGCCACAGAGCGAGACTCGTCTCAAAAAAAAAAAAAGAAAATGTAAAATCACATACATGGTTTGCATTTGTGGTTCGCATTCTATTTCTATTGGACAGCACTACCATAGATGAGAGGGAGATATTATTTCTCCATTTTTAATCTAAGGAGAATTCCTGGGTGTGGCTCACAGTTTCTGCATTTGGGAGGCTGCAAACACACAGTGATTCAGCCCCATCCCCCTTGTGTGAGCAGATGAAGGCATGGGGGAATAACGTGACCCTGGGTTCCGGAGGAGAATATTTATTTGAAGAGGCCCATGGCTCTGTCTTCCCCTGGTCCGCATCTGTCCACAGGTTACACCTTGCTGGGAAATGCTGTTAATTCTCATTACTTTTCTGGCCAGGATCAGAAGACAAATGGATGTATCTTTAAGACATGTAGCTCAGGGACTCCAAGCCCAGCTTGTCACTGCTCACTTTCCAGTTCACCTGTAACCATGACAACTTCATTGGCAGAAGTTGCTATGGAACATAATTCAACCTGACTCCAATTTTTTTAAGAAAGAAAGAATGGAAAAACACTCAGCTTTGTCTCAGAGGACTATCGGAGATGGGCTCTCTGGCGATATGCTCTTGACTACCAAGCTCATTTAATTACTTTTGCTCGTGATTTCGCTGGGGAGGCATTTCTGCCAGGAGTAATTTCCTGGGAAAGCTGTGAGGTGTTTGTATGGAAATGTTAGTGTTATGGGATCCAGTGGCTCACACGACCTTGGGCTGGCCTGGAATAGGAAGATTTTCAGCACATGCCCTCAAGTTCATTTCATTTCCACTACGTTAGTTCTAATGAGGAAACTATCAGACATTTCATTACATTTAAGAGCTGGGTGGTGCTCGGACGGAAAAGTGGGGAGGGGACTAAAGGATGGATCTGAAGCCACTGTGGGGTTAGGTCTTGAGCCTATCCAACCAAATTCAGGAAGGCAGAAAAAGCTGGCAGGCTCTAAGAAAAAAAGATACTGTACAACCAAACAAATAATGGGAAAACCCTGTAATCTCATGAATAAATAGGACATACCAGTACCTCGTTATTTCTTTGTTTCTAAAAAGACATGTGTGTATCTTAGATCTGTTTGCTGAAAGGACCTAGGAGCAATGAGTGACCTTTATGCCTGAATTGTGGTCTCTAAATATCATTTCCCACTAAAAGAAATCAGGGTTCCCTGAGGAATGGCTGATTTCACACCCAGGGCAGGAAATGTACAAGATGGTCCTGGCTGTGCCACAAAAGGAGGTAACTGTCCATTTTAGTGGGTCATATCAAAGGCACCCAGGGGTCAACTTGAAGGGTCTCCCACTGGCTAAAAATGAAACAATTTAAGCACAAAAAATTAATGCAGTAGGCTGAAATTGCCATCGACTGAATCAAAATCAGTGTTTATAATGATACTTTTAAAAAATAGACATTTACTGGTCAATCTTCAATGTTACTAGGGATCCTGACAAAGAAAGGGAAAGATTTAAGCATTCGTCCTGTCCCTCCTGCATGAACTGCTTTTCAGCGTAACCAAATAGGTGATGCAAGTTCTGTGTGGACAATTCCAACTAATAAAGGCAGATGGAAGGATACAATTAGTAAATATTTTAGAGTAATTTTAGGCAAAAATCCTCAATGGATGCTGAAACCACTGGGTGAAATGTTGATGGAGAACTTTATAAGAATAAATCAGGGTGATAACACCTGGATCCACTGTTCCATCTCGGCACTACTAAAAGTGGAATAACCAAGCATTATGTGCCTACTCATGTGATGCAATGTGAAGTGTAAAGCACCAACTCTGAGGCATTCTTGGCCAAAATATTGACTACACTTTTATTGAACATTTATATGAAGAATTTTTTATTAATTTTTTTTAGGTGCAATAATGGCGTGGTGGTCATATTTTTTAATGTCTTTATCAGCTAGAAATGCATACTGAAGTAATTTGGGGGGAAATACCATAATGTTAGGATTTGCACTAAATCGCCCCAGCGTAAAACAAATATACAAAAGGATGGGTAGATGAAATGAGACTGACAGCACGTTGATAACTGAAATTGGGTAGATAGAGGCCTATTGTATTATTGTGCTTTTAAGAATATTTGAAAATTTTTATAATGAGAGGAAACCTGGGCTACACAGTTCTAGAAGGGAGGAAGCAAATTATTTTTGCTCCAAAATGAATGAAAAGCAGTTGCATTTTATGTAGGATTTGAGAGCTGTCCATCATCCTGGCATCAAAACTCTAGCCCAACCCACAGAGAGCCATTGGCAGGTTCTCATCACAGCCCTTACTCAGAATTTAACTCTCACGAAGCAGGTAAGTAGCTCCTGCACATTGTATCAAGCTTTTCTTAGTTATTCCCGACTTCCCCACTTATACTCTTTTTCCATCTCTTTCTTTTCTCCTTCTGTTTTCTCAGTGTGTGTGTATCCATTGTAGCTCAGGCTTATTACAAGACTGATGATGTCCAATATGAAAGAAAATGTCTGATGTGCTGGGTAATCAGAATTTTAAAAATACACCATTTTTGAGTGATTTACTTCACAATTTTGTTTTTGTTTTCTGACAATTTGATAAGTTAATATTGGATATTCAAACTTAGCCAATAATTAGGTAATGTCGGCTATTAATCCCACTGAATATTAGATACGTACAAGACTATCATGCATCTTTGCCATGATGTGGCAATATTCAAGGAAAGTCAAAATAACGAATTAGAGCAGTGCTTATATTTCCTTTTTCAATTTTCACCTATTTAAAAAGTAATACCTCAGAAAAATCTTTAATTTCTGCAGCATAAGACTATTGCTGTCTTTTAATCACCACATACACTGCAACATTCGCAGTGAACTTGCAGATTTAGGCCTTTCTCCTTTTGCTTAAGTTTATATTGCAGGTATGTTTATCGTTCTATTGGCAACTACAGTATTTTTTTTCGAGATTGAGTCTAGCTGTGTTGCCAGGCTGGAGTGCAGTGGCATGATCTCAGCTCACTGCAGCCTCTGCCTCCCGGGTTCAAGCAATTCTCCTGCCTCAGCCTCCCAAGTAGCTGGGATTATAGGCACGTGCCACCACGCCCAGCTAAGTTTTGTATTTTTAGTAGAGATGGGGTTTTACCATGTTAGCCAGGATGGTCTCAACCTCTTGACCTCGTGATCCGCCCACCTTGGCCTCCCAAAGTGTTGGGATTACAGGCGTGAGCCACTGTGTCTGACCTTTTTTTTTTTCATTTTTTTGTTTGGTATATAAAATGAAGATATAATGTATGATATATAATATGTAATTAAAATATATATAATGATACATATAATATATAATATTCTAATGCATATGATATATAAAATATAATTTCTCCACATCCTCTCCAAAACTTGTCATTTTCTATCCTTTTTATTATAGTCATGCAAGTAGGTATGAAGTGGTATCTCGTGGTTTGATTTGCATTTCCCCAATGACTAATGATGTCAAGCACCTTTTTGTGTGCTTATTGGCTATATGCATATCTTCTTTAGATATGTATACAACTCCTTTGCCATTTGTCTTTTTATCATTCAGTTGTAAGAATTCTTTAAATATTCTGGATACACAACCTTTATCAGACACATAATTTGCAAAAACTTTCATTCTGTGGGTTGTTTTTTCATTTTCTGGGTATTCTGTCTTTATCTTTGGCTTTTGATAGTTTGAGTATGATGTATATAGGTGTGGATGTTTTTGAGTTTACCTTACTTGGAATTTGTTGAGCTTCTTGGGTGTGTAGTTTTTAATCAAATTTGGGAAGTTTTCAGCTATCATTCCTTCAAAGATTCTTATGCCCCTTTTTTTCCTTCTCTGTGGCTGTGACTCCCATTTTATGTATGTTGATACACTTGATGGTGTGTCTGTCTTAGTCCATTTGAGCTACTATAACAAAAAAACCATAGACTGGGTGGCTTGAACAACAAACATTTCTTTCTCAAAGTTCTGGAGTCTGGGAAGTCCAAGATCAAGCTGCCAGTAAATATGATATCTGGTGAGAGCCTACTTCCTGGCTTATAGACGACCATCTACTCATTATATGCTCACATGGCAGAAGGGCAGAGAGAGAGAGAAGGCTCTCTCATAACTGTTGTAAGGGCAATACGACAGCTCCACCCTTATGACTTCATCTAATCCTGGTTACCTCCTAAAGGCCCTACCTCCTAACACCATCACTTCGGCGTTGCAGGGTTTCAACATAAAAATTTGAGGGGGACAAACATTGAGTTCATAATAGTGTCACACATGTCTCTGAGAGTCTGTTCATTTTTCTTTGTTCCTTTTTCTGTTCCTCAGATTGAATAACATCAATGGGCCTATCTCTGAGTTTGTTGCTTATGTACTTCTGCCAGTTCAAATCTGCTGTTGGGAGCTCTTATGAATTTTTCAGTTCAGTGATGGTACTTTTCAAATCCAGAATTTCTATTTGGTTTGTTTTTGTAATTTCTACCTTTTTCTTTATATTTTCTCTTTATTGAAACATTATTCTCACACTTTATTTCTATAGGCCTGGTTTCCTTTAGTTCTTAAAACATAATTTATTTATTTATCTATTTTTGAGACAGATCTCACTCTGTCATCCAGACTGGAGTGCAGTGGTGCAATCTCATCTCACTGTGACCCCCTGCCTCCCAGGCTCAAGGGATCCTCCTGCCTCAGCCTCCCAAGTAGCTAGGACTACTGACATGTGCCACCATGCCAGCTAATTTTTAACATCTTTTGGTAGCGACAAAGTCACATTATATTGCCCAGGCTTGTCTCAAACTAATTCTTAGAACATATTTTAAATAACTGATTTAAGTATTTTCTAGTAAGTACAATGCCTGGGCTTCCTTAGGGACAGTTTCTACTGATTGCCCATTTTTCCAGTGTATGAGTTATACTTTTTGTTTCTTACAATGTTTTGTTGAAATGTGGACATTTTAGATAATACAATTTGGCAACTCTGAAAATCAGATTTCCCATCCCAGGTTTGTTTTTTTTATTGTTGCTATTTGCCATTGTTGTTGTTGGTTGTTTATGACTTTTTTCAACTAATTCTGCATTAGTCTAAATTCTTTGTTGTGTGTGGCCACTGGTGTCCCTGCTCTGTTAGTTTAATTGTTAGATATGGGTTGGAAAGATATTTCCTCAAATGCGTGGAACTGGTAGTCTCCCAGACTTTGCCAAGGGTGGAGTACCTCCTCAACACTCAGATTGGTAATTGACAATTTTGCCTTACCTTTCACTTTCTTCATGCAGAGCCTCAAGGTCAGACAGAAGTGAGAGCTTAGGGCTTTCACAGGTCTTCCCCTAACATGTGCACAGCCCTGGCCATGCATGCAGCTTTAGAGCACAGCCTCTAGATTTCCAGGAATAGGTCAGAGCTTTTCAAATCCTCTATGTGAGCATCTCTTTCCTCAATTTTCCTTTTATGTTTTTGGTTAACCTATTGTTTGTCCTACTGTTATCCATTGGGCAGCTGCATAGTTTAACAGTTGCTTCTCATCTTTTCCATCAATGCCCCTAAAGAAAAGGGGATTCCACTGAATGACTTCTGAATCAGCTGAAATAAAGAGAGCTTTGCAAGTGATGTCTTCCAGGGAACAAAAAGAAAAACCAAATAATGACAATACTCTGATACTAAACTCTGAAGGAACTCTAACCCTGTTTTGTTCTGTTCTGTTCCCTTCAGTAGCTGCCTAGCTGCTAGTGTTTTTTACCATGATTGTAGGACGCTAATTTTTAAGACTACTGCACCACTAGATATGGGAGGAGTCCCCTGCTTATCCACAGTTTCACTTTCCAAGGTCAACCATGGTCTGAAAATAGGTGAGTACAATACAATAAGATCTTTTGAGAGACACAGAGAAAGAGAGAGAAGAGATAAAGACAGAGAGCACATTTGCATAACATTTGTTACAGTATATTGTTATGTGTTCTATTTTATTATTAGTTATGGTTAATCTCTTACTGTGCCTAATTTATAAATTAAACTTTATCATAGGCACATATATGTAGGGAAAAAACATTGTATATATAGGATTGGAGACTATCTGAGCTTCAGACATTCACTGGGGGTCTTGGAACATGTCCTGTGAGGATAAGGGGGGACTAATGTGGAGCAAATTAAATATCACCAAATTCACTGTTCTTGCAAATTCAGCCGTTTTTCTTAAGTAAATGCTTTCTGTATTGCCACAAGTCTTTTGTTAATTTCCAGAGTTCTGACAAAGTTTATTCTAATATTTTTTGCCAGTTTCTCTCTCTCTCTCTTTTTTTGAGACAGAGTCTTCCTCTGTCACCCAGACTGGAGGGTAGTGGTATAATCTCAGCTCACTGCAACCTCTGCCTCCCAGGTTCAAGTGACTCTTCTGCCTCAAGCTCCCAAGTAGCTGGGACTACAGGCACGTGCCACCACACCTGGCTAATTTTTTGTATTTTTAGTAGAGATGGGGTTTCACTCTGTTAGCCAGGATGGTCTTGATCTCCTGACCTTGTAATCCACCTGCCTTGGCCTCCCAAAGTGCTGGGATTACAGGCGTAAGCCACCGTTCCTGGCCTTCTCATGGTTTTTATAGATGAGAGAGTTTTAGATGTCCTTATTCCACCATTTTCATTGATGTCACTCCTACAACATGTGGAAGTTAACAGTGATAAAACAGAGTCATTTAAATGAAAACCCTAACCAAAATGAAGTCAGAGAGGGTCATGAAGAAGAAGTTGCCAGACGTGATTTCCTGAAATGCCTGCCCTGCTTGCTCTACCTTGTAAACAGAGCAAGCAGAGCTCATCACAGGAATTTCCTCTGGCCTACAGTATTTCAGATAGTACCCTTGGACCAGGACAGTTGCACAGCAATGGCTTTCTTCCCTGATGGACTAAACAGCAGCTCCTGCAATGAGTGCCTGTAACCAATAAGCTTTCTTTCAAAGCAGTTTGCATGGGCTTCTCTTCGTCTTTAAAAACTTCCTTTTGTCCTGAATTTCCTTGTGTGGGCCTATAATTTTCATAGCACATATATCCCCAGTTGCAACCCTTTGCAATTTGCAATTAAAATCTTTTGTTCTAGAGATCCTGTCTGTCTCTCTAAGCCTCTTTTTTAGGTTGACAAATTATTTTTTCTAACTAAACTTGTTTGCATTTTATTATAGACGTAGGCCTGGCCTGTGGATGAAAATGTGCTTGAGTTTAAAAACGTATAAAAAGAGATCACTTTGAATTTTATAGCTGTTCTCATTGGAGGCTTACTGAATTATTGGTAACCGATATCCGTAATTAATGGGCCACCTTATAGTAAGGAATCAGAAGTTATATGAACCTATCCTGCAAGAGAGTCAAGAGATCTGTGGGAAAGCCAAGTCTGTAAAGTATCAAGTCACATAAGCTCAGAACTTTTCCATAGAGAAGGCCAGCATCCATTTTATCAATTATAAACCACTGTAATAAGTCATATCATCTTTCTGAGAATACTTCTTTTATATTAATTTTAAAACGTGGGCTGGGTGCAGTGGCTCATGCCTGTAATCCCAGCACTTTGGAAGACCGAGGCAGGCAGAACACCTGAGGCCAGGCCAGGGCAGGTCACCTGAGACCAGCCTGGCCAATATGGCCAAACGCTGTCTCTACTAAAAATACAAAAATTGGCTGGGTGTGATGGCGCATACCTGTAATCCCAGCTACTCAGGAGACTGAGGCAGGAGAAGCACTTGAACCTAGGAGGCAGAGGTTGCAGTGGGCCAAGATCATGCCACTGCACTCCAGCCTGGGTGACAGAAGGAGAATGTAAAAAAAAAAAAAAAAAAAAAAAATGCTGAGTCCACGGCAGGCAGATCACTTGAGGTTAAGAGTTCAAGACCACCTGGTCAACATCGTGAAACCCCATCTCTACTAAAGATACAAAAATTAGCCAGGTGCAGTGGTGTGTGCCTATAATCCCAGTTACTTGGGAGGCTGAGGCAGGAGAATTGCTGGAACCCAGGAGGCAAGGTTGCAATGAGCCGATATCATGCCACTGCACTCCAACCTGGGCAACAGAGCAAGACTCTCTCTCTCAAAAAAAAAAAAAGTGATGAAGAATTTCCAGGAGTATGAAGTAGAAGTAAATGTACTTCTCCCTATACCTTCTGCTAAGTACAACTAAATTCCCTGGATATTACATATAAAATGAACATGAAAATGCTCTGAAAAGTAGAGAGAAGAATGCAGACCAAATAGGGACCTCAGGACTTAAGGAACAACATGGCATGAGTTCTCTGGGCTTCCTTTTTGCCTTATATATCTAAGACTTGGAGCTGAAGAAGCTAACAACCCAGAAACACCAACGGAGGAAAAAAGTACCCACAAAAGCTTCTCTCTAATCAGAGGACTGGGAAAGGGGCAGCTTAGCAAGAAATTTGGCCAATGAGAAGCACTAGTAGGATATCAGGGGATGGGAAGAGAGTGAGGCCAGTGGTTTTATTCCCCCAGCTCCTTGTTAATATGGGGATACAAAGGCTCAGCCCTCTTCCTCAATGTGAGATATCTCTACAGGATCATCACAGTTGCGAGTTCCCTGTGAGACCAGCTGAGTTTGCAACAACATTGCAGTTCAAGTTCTCCCTCTGCTCAATTCTACTTCCCTCACCCTTCAAAGATGTTGCTCTCATGAGACACCTCAATATACCACCAGCATACAAATTTCAGAGTTTCAGAGTCTCCTGGAATCTCAACCTGCCGCAAGTGGGTTTAGCCAATGAACTAGGAATAACTGCATCCTGAATGACATTTGAGGCTCTGCGAAGGACACCTTTGGTTTTACTGACATCTCCTGACATCCAGCTTTCATGTGATCCAAGTGTTGGCCTTCTCGGGTATCCCAGTGACATCTAAGCACCAGTCACCACATTATGAGGCACTGTGAGATCCCATTGTGCTTTCTAAGTTATTAAAGCATGTTTCCTTATGGTCAGTGTGGCTCTACAGTTGAGTCTACTATATCTAACTTTCTGAAAGTTGTATGAGATCCACTTACTCTGATTTACCTAGAACACCTCATGTCATAAGACTCTAATCAAGAGCATTTGATTCTTAAGATCCCATTTCTCAGATGAGGAAACTAACGTCTGGGTTCACTGTGTGACCTCACTGAGCAAGCTGGAGTTTTCAGCTCTGGGTGTTCCAGGAGTGCCACGAAGCCCTTGTTTTACTCCAAATATTAGGCCCCATCAAACGATTGTCCACCGGACTGAAGATGTTATAGTATCATATTTAAAATGTCCATGGGATGATAGTGGGTGTCAAGCAAAAAATAAAAAGTGTTCTATAGTTAAATAAGTCCATGAAATGCTGAGTTAAACAAAAACAAACAGATTTCTTTACTGCAAAGCATCTTGGTTCTTTTAATATGCTATATCTATCCATTTATTTAAAATTTATTTAGCCCATAACATGTGCTAGGTCCTCTTTTGGGTACTTGGGATATGTCAGTGAGCCAAACAGATAAAATTCTCTCACCTTGTAGAGTCTGTATTCTAATGAAGCTGTGGGGGATACAGCAAACATAATAAATGGATAAATGATGTCATGTCTTAGATGATGATAAAACTATGGGTAGAAGAGAATAAAAGGATAAAGAGTGTCCAGGGTAGAGTAGGGTGGGATTAAAATTTTAAATACGGTGGCCAAGATTAGACCTTATTGAGAAAGTGATGTTTAATTGAAAATTTGAAGGGGCTGAGGGAATTGGCCACGTGGGAATCTGGGGAAGAGCATTTCAGGTACAGGAAGCAGTCAGTACAAAGGCCTTAGGCAGGCACAGTCATGGTGTGTTTCAAAGAATAGTAAACAGTGTGGCTAAAGTGCAGAAAGGGAGGGGCAGGGAAGCAAGAGAGAGGGTCAGAGAGATCGGGGAAGGGAAATACCACAGGCCGTGGTAGGGATTTTGGCTTTCCCTCTGGGTGAAATGGGGAGCCACTGAAGGGCTTTCAAAGCAGAAGAGTCACAGCCCACCTGGAAAACCTAAGAAATCTTTAAGTAAACGGGAAAGACCGATGCTTTTTCTCAGATTGCGGGAGATAAGCTAAAAAAAAAAAAAAAAATCCAAAACAAAAACAAAAACCCCAGCAGTGCTTCTTCTATACATACAGCGACAAAGAATTACAAAATATAATTTTTAAAAGATACTAATTGAGTTGGACAAACAACAACAAAACTATTTAGAAGTAAAACAAAAAAGATGAACAAGATTTTTAATAAACAAAACTCAAAATATTATTGAAAGACATAGGAGGAAAAGGTTGAAAAAAATGGGAAAATGTACTGTGATCATGCATAGAAAAATATAATATTGTAAAGATGTCATTTGTCCCCTGAGAAATATAAATGCAGCATAAATTTAATTAAACTCTCAAAGCATTTCTTTTTATGTTTTAATTTGAGATAAGTTGATCTTCAAATTAATATGGAAAAGTAAAGGGCTAAGCAGGCTCAAGATAATTCTGAAGAAGACTAAGGAGAGGGGACTTACCCTACCATATGTCAAAGTTCATTATAAAGCTACAGTAATAAAATACTATAATATTTGTCTAATGACAAAAAGAATAACCAAAGGGACAAAACAGAGAGCCCCAGAAATAGACTATACATACATGGAAAGGAAATATGACAGGGATGATATTACACATCAATAAAGGAAAGGCAGGTTATCCAATAAATAATGCTGAAGATATAGATAATGCATGTGGGAAAAAAATAGATCCTTACTTAATGCTATATCAAAAAATAATTTCTAGGTGAGCTCAAAAAAAGACTAAATGTGAAGGACAAAACTTTAAAGTTTTTAAAGAAAATATAAGAAAATATGACACTGGGATAGGAAATTAAAAAAAAAAAAGTCACAGAAATATAAGCCTCACAGGAAACTAATGGCATTTTTGTTACGTTAAATGTGAAATCTCCTGTTGCTGGTGAAGTGAGTTTGAAGCCGAGAGATGAGAGCTTAATTATCAACCCACCTGTATAACAAACAATACCACAAATAAAGTAGAAAAAATAAGGCAGAAAAAATAAGGCCACTGACTGTTAGAAGGTATTTGTACATTGTTATTAAGAATTACTACCCAAAATTTCAAGTAGTACTTGCACAAATAACAAAAAGATCCAAAACCCAAGCAAAAAGTAAGCAAATGATATAAAAAGGCAGTTCCCAAAAGATATTCAAATAGCCAATAAACATATGGCAAGTTTTCAACTTTCTTATTAACCAGGGAAACACAAATTTAAACAAAAATGAGATACCATTCCTTGGATTGACAAATATGTAAAACAAAACAAAACAACATGACAGTATTAATATTGACAAGGATCCTGGAGCTTGGTGGTTTTTAATCATTGCTGGTGAAAATGTAAATTGCTACAACACTTTGCGAAGCAATCTTTCAATATTTCATAGAGTTGAAGGTGTTGATAGCCTGTGTCCTAGAATTCCTGCAATTCTAGTTAAAGGCGTATGCCTTGAAAAACTCACACCTGTGCATAAGGGGTCATGCACAAGGAGAGTTTATGCTTGCAAAAAGAAAAAATTTGACACAGTGTAAATGTCCATATCAATGAAAGAATTGATAAATTGTAAAGTATTCATACAGAGCAGTAGGTAAAGTTAATGAATTAGAGCTACCTGTATAATCTTAAAACCATAATGTTAAATGAATAAAGCAGATAGAAAAATCCTATGTGCATTGTGATGCAATACCACAAATAAAAGGATTTAGAACAGGCAACACAGTGGATAGAATTTATTGTAGATAAATATATGTCTTAAAAGTATAAAAATTTCCATAAGGAAAAGTATAAATCAACTAGAGGATAATGCTTCCCTTTGGAGAGGGAGTGGGAAAGAAGACCAGTGAGGAAGGCACAGATGCTGTGGTTCTATCTGCAAGGTTTTGTTCTTAAAACCAAAAAACAAAATGAAAATGAAGAAAAATGTGTTCTCTGCCAAAATGAAAAAATTCACTCTCTGGACTACGTAGAAGAAGGCACAAAGCTGAAAGGAAAATGAGGGAGCTGGAAAATCAAGCCACGCATAGTGGAGCAGAAATGACCAGGGATGACAGTGTGGCCAGGGAGCTCCGATGGTTTCACAAAGTTTCCCAAAGTCTGCAGAAGGTGAAGCAGCACAGCCAAATATTTCCTATGTCCCCAAGGAGGAGACATGAAAATGCTGGCAAAGAGGAAATATTAGTGGCCTTGAAGATGCTTTGAAAAGTACCTCAAGGAGAAGTAATAGCAGAGGTCTGTGTGAAGACCCTAACAGAAAACTAGATGGGAATGCAGAAGATTCAAAGGGTCCCAGTGTGAGGACATAAAGACATCTATGGGTGATGGGATAATGCAAGTTCAGCAAAGTCAGAGTAGGAAGGACCCATTGCCAGATTCACTGAATCACGATGCCTCTATGCTTCATAACTCCCCAAGTGGATACCAGCCAGAAAGTAAAGGGAGATACTTAAAGTGCTGAATGGAGAAAAAAATTATGAATTGAATGGAAAAAACCTGAATCAACTCATGTTAACCTTAATTAAGCAAAACGAAGATCTAGATCATTAAGTGGTACAGAGACATGAGATAGCAATTCATTTTAGTTATTATATAAGGAAAACAATCACATTTAGTCAAGGGAAAGAAGAAAACAAAAAAGAGGAAAAAGGAAATAATGAGGAAAGAGGAGGAGATTAGAGAAGAGACGGAAGGAAGAAAACATGGTGGCAGATACAGAGGATTCACCTGGACTCAGTAACTTGGACTTCTCCACTGTGGGTGCTGTGGTTACTGGTACCACTAAGTGCCTGCCAACAGCAGAGGCCAACGCTCATTCTTCAGTATCCACCATTCCCTGAGGAATTAATTAGCTCCCTTGTGGTGGGTAGAGTCCATTGGATCCCTTTCATCATAGAGGAGGCAGATATTTGTCCTCATTAGAAGAGATATAAGTCCTGTACATGAATTTGCATTCCCTGCTCATGGTGCTTCTGCCAACTGCCCCATTTATGGACTTGTAAAATACTTTATTCACCATCATGGTATCTCTCATTTCTTCCAACAAAGGAATTTGTTTGAGAGTAAGAGAAGCACAGCAATGGGCTCATAACCATGGACTTCATTGCCTTGCCATGTACCCCACCACCCAGAAGCACCTGCCCTGGGAGAAGAGTAGCATGACCTCCTGAAGACTCCATCATGGCACCAGCTGGGAGACCACGAGCAGCTGGGGCACTGCCCTCTGGGGTGTGATATATGCTTGAAACCAGCAACTGTTATGTATACCACACCTCCCAGAGCCATGGTAAACAGATTCAGGAGTCAAGGGGTGGCAGTGGCAGTGGTCCCTCTCATTTGTGTACCTGAAAACACACATGCAGAATTTTCTATTCTACTCTTCACAAGGTTGGGCTCTGTTGGTCTAGGTTTTATTCCTTGAGAGAAGAAGACCTATACCAGGGCACTCAACAGTGGGCCCATTAAGTTGGAAGTTGGAACTGCCACATGGCTATTTTGGGTTCTTGTGCCAACAAAACAAGACAGAGATGAGATGGTGTACAGTCATTTCTCCCTGCTTCTCCCCAGTAAGTACAACTATAAACTCTGGAAATGCCTCAGTGATAAACTCAGAAATGGCCAACCAAAGGAGAACTCTAAACAGTGGAAAGACGGAAGCTGATGGGTTGGGGACCCCACCACTGAAGGAACAACATGGAAGCAGAGCAGCTTAAGTCCCTCACCCCATGGATGAGGATACCTGATAACAATAAGCAGCCAAGAATAGTGCTGTCCTTCCCCACTGGGCCTAAGACTTCCTAAGCCTCCCCTTCCAAGAGACACTTGGGCAGCCAGGCATCTCAGGTAAGAGTGATCTCATTGCAAGAGGTGGCCCAGCCCCAGAAGGCCCTCGTCCCCGTGGGCTGGAGACTCCCTTCCTCCTCCTGGTGACTGGGTGGCCCTGGCAGGTGTATCCCACTACAAGTGCCCAGCCCAGAAAGCAATCTCTGTTTTTGTAAGCCAGAGACTTCCTTTCTCCCACTAGAGGCTCCAGGTGGTTGAGATCTGGGAAACCTCCTTCTGCCTGATAGGCAGCATCCAGGGATCAGTGGGAGCCCCAGTGGCACTAGACACACCCGCAGGCCAAACTGCACAGCAAAGGCTCTGAAAATTAAATTGTCATTGGAAGCAAAGCCCACAAAAGTAGACTTATGACATCTATTGTTTTTCGACTTTTTAATAATGGACATTCTGGCTAGGGTGGGGGTATCTCCTTGGGGTTTTAATCTGCATTTCCTTGATGACTAGTGATGTTGAGCAGTATAATGTCTATGCATATCATATGCCCACTTTTTAATGGGATTATTTGTTTTTTCTTGCTGATTTGTTTCAGTTCCTTGTAGATGCTGGGTATTAGTCCTTAGATGCATAAACTGCAAATATTTCTTCCCATTCTGTAGGTGGTCTGCTTACTCTGATGATTATTTATTTTGCTGTGCTGAAGCTTTTTAGTTTAATCAGGTCCCATTTTTTTATTTTTGTTCTTGTTGCATTTGCTTTTGGGATTTTCATCGTAAATTCTTTGCATGGGCCAATGTCCAGAAGAGTTTTCCCTAGGTTTTCGTCTAGAATTTTATGGTTTCAGGTTTTATCTTTAAGTCTTTAATCCATCTTGAGTTAATTTTTGTATACGATAAGAGGTAGGGATCCAGTTTCATTCTTCTACATGTGGTTATCCAACTTTCCAGCACCGTTTATTGACTAGAGTGTCCTTTCCCCACTGTATATTCTTGTATGCTTCGTTGAAGATCAGTTGGTTGTAAGTATTTGGCTTTATCTATGGGTTATCTATTCCATTCTATTGGTCTCTGTATCTATTTTATACCAGTGCCATATTGTCTTGGTTACCATAGCCTCGTAGTATTCTTTGAAGTCAGGTAATGTGATGCCTCCAGATTTGTTCTTTTTCATTTAGATTGCTTCAGCTATTTGGGCTCTTTTTCAGTTCCATATGAATTTTAGGATTCTTTTTACTAATTCTGTGAAAAATGATGTTGGTCTTTTAATAGTAATTGCACTGAATCTGTAGATTGCTTTGGGTGTTACGGTTGTTTTCACAATATTAATTCTTCCATCCTTCAGCATGGGATGTATTTTCAATTTGTTTGTGCCATCTTTGACTTCCTTCAGCAGTGTTTTGTAGTTCTCTTTGTACAGATCTTTGATCTTCTTGGTTAATTATATGTGGAAGATTTTTTTGTAGCTATTGTAAAAGGGATTGGGTTTTTTATTTGATTCTCAGTTTGGTCATTGTTGGTGTATAGCAGTGCTACTAATTTGTGTGCACTGATTTTGTAACCTGAGACTTTACTGAATTCATTTATCAGATCTAGGAGTCTTTTTGAAGAGTCTTTCAGGCTGTCTAGGTATACGATCATATCATTGGCAGAGATAATATGACTTCCTCTTTTTCAATATGGGTATCTTTTATTTCTTTCTCTTGTCAGATTGCTCTGGCTAGGACTTCCACACTGCCAGTTTCTTACCACAGTACCTGTGACTTACTGCCCAGGGTGTTCTCTGGTTGTAGAACTGTGCTTGATGTATGAGAGGCTGGGCAGAAATTCCAGGGAGTCCATGACCAGAAGCAACCTTCAATTAATAAGGGGAAAGAGTTGGTGAATAAATACCTCAGCTTCTGACCCCTTGATAAGACACGTCTGAGATATGATCTGCATAGTTGCTTAGTGGGTTCCCAGTAGGACTATACCCCAGTTACAGCACCAGTACCCACAGTCAATCTGATCATCATTATATTCTCTATTGGTTTTCCTCCCTTCTTGGACTCTCTTTCCCCTTCTCTTACCATACTTTGTTGAGACCACTTTCTGCTAATGGTCTGAATAGTTGTGTCCCCCAAAATTCATATGCTGAAACTTAATCATCAGTGCAATAGTATTAAGAGGTAGGGCCTTTAGGAGATGATTATTAGCTCAGGAGAGCAAAACTCTCACGAATGGGATTAGTGCCCTTATAAAAAAGACCCAGGGGAGCTTGTTCACCCTTTCAGCCATGTGAGGACACATAGATATAAGGTGCCAACTACAAGGAATTGGCCCTCACCAGACACTGAATCTGCTGGTGCCTCGAGGTTGGACTTCCCAGACTGCAGAACCTCCACCTGCTCTCTCTCAACATGGGGGGATTATGGGGATTACAATTCAAGATGAGATTTGGGTGGGGACACAAAGCCTAGCCATATCATCACACAATAGGAACAGCTTGTCTCTGCCCTTATGATATCTGGAGTCTCAGCTGGGAAGGAAGGTTTGAGAGCTGGGAATGACCCAACAGCTGGGGTTTGGAACCACTGAAGGCTCATTTACTCACATGTCTGCTGGTTGATGCTGGCTGCTGACTGGATCCCAAGCTGGGGCTGCCAGCTATGGCATCTACATGGGTCCTTTCCATATGGTTGCTTGGATCTCGTTATAGCATGGTAGCTGGGTTCCAGGACTAAGCATCCCAATATAGGCAGAAGCTATATTGACTTTTACGACCCAGAATAACCAAGTGTCATTTTTACTACTCTCAGAAGTTCACCCCAAATTGAGGGGAAGGAATATGGAATGAACACAATGTCTCAATGAGAAGAGTGTCATTGAGAGAAATCACTTAGAAGATAATGTGAGTTGAGAGATATTGCTGCACACATCTTAGGAAATACAGTCTGCCACAATGTTCACTGAGCATATACTATGTGCTTAGCCCTGTTTCAAGGGCTATGAGGTTCTTAAGATGGAGCCCTAGCGTCTGAATCCATGTTGGCTGGAGGGGGCTTCACACACTCCAGTTAGAGCTGCTTCCTGGCTCACGGTGGCTCTACGTTCTCTGGGGACAGCCTTCAGATTGGTTGAGGATGCACAGCTGGTGCAAGCAAGGTCAAAACAGTCCTTTGTGAATTTCTTTAGCTGGTTCTGAGAAAAGTGGGGCAGCTGTTTCTAGCCATGTGTAGGAGGCCAGCCTGTACTAGGCAAGAATTAAGCTGACACTCAGAGAGAAACAGAAATGAGAGAGAGAGAGAGAGGAGAGCCTAACAGCCTTTAGTTTCAGGCATCTCTGAGACCCATTAGCACCTTTGCCTTTCCCATGTGTACATGAAATGTCCTAGATCCTTCCCAAATAGCTTCAAAAAACAAAAAACAAACAACAACAACAACAACAACAAAAAAAAACCTAGGCTTTTGAAGTTGAATGCCTGTCACTTACAACCAAAAGTGTTCTGCCAAGCACAGGTATAAATAAGATGGAGCACTGTCCACATGGGCTGGCCCCAGAGCAAGTAGGAACAATGTCAGCCATCAGATTCAAGGGTCAAGAGGGAGGTTGTCATCTAATGGTGGGGTTAGATATCAGGAGAGAAGGACACCAAGAGCTGGTGAGGAAATAGAGTTCAAAGGGACAAAGGGAAGGTTTTGGAGTCACGCAGACACAAATTCAAACCCTGTCTCAGAGATTTGTTGCTGAACCACTCAGACCCTCAGTCTCCTTGTCTGTAAAATGGAACTAATGCCCATCTCATGGATTATTGAGAAGACTCAATGGCTACTCTTGGGGTTTTGCACAAGAACAGCTACTTGGGAAACCATGATTCATTCATATAGAAGTGCAAGATTCTGAATTGTTATTGTTCTACTCAACTTCATTTTATCTGAACCTGATTACTCAGCTGGGACATCACTCTCATGTAGAAACTGCTGTGAGTGTCTCATCCCATACCCTCTTGGGCCATCTCTGAGTTCGCCCGCAGATGGGGAATACAGAACCCTACATGCTGCTAGTTTTCCTCCCCAAGCACATATATTCTTTGCTCTTCTATATGAGGTGTTTTTTCACCATTGTGGGTGCTTGCTCTATCAAGAAATGAAGGGGAGATCATCCCCTGGGCTACTCTCATTCAACAAGGAAGAGAATCGGTGGACAAATGCTGCATCTTCCCTGTCTTCCAATGGAACAGTTGTGTTCTTCATGGTTTCTCAGGGGTCCACCACAGAATCGAGCCCCAGCTGCTCACAGTGGTTACCCACTCATGAGCATATCATCTGCTGGTTTTTCTCCTTTTCCTGTCTCACTTCCCTACCTCCAAACTTGGGAGTCTTGCTACTTCCTGGGCTTTACCCAAGAATAGGGGTCCAGATGCTCTCTGTCCCCAGATTCTCCCAAACCTGTCTTGTCATTGTCCCAGAACTCACCCAGGGAT
The DNA here is from genome assembly GCF_002776525.5 of Piliocolobus tephrosceles. Lineage (NCBI taxonomy): Eukaryota > Metazoa > Chordata > Mammalia > Primates > Cercopithecidae > Piliocolobus > Piliocolobus tephrosceles. The sequence goes on along the minus strand of NC_045435.1, from coordinate 93,525,091 downwards.
GCAGGAGGCTGGATGCAGGAATCCCCAGCTCATGGACCAAGCAGGTCTGTAGAATCTTTTCTGCTCAGTCTCTCTTTCCTGCAGCCAGCGAAATCTCTAGTTTTAGAATCAGGATGATTTGCTCTTACATTATTGTTCTTCCAAGTCTATTATCTTTTTCATATTCTTGTTGAGTTCTATTGGATCTAAAACATTAAAAGTCAGGAAAAAAGATCCTTTTTCTGTAATCTACACTGCTTCCCTGAGGCAAAGAAATGTAAAAATAAGCTAAACAAAGCCTGGCTGATTAAATAAGAGTAAGGGTTTGGGAAAGGGCTGAGTATAGGGAAATATGATAAGAAAAACTCAGTCCATATTTCAAAATATTAACCCACCTCATAGAGACAAGAAAAGTAAGGTACAAAGAGATTAAATGTCATGGTCAAGGCTCACACAGTTAATAAAAGAGCTGGGATCAGGCCCCAGTGATGTGCTACATTTAGCCAAAAGTGTGCTCTCAGAAAGTGTTTTGAAATCCAAGATCCCACATAGAATTAGGGTCCCCGAAGAGTAAGGTCTTCAGTACCTGCTGCATTAAATCAAATTCTGTCTTGCAGAGACTAACATTGGCAGGGATCCAAAAAAAGTCTTTGCATTGTGGACTTTGCACAAGTCCGTTGTGAAGAACAACAACCACAGTCAACAAGGCTCTGTTCCTTTAACGTGAAGACATTTTCCTTGCGGCGCTTGGTATCGCACATTCGATCTATGTTCCATGCACAGCTTAGGCATTGAAAAGTAACCAGCTCACTTAGAGATTTCACCAACAGGTCCACAACCATCTCCAGCTTCCGCTTGCCTTGATTTAGCCTGCAGGGTCTGTGCTCAGTCACAAAGCCAACCTTGGAAGTGAGGAGTGGGAAATAAGGGTCACGGAGTCTGAATGCATATTGTATACTGGATTTTTCTTTGGCTTGCTAATGTATTCAGATCAGAAATGAATAATGATTCTGTGCACCAAGGTTACCAGTCCTTTCAATCTTTTTGAGCATTATTTCTGTTCTTCACCTCTGAAGACAGCACAGAGAGGATGGAGTTCAGAGGAAATAAATGTTCCCTATACTTCTGGGTGTGCTCTCATGTTCAGCCTTGTGGCCTGCCCCTACCTCCGGGTGTCAGATGTCCATATTCACTGCAGCCCTGTGCAGCTGCTTGAGAACACTGGGTGACTTGCAAAAAATCCATGACACAGAATCCATAGACAATTAACAATGGTAAATTTATGAGCTAGGTTTCTTATGCGTCGGTTATTTCAAGTCACTAGAATCATATAATATTACCTTCCCTGACACGGCTCTAATACCTACTTGGCACAATCCCTGTGTTACAGTATTTCTTTTAGGAAGAAAAGGAGGAATCAGTAGGTGATGCTAACAAGCAGCTTGTGAGTCAGTGTGTGACCTTGGGGGTGACTCAAGGTCTGAGCATCTTCAAGTGCTGCGGGATAAGGCCAACTGTGTGGGTGATGTCATTGGGTGGGGGAGGTGTCAAGGGATGCATCCCTTCTGGCCCTGCAGTTCTCTGCTCCATGGAGGCCTGAGAGGGCTGTCCCTACAATAACTCCTGGGCTCTGAGCCACTTTCCCAGATCCCAGCCTCTCTCCTGGCCTTGCCAGCTGAGACTTTTGGAATAGGTCTGGACTGGATCTCACGGTTTTCAGATTTCCGAGGAGCGCTAGGAGTGTATTGCAGCTTCATGAGATCAGCCTCAGAAAGTCCGTGAGGGATGTATTTCCCTCTGGGGAAATTACACAAAGAAGGCCGTCTGCTGTCAGGAGAGGATTGTTCTGGTAAAGGAGCGTCTCCCGCCCCAGGCAGCTCCCAGCTGACTGCTCTAATGGACAGTGGTGGTTGGGTACACAAGCATTGTAAATGAGCTTATAAGCCAATGTTCATTACTTTTTACTATGAAATCTGTGAGATGGCAGCAGATCCGTTTCCTTAATGGTATTTATTTTAGAGATAATCAAATGTATTTGAAAGGTCTGATCCCATAGCAGTAAAGGTGTAGGGAGGCAGCCCTGAAACCTGAAGGAGGTCATGATATCCATCAGCTATATTGTGCACACTGAATGTACTGCCCAGGTACCCCTTCAGGAATGGAGCACTTTTCCTGCAGCTGCAAAGAGCACTACCAGCAGCTCTTCCAGGAAAGCACTTCAGCTCAAGAAAACTGCCTTATCCAATGCCATACCTGCTTCCAATTCAGACAGGCCTCCTGGGTCAACCCAGAGGTAAAAAGGCCTGGATCTTTTGCCCCAACTTAGGTTCTAAATCTCTAAAGCTGAGGTCTTTATTGGGATTGCACCGCAGTTCAGTTCAACTTCTCCTTCTGCTCAATCCTGCCTGCATCCCCTTCCTTCCACAGGTATTGGTCCCAAGAACCCTCCCTAAAAACCTCCTGCAAATGATTGTCTGTCTCAGAGTTTGTTGTGTTGCTCTCTGCCCACCCCCTCAGTATCCATTCCTCCTGTCCATCAGCACCTCGAGTTTCTTTGGGAGTTGCCTGTCCCACATTGTGACAGTCTTGGAGGGGCTGTAAACCAGTCCACTGTCAGTCCAGGGCCAACTGCATGGCATGAGCCAATCACACTTTCTCTGGGCCTTTGCAGCTTTGCTGAGCCACATAAGACAATGAATGGGGCTTGCCCAGCCCAGGGACGCACCTAGACTGGACGGCCAGTTTGTTCTTCTCTCCTGTTCCCACATTCAATTATCTTACTTCCCAGCCACGCTGAGAGATATCTTTTGTCCCTGCAACAATTTCCCATTTTGCTTGTCAGCCAGATGAGGTTTCTGTTATTTTAATGGAATCAGGATCTGAGCACAGACTTAGGCAGGGGCAGGAAGGGGAGAACAGCCAAAAAGAGGAGGCCTGTAAAGCTGGGCCCTGTGGTGGGAGATGGAGCTGGCAGGAGAAAAAAGGGCTGAGGGTCCTCCAGGGAGAAGAGCAGCACGTGTAGAGGCCTAGGGGTGAGAGGAAGCCAGGCATGGTTCGGAAGTACAAGCAGAGGGTGAACAAAAAGGTTTCCTGTGCTTCTAAATAGGACCCCAGGGTCTGTTTGCTGAAATACCAGAGCACAAGGTGTAGGCAGAGCATGGCGTCCGTGGGTTTATCTAGGCAGTACCTTCGAGTTTCCAGAAAGAAGATGTTGTGAGCCAACAGCTGAGGACCAGTCCTGGCCCGCACTCCTTAGAAGCTGTGACTGCAACTCTTCACTCTCAGGGAGGCACATATTCTGTAGTTAACAAGGATGGTGGAATCTGCAGGGATAGAGGACCGTCAGGTATCAGAGGGCACGGAGATGGGGGATGCCCCAGCCTATGTTATGACCAAAGAAAGGAAGAAGAGTCGTGGTGGCCACAGCCCTTCTGGAAATCCTTCCCTGCCTCAGAGATGCTCCTCACCCGAATTCACGCAGCAGTGTCCATTTACTGCCTGCTGCCCTCGCCTGGCGTCTCAGGAAACTACCACCACTGCAACCACAGGCGTGTTCTTCAAACAGTGAGTCAGCCATTGGCCAAGGCAGGAATCCAGTGGAAGGGTGTCAGAGCTGGAAGGGACCTCAGGGATCATTTTTGTACAGCCACTCCATTTTACAGATAAAGAAACTTAGGCCCAGGAAGGGGTCTTAAGCCACATGAGTGGACTTGAGCTTCCTAATCTATAGTCACAGATGATCTCTGTGGCTCAAATTACTTCCAAACCTGGGAAATAGAGGATACCCCTAACAGCACACTCTTGTAGTTTAGGTACAGGTATTACAGAAACGTGTCCACCGTCAGTCACTAATGTAGCTGTTTATAATTCCAAACATGCAGAATTCCAAAGGAGAGCCCTTAAGGAAGGATTAAAAGACAAATAAATAGAAACTTGGTTCCTTATCTCTCAGGGTAAACCTCCAATCATTGATACTCCTAGATTCAAGATATGCAGGGAGAAGGGATGGAACAGAAGCTCCTGAAAGTCTTGTTGCTGGGTTCCACATGCTTTCGGTAACCAAGCTAATGTCCAGAAGCATGAGGTCTGAAAGCCCACCTGGATCTGAGCAGCTATGGTTCTCTTCTATTCTCAAGCATGAACCCAGGCTTTCTCTTTTGAAATCCAGCTATGCAAGGAAGTCTCTGACTCTCAGAAAGTGCCTGGATTGTCTTGTACATAAAATGAAATATTCATCTTCTGTGGGATCCTAAAGGTGAAACAAGATCCTATTTCTACCCATCCTCTTCCTTTGGGAGAGCCAAAGGGCTGGATGTGCATCAGGCCAGTAAGAGTATACCTTCTTTCTGAAATGGTGATTATAAATTATAGACAGCAACAACAACCCCAAAGTGGCAGATGTTGACCGGAGTAAAAAGGGAGGAAATAAGAGCTCTCTGTGTTTAAATGCTGAGTTGGGAGCTCTGGGTACTACCTACCAGGTTGTAACAATCTGTAAGAGAAACTTTGAAACCACAAATATACCTCATTGCCCCCACTAAGAACCCACTATAGGAAGGTGTGTCCTCCAGGCTGAGATAGAGCAGGAATCCAGGAACTGGTCCATGAGCATGCGTGGGTAGTGTGAGGGAGCAGGGCAAGTGTGCCTGCCAAGAGAGGGCCTAGGGCAGGAAGAGGGAGTGAGGCACAGACAAAACCTGTGAAAGCCAGACTACTGAGGGAGTAGCTTCATGTGTCTACGATGACAGCTGTAAAATGCAGAAGTGTGGCAAAGCCTGCTTGCTCATCGCCAAACCTTTTTCCTTCTCTTCTTGGGTCCACAGCTAGACCACATTTCCCAGCCTCCCATGCAGATGGATGTGGTCATGTGACTGGCTTCCAGCCAATGGAACAGGAGCACGGAAGCCTTCCATGCATCACCCTTTCTCTATTCCCCATCTGTCTGCTCGGTGGGATGACCTCGGGTGACCTTGGAAGCTATATGATGAAGGCGGCAGAGCTTCTCTCAGCCTGGGTCTCTGAATGACTGGGTTGAGCTTATATCCCCATCTACTTTGTTCCCTTTCTCCAGCAGAGGGAACAAAGAACAACCTAGAAACATCTATTTTGTACTGTTACATAGGTAAAAATATATTCCTTTATTGTATAAAGGCACTGAAATTTGGGGTGTTACATATTATAGCACATAGTAATGCACTAATATGAAGAACAAGCTTCCGAATCCCTTAAAATTGCTTTGAGAACTAATAGAAAATGATCATGGTAGCATCATTAGCCATATGTGCAACCCTCTGTAGTGAATCAGGGGCATCTTTAAACTAGTGAGGATACAAGTAGAGGAGATGTCATTATTCCTGGTTTTACAGCTGAGTATGCCGAGGCTTAAAGAGATTCAATAACTTGCACAGGCCATCACACCTGGTAAGTCCTTTGTCAAAACTCACATTTCTAGAGAGACCGTTGAGTACTGTGTGGGAAAGGACCTTCTTAAATCTCACATAAGAGACCATGTCAACACTCCACCCATATTGCCGTCATTCCCTTTACCATCCCCACCCCAATAGGCAGCATTTGTGTCTCTATCTGAGGGAGGGCTGGCTGCAGCCTGCTGGAGTCCACTCTGCCTGTGCTTATGGAGGGCTGGAAATGCCTGGAATTTACAGCCCTCTAGGGATGCACTTGACTAAGGATGATAACGCAGGGGTACATGCTCCAGCCCCTCACCCTGATCAAAATACTCTGGGGTGTGACCTGCACTGTCCCCAGGGTTCCCTGCAAGATGAAGCCAAGGAGAAGCCTCCAGGACACTTTGCCTGACACTGTACCCTTGCGTGGCCTCCTCCTAGCTGGTCACACCCACCCTCCCACTCCCCTACTGGTTTTCTTTCCTAATCAACCACTTTTCTTTCAGTGCTTGCCTTGGGGATAGAAACCTACCCTAAGATATTTAGAGTCCATCTCACTTCTTTTTCCAAGTGATGAAGCTGATGGGCAGAGAAGAGACTTGCTGGAGGTCACAGAGGAGAAGGGGGCTACAGTCCAGGTCCCTGAGTGTCATCCACTGTTGTTCTGACAGCCGACGCCTACTGCAATAACTAAAGAAGGAGTCAGGATTCTGACTGGAGTCAAACTGACTGAATCACCCAACCAGCCCTTACCTGGACTCCTGACGCTCTGATATGTACCCATCGTACTGTAAGGACAGGCAGACATTTAGCCAACAGATATTTATCGAGCATATGTTGGTGCCAAGCAGCATTCTGGGTGCTGGAGAATCAAGGTGAACAGATGGTTCACGTCCCTGCCTCTCATTAAGGAAAGAGAGACACCATGACATGAGGGAGTGATAAATGCTAAGAAGAAAAATAAACGGGGATCAGGGGTTTGACAGTAACAGGCGCTGCTGTGTTACATAGGGGGTCAGGGAGAACGCTGTGAGGAGTTGACACAAGATGATGAGATAAAATGAAAGCAAGCATTGTTGCTCTCCAGGTTCCCCCTCCGGCAGCAGGGCAGTGTGGCATCTGGTTGGCACTCAGTGGCCATCATTGGTGGGCAGCTTGCTCTGCTTGGAGGAACTTCCTCTGAGTCCATGTGTTGTGCGGTGTTGTCACAGAGCCTGGAGGACTAGCTGGCTCTTGCTACAAGAGGGCAAGGGAGACAGGCTAGCAGCAAGGGGGCTGTGGCTTGTGACTGTGTGCACAGAGCATGTACCCTGCTCCCCCAGAATGGTCTTCCAGTTCAAAAGACAGAATCGGAGTTGTCTTCAGCTGTTTCAGACAAGCCATTATCTTGAAAAGAAGGAGATCTGGAGTTATGCATCAGATGTTCTCAAGACTTCAGATAGCACATATGGGCCAAGTTTAGGGCAGAAATCTTCCCTTCTTAAACTGTAACTATCTGAAAACCCTGTGAGAGCTCAAAGCTTGAGGCTGTGGGATTTGCAGTCAGGCAGATGTTGGCCCTGCCCTAATGCTGTGTGCTCTTGGGTTCCTCACAGGCCCTCTCTAAGCTCAGATCTGAAAGATGATCCCAGGCTGAGGCAACAGCTAGCCAGGGCAAAGCCCCTACGGAAGAAACATGCTCAGGTTTTCAGGGAGCATTTTGTCATTGTGACCAACTCTACCTCCTGCATTCCCTCGAGCCACCCATGGCCCCACACACGGCTTGCTGCATCTGGAGGTCATGCAGCAAGCCCAGTGCTTTTTGGGAGAGACGCACCTGGCCTGACCCCAGGGGCTGTGTCACCTCCCAGTCAACACTCTCTCTCCCCCAGCCAAGACACAGTGTTCCCTACTCTGCTTTAATTCCTACTGTGGCTGGTTTTGTTGGGGGAGAGAGGATGCTTTTTACAAAATACTTGTCTTTATGCTTTGACTTTACAGCAGCAAAGAAAGTCACCTTTGAGCTCATCTTCCAAAGACAATCATCCAGATTCTTGAATGTATTTCATTATTGCCTTTTTTATAATAAATATTTTTCCATGGTTGAGAAATCACATTTTTTCCTCTTCCTACCAATTCGTTTATTTTCTTGGCCTGCCACTTCCTATAAAAGGTGCAACATATGGTAGAGGAATTTTCCTCCACCTGGGGTTTTGGAAATAATTCAGAATGGTTCTTTGGCTGCTGCTGGCTAGAATGTGTGTTTTCTTTTATGAAACCTGCTACTTAGAATCAAGGGTCATAAAACTGAACATAATCTGGGAAGACAGATTAATTTTTGTTATAATAAAAACTGCTTCTCACAAAGGAATGCTGAAACGTGGACACATGCTCTGCCAGAACCCAAAATGTTCACAGTAATTATGCCGTGGTGCCTTTTCTTCCTTTTTTTCTTATTTGTATTTTTTTAGTCTTAGTCTTTTTTTTTTTTTTGAGACAGAGTCTCGAACTGTTGCCCTGGCTGGAGTGCAACGGCATGATCTCAGCTCACTGCAACCTCTGCCTCCCGGGTTCAAGCAATTCTCCTGCCTCAGCCTCCCAAGTAGCTGGGATTACAGGTACCTGCCATCACGCCCAGCTAATTTTTTGTATTTTTTTTCTTTTTCTTTTTCTTTCTTTCTTTTTTTTTAGTAGAGATGGAGTTTCACTATCTGTGGCCAGGCTGGTCTCGAAATCCTGACCTTGTGAGCCACCTGCCTTGGCCTCTCAAAGTGCTGGGATTACAGGCGTGAGCCACTGCCCCCAGCCCAGTCTTTCTACAAGAAACATGTCGTACTTGTATAATAAAAATATTTTTTAAATTCACTAAAATAAGGGGGGACAACAAAAGGCAAATTCATTTAAGTGTGCTATATCCAGTGTGTTACAGGATGATAATAGATGTTTCATGAAGAACTAGTCCAGTGATGAAATAAGTTGGAAAACATTGAGTTAAACAAAGCTAACTGGATTTATTCCCTGCAGGGCTTCTCAGAGCTTTTAATATCCTGGTGGGTCTTATGATCTTTAAGAGGGTGCTATACCTAGTGATGTTACCAGGCTTATCTCATCTCTGGATCCCCATTCTTAGGAATATCTCTCCAGGAATATTATCTGTGGAACACTCTGGAAAACCCTGTTGCCAAGCTCAGACCATGTGCAGAACCGGGGAAATGCTCAGGTCTCATTAGGCCAGGTTCTAATATGATTTGCAGAGTTGAATGAAGCCTTGTTAAGTTGGGAAATTTGAGACCACGTCAGCCATTAAATGAGAAACACTGCTGAGATCTCACTGGCAGATTAATATATATGGCCGGGTCAATTACGGATTTTCCAATTACAAGATTTGGAAAGGTTGAGGGACATTCCTGGGCATTTGGTTAGTAGGATCACTGAGCTTTTGGTTCAGCACGGATGATAAGACTTGGATAAACAGAGGGAATTCCCTGAACCCCAAGGGAATGAAATATTGTATTGGTTCATTTCGTGTTGTTATAAAGGAATACCCGAGGCTGGGTAATTTATAAAGAAAAGAAGTTTATTTAACTCACAGTTCTGCAGACTGTACAAGAAACATGGAGCCCACACCTGCTTAGTTTCTGATGAGGCATCAAGAAGCTTTTAGTCGTAGCAGAAGGGAAGGGAAGCCAGCACGTCACAGGGCGAGAAAGGGAGCAAGAGAGCGAGGAGAAGGTGCCAGGCTCCTTTAAACAACCAGCTCTCCTGTGAATTAAGAGTGAGAACTCACTCATTACCATGGGGAGGGCACCAAGCCATTCATCAGGGATCCGCCCCCTTGACCCCAACACCTCCCACTAGGCCCCACCTCTAACACTGGGGATTACATTTCAACATGAGATTTGGAGGGGACAAACATCCAAACCATATTAAATATACTTGCAAATAAAACAGTCCAAAGGAGCATAAAAGGGGATAAGGGAGAGTGGGTTCAGCAGACAGATCAGGGCTCCCTATATGCACTTGGGCCTCACCAGCTCGAGGGCTGGGCCTCCAACTGCCAAATCTGCATCTCTTTGCCTGAGGGCTCCCTCTGGCCATTGGAGCCTGCAATGACTAGCAGGCCAGAAATGCATAAGAATTGATGTGTGGCAGCTTGAAACCAGTGACTGGTGGGAACTGGCGAACAAACACCCCAGAGCATCCCACCTTGTAGGCAGGATGGCCCTGATGTGCACTGGCTATAGTGGCTCCCAGAATTCCTCAAAGGCTAAATCTCCAGGTGCCCATAGGGGCCTCTTGTTTGATAACACACCGTTGGTTGCCTGCCTTTCCATCTCTGTTTTACTCTCCCTAGGAAACAAGGTAAGTTCTGCAGGAGTCTACTCTGGCTAGAAAGCCTGATTTCCTAGGTTTTTATGATTCTTCAAAGCAAGATTTGTACTACTGCAGTCATTTAAGAGCAGTTCCATTTTGGCCGGGAGCGATGGCTCACACCTGTAATCCCAGCACTTTGGGAGGCCGAGGTGGGTGGATCGCGAGGTCAGGAGATCAAGACCATCCTGGCTAACACGGTGAAACCCCGTCTCTACTAAAAACACAAAAAATTAACCAGGCGCGGTGGCGGGCGCCTATAGTCTCAGCTACTTGGGAGGCTGAGGCAGGAGAATGATGTGAACCCGGGAGGCAGAGCTTGCAGTGAGCCGAGATGGCTCCTCTGCACTCCAGCCTGGGCGACAGAGCGAGACTCCGTCTCAAAAAAAAAAAAAAAAAGGCAGTTCCATTTTATTTCTGACAGAGGGCAGCATTTCGTTTTCTTTCACAGAGAGATGTATTCCTGGGCTTGCAAATGACTCTAGCTCAAAATAAAGAAAAACAAATTGAAATGAGGATTTTAATCACTGTGAAGGGAAGGAACGAAAGGCTGTGTCAGCGTTTCCATGGTAAGTGCCGTCTTTCAGGGATTTAGCATCCCAGCTGTAAAAATATGCTTTATGCTAGGATTTGGCAAGAGCAAGCCTCAGTCACTTAAAACCTATATATTATTAAAGATTCTACTTTCAATCAAGTCAGAAACGTGACTCTTTAAAAATGCCACAGAATGCTCCTCTGACCCTTGTGACTGCCAACTGCTGCCTGCCACATTCCCTGCCAAACCAACTCAGCACTGAGAAGTGGCAAAGGTGCAGCAGCTGGACCTCCCCAGAGGGTGCTTTGCATTCTGGAAATGGTTCCACTGAGGGAAAGGGCCTGGTTCTTTGTAGAGGCTAAGTGCAGCCTTTTAGGAGGTCCCGCCTGGGGGTCTGTAGGTGGCTGTTCTCTGAGCACTGGCTCACTTGCTCCCTCTCTTGCATCCCAGGTCCCAGGGTTACTCAAGGGGAAGGAAGTGTGTCAGCACAACCACACAGCACCCTTGGCCCCTGGGCTTGGGATGCCAAAGCCACTGCAGACAGCGTAAGTGGAGGAAACTCAGGCTGAGCTGATGGGAAGCCTTAGACTTGTGCTGATTTTACCTGGCAACCCGAGCTCCCACGGTCTGAGGGGAAGACAGGCAGCTAGGTCAAGTCAGCAGCCAAAAGAGAAAGCAAAACAGGGCTCAGTCTGAGTTTTTATATCACATCACATAAAAGCCACCTCTGCTTGGCTTTAAATAAGACCAAATTTGCAGAAACTTTGGTATGTCCTTTATTTGAAATAGGGTTGTAGAGGTGGTAGGCACCCGGGGGAGGGGGCTGGGGGGTGCTCTTTTCGATAAGAGAAAAGGTAAGAGCAGAATGTCACTTTTTATGACCCAAAATGAATCCTTAGTGTGGTGCCAGTGGTGTTTATCAGGTCTTAGGCATAAGCAATTTAATCTTTCCCCTAACACAGCAAGTGGTGCATACTGTGATTTCCATTTTTAAAATGAACAAATCGACACCCAGAGATTAGGGAATTCACCCTTATGAAGGTCTCATGGACAGTCAATAAGGAGCAGGCACTTAAAGGCAGATCTTTATGACTCCAGGTCATAGGGCTCCGTATATTGCACTTGGGAGCAGGCACAAATTCTTCTCCTAGGAAACAGTGCAGGAGCAGGGTTCCAGGGTTCCACCAGCCCATCTCCTCACCCATCCCCAGGTGGTGGGCATCCTGGTACAGTGCTCAGTGTGCCCCAGCCCCAGCAGATTTCCTGCTGTTGAGATAGACAATGGCTGCAGAGGGCAAGGCTAGGAACAACAGCTAAACTCTAAAGCGTTTTGATTGCTAACAGTTTTTGAGTGGCTATTGTCTACTAGTCACAGTTGGAAGCACTGTACATCTGTTAGATGTACAGTGAACCACTCTTAGAACCACTCCCAGCAACTGCCTGAGGTAGGTAATAGCATTGTCCCCATTTTCCAGGTGAGGAAACTGAGGAACAGAGAGATTAAGTAACTTGCCCAAGGTCACATAGTCAGTGGGAAGTGGAGTGGGATTCAAGCTCAGACAACTTGACTTCCCAGACCAAACTGAGGACTGGTGTCCTGTGTGGGTAGCAGGGGTGAGGGTTGAGGAGGGTGCACTTCCCCAACCTCTGAATATTCACACAGGGTCTAGGTATTCATTGGTAACCCAATCATAAGTGGCTGGGCTGGACAGGACTTCAAGCCAGCCAGTCCCACTTCTCATCTTCCTGTTGACCGTGTTGATTCTGTAAGAGGTAAGGGCTGCCTGAGGGTATCCTCCTGTCCTCTAGGATGCAACACTCTGGGCAGAGCCAGAGTGGAATCCTGAGTCTTCTGGGCCTCCTGCTTCTGCAGGAGACAAGATCTTGTGATGGAGTCTCCCATGAGCAGGGTAAGGCAAGGTTCTCCTCTACTTTGTCCCCATAGTGACTCAGGTGAGATGGCCCATAAAAAGCTGTGACTGGGCGAGTTACATTCAGAGTCTGGGCAGGGCTCCTGAAGGCTATCCTGTGCCCCTCAGACAAGCCAGGTTTACTCCCCTCCTCCATCTCTCAGTCTGGAGAAGGAAAGAGATTACAAATAGCTGGGGGTGAGATGGACATAATTAACGGTTCGAGAGTGCATCATAAAGCAGAAAAACTGATTCCTGTTAGGCTGGGAGTGCCATCCATGCTACCCCAGGAAGATGGGATCACACAAGCAATTGTACAAGGCAATAACACCCCTGATGCTGAAGCTGTAACATCTATTACACCGAGACATTTTGGTTATGACTTCATCATGCATTTCTGAGTTGGTCTAAGTTTTTCATTGGCACTTAGATATATTGGTTTACAAGGCAATTAGTGGAATTGAACCTTTCAAAGAGTTCAGGCTCTTCATGGGGGATGTGGTGGGGGAGAATGGGGGAGATGAGAGGAGAGAGGAATAGAGGAAAGCTGTAATATAAACAAAAGAAGAGCAAATAGTGGCAAATATTGGAAAAGATATTTATTCTCACTAGTAATCAAGGACATGATAATTCAAACAAAAAATGATTCTTTGCATATTAGACCAGTAAAGACGAAAAAGAATGACCAAACCCAATTCTGCAAAGGAGACGAGTATGTTATTGAAGGGACCACACTGTTATTACCTTGCTGGGGTGCAAACATTTTAAGCATTATCTCCTTGATCCAGCCTGAAAAATGTATTTAAGAGTAATCAGACAAATGCTTAAAGGACATGCTTACAAGAATGTCTACAGTGGTATTGTTAGATTATCAAAAAAGGAAAAACTGCTGAGTGTAAATTAATAGGGGACCAGAATGACAGAGTGAGAACCTTCATAAATCTGTTTCTTCATAAAAGTAATGAAAACACTGGCAAAAAAATTGCTAAAATTAACTTTTCCTTAACTCCAAAAATCAACCAAAAGCTTGCAACAATACAAGTTTACTTAAGAAGAACTACTGAATCTCCATAAGAGTAGCTATTTATGGCTTTATTTTTTATTTTTTTTGAGATGAGTCTCGTTCTGTTGCCCCGGCTGGAGTGCAGTGGCCGGATCTCAGCTCACTGTTGTATTTTGTTTTACTTTTTTAAAGACTCAGCTTTATTTTGTTTTACTTTTTTAAAGACAGGGTCTCACTCTGTCACCCAAACTGGAGGGCAGTGGTGCAATCATGGTTCACTGTAACCTCAAACTCCTAGGCTCAAGCAGTCCCCCGACCTCAGCCTCCCAGGGAGCTGGGACTACAGGCCCATGCCACCACACTTGACTAATTTTTTTTAATTTTAATTTTTTTATGGAGATGGGGTCTCACTATATCACCCAGGTTGGTCAGTTTATGGCTTTGTGACCTGACCTACTCCCAACAGTCACTGACTAGCTCTACTGTAACTACAAAAAGTGGCAGCCTTGCAGCTACCAGGTGGGGTTTAGAGCATCTAAAAAAAGTCCTATCCCTAAAGCATCCACACTAAAGAGCAGGACAAAAATTTGAAAGAAAGATTTAGGAAATGAGATGTCCGTAACACATTTTGAAACGTTTTGACAGATCCCTGGGGATCCAGAAAACCACATGCACATCCAGAACTATGCACATGCCTAGGAAAAAAAATGAAAGGGCCTCATCTCTCATCTCTGGCTCACCTCGAAGCTCTGCACAAGTAAAACAGGAAAGCTAAGGCTGAGGGGTAAGCTGCTTGTGTATTGAAAGCATGTCTCAATACACACACAGTCCCTTGGGAAGGATGGAAGACTTATTGGTTCAAGGCATTTAAACTAATCTCTAACCAATAATTAACTGACAACCAAGCCACTGAGTAGAAACTTCAGTGGCCACACACTGCAAGAAATACAGACTTTAGAGAAGTAATCCAGGAAAGTCACTAAGTAAACAGTAATAACAACAATAAATCCTGGCAAGGGAATAAATCTGATTTTCAGGCCTACGACATTATATGTCTAGTTTTCAACAAAAATTATAAGACATGAAAGAAGCAGAAAAGCACAGCTAATATCTAGGGAAAAAAGCAATGGGCAGAAATTATTCATAAAGAAGGCCATATATTGGATCACTAAACGAAGACTTTAAATCAGCCATTATAAACATGTTCAAAGAACCATGTCTTAAAGACTAAAGAAAAATAGTACAATGTCCTGTCCCAAGGAGGTAATTTCAATAAAGAGACAAAAACTATAAAAAAGAACCAGGTGGAAATTCTGGCATCAAAAAGTACAATAGCTGAAATGAAAAATTCACTAGAGAGGCTCAACAGCAGGTTTTAGCTAGCAGAAAAATGAGTAAATTTGAAGATAAGTCCATTAAGATTATCCATTCTGATCAAGAGATGGAAAAAAGAATAAATAGAAATAAACAGAGCTTCAGAAACCAGTAGGAGTCCATCAAGTGTACCAATATATGCATAATAGAATCCCAGAAGGAGAGAAGAGAAAAAGTGCAAAACACTATTTGAAGAAATCATCATTAAAAACTCAAATTTGATGAAAAACATTTAATCTACACATCCAAGAAGCCCAATAAACTCCAAGCAAGACAAATTCAAGACAATATACACCAAGACATATCATAGTCAAAATCTTGGAAACAGAAAAAAAAAAACTCACCACATAAGAGGGATTCTTAATAAGATGAATAATGGACTTCTCATTAGAAATGAAGGTCAGAAGGCATCTTGATAATGTATTCAAAATGCTGAAAGTAAAAAACTATCAATTAGGAATTCTACAATCATCAACACTATCTTTCAAAAGTGAAGTCAAAATTAAGATACTCCAAATTAACAAAAAGTGACAGAATTTGTCACTAGCAGACCTGCCCTACAGAAAAATGAAATAATTCCTTGTCCATTTATTTCACTATTAACCTTGATATGGTTTGGATTTATATCCCCACCCAAATCTCATGTCTAATTGCAATCCCCAGTGTTGGAGGAGAGGCCTGGTGGGAGGTGATTGGATCATGGGGGTGGACATCCCCCTTGCTGTTCTTGTAATAGTGAGTGAGTTCCCACGTGATCTGGTTGTTTAAAAGTGTGTAGCATCTCCCCTCTTTGCTCTCTCCCTCCTGCTTGACCATATAAGATATGCCTGCTTCCTCTTTGCCTTCTGCCATGATTGTAAGTTTCCTGAGGCCCCCCCAGCTGTGCTTACTGTAGTCTGTGGAACTGAGTCAATTAAACCTCTTTTCTTTATAAATTACCCAGTCTCAGGTATTTCTTTATAGCAGTGAGAGAATAATTAATACAAACCTTCCCAAATATGAAGAGAATTTGCGATTTACTGGGGACAGTAGAGTGAGAATACATTTTCCAAGGGCTATGCCATAACTTGCTCACAGCCATCATTCCCTGCTCTCCAATCCAGCCCTATGTAGGCCTTTCTGCTTTTGACCACTTTGCCCACAGTACGTAGATGCTCTGAGAGCCCTCTGGGAACCTTAGGTAATGCTTTCCTAAAGCTTCTTGGGATATTGTACTTATACCTTGCAGAAACTTTAGGAACTACCTGGGTTTGATGCCAGCTTCCCCCTTCCTAGCTGTGTGACATTGAGCAAGTTACCTAATCTTTGTGTGCCTGTTTCCTATCTCACCAACAAGAAGTCAAGGAATACTCAGCTCCCAGGTAGCACTCTCCTGTGCTAGCTGCACAGTCCTTTGGGGAGCAGAGGGAAGGGCCAACTGTGTCCAGATAGGGGCTAAAGGGATGGGGGACTGAGGGTCTCTTTGGTGAATGAATTCCTATTCTCCTTGAGGCATTCACCCATACTCTGCATCCTCCTTGCCTTCTCCTTGCTTAGCCTCTGCAAGGCACTTCCCGATGTCCCCACCTACCTCCATCCAGCCCCCTTCCAGTTTGGTGGCCACCAGCCCCACTGAGAGTAGAGCCAGGAAAGAGGAAGAAAGGAACAGATCCTTACAGTGGTGGCTCTTACTGTGCAAAGGCCAGGTGCTGGTCAAGTTCATGCCCTGTACCTTGATTTTTTGTTTTTAATTTTTTACCGCTCACTAAAAATAAAATAAAAAGATAAAAATACAAAATAAGATTCTTTAGGCCTTGTGGTTGCCCTGTCACTTTCCTGTTACTTCTCCAAATGAGCTCTCCTCTTCCCTTCCCTTCCCAGCCTACTTTGCCTCGTCCACTCTGCCAGAACCTTGCCTCAATGACCTTTTATAGTGCTGGCACTGGCTGACTATGGCACTGGGCCTGCCCTAATTCCAGAGGCTTTTCTCTCTGTCTCTTTGACATTGAGCTGGTTTCTTCAAATATTCTCATCCTTATGCTTCCTGATACCCTGAGGTCATTGCACCCCTGGACCAGTGGCCTCAGAGTTTCCAGCGAGAGCTACCTCCAGCCCTTCCTATGGGCTGAGCATACGAGAAACACTCAGCTCCTGGCATCCTGGACTGGCATGTGGTGAAGGTTCAGACTGCCTCCCTGGAGTAGATTTGCTGGAGATTTCTTATTAATAAGTTGTCAAATAAAAAGGAAGTTGTAAGAACAACACCCCAGCTGAGGAAGAAATTAAATTTCCACAATTTGGCCCAGAATAAGGACCAGACATTTTCTTCCACAGTAGTTTATACCTGACTGATCTCAGAAGGAGGAATATATCTTGTAGCGACTCTGAAGCTAGAGGCAGGGGCTCAGGACCCTTCATTAAAATACCCCCAAGGATGAACAAAGATCTTCTGAGCATTTCTAGGGGCTTTATAAATAATAGTGAATCTTCACAGAAGTCTTCACAGAAAGGCAGGTAGGAAGGGGGCTTCTTTCTTTGGAAATAGAGATACCAAGCTGGGAAGTGATTTATCTGAGAGCATGAAATGCCAATGGCCATGAAAGGGAATGGCTTCCCAAGCACCTGATTGAATCCACAATTTTTTGATGCTGACAAACCACTTATTTGAAAAAATGCTGACTCATAGCATTTATCAAATACCTTTACAGGCTGGGTCCGGGTGAAGATGCTTGACACAATTTGTCCATACAGTATTCTTAAATGTTGATTCCATTACCATCCCCAATTCACTGATGAGGAGACTGAGGTTCAGAGAGGTTCCCTAACTCACTTAAGTTACACAACTGCCAAGTGAAGGAACTAAGATTGTAACCCAGCCATCTCCCTGCCAAAGCCACCACCTTCCCTCTGTTCTACTACTCAGTCTAGCAACCAGTTTGTAAATATGTATCAACACCTTTAAGAATGTTCCTGCTTTTTGATCCAGTAGCCCTACTTCTGGCAACTTATTCTCATGAAATCATTCTAAATGTAGAATACATGTTTTACACTTCAACATAGCTAAGGACACAATGATGTCTGCCTCTTTTCTTCCCCAAATCTCACTGAAACAACAGGATAAATACAAAAATAAAAATTGAGTGGTAGTGGTTGTGGACAGTCAGGAGGAGTAGGGTCAATGCCTAGGAGATTAAGGAACTTCTGGGAAACAGGAAAGAACAGACTGATGATGAAGTGAAACAGAGGCTGTCATGCTGCAGAGCTGAATGCGCAATCATCACAGACTGAATCCTCCCTGACCAGAATTCCAGAAAGAAGCAATAAGCACTAGGAGAAAGGGCAAGTTAGGGTTGGTCTGTAGGATGGTTGCGCTAATTCCTTTCCGCTCTCCGTAACGGTTCCCCTGTACATACACAGGAGGCTGGGGCTAGCTCCTATATCAGAAGCTACATTCTCTGCAACAGCAATGGCATTCTCACGTGGAGTAAGGAAATGTCCTACAGCCCCAACACTCTTCAATCCATATGTTCATCTACAAACATCAACAGACAGGCAGGAATTGCCAGACATTTCAGAAAAGCCAGAGCCTGAAAGAAGCACCAAACACAAAAATAGAACTAACTCTAAGAAAATAGAATTTATACCTAAAACGTAAGAAATCTTTAAGTAACTAAAATGAATATCCCAGAGAGAGTTAAGAGACTAGCACATCCATTTAAAAGTAAATAAAGTTTCTATGAAAAAGATACAATCAGAATCCTTGGAAATTAAAACCAGGACTGCCATTTAAAAAATAAATAAATAAATAAACCCAAGAAATGAGCTGACTAGACAAATGAAAACCAAATAAGTAAACTGGAAGATCAAGCTAAAGGATTTTTCCCAAATGTATTAAGAAAGAAAATAAAGAGATGCCATCTTGTTTAAAGTTAAGTGATATGAAGTATAGAAGCAAACATTGATACATCTTTCTTATAGGATTTCCAGAGGAGAGAACACAGAAAATGAATAGAAGGAAATAAAAAGGATATAGTAGAAGAAGATGCCTTAGTGCTAAAGAAAGATGTCAAGTAGAAAAGGACCCATTGAGAGCTGAGCAAGAATATAAGCAAGCTTCTAAAACTCATTTTTTAAAGGCAATAAATCTAATAGAAAAATGGATAAAAAGCACAGAAAATTTACATAAGAGAACAAGAATATGGTTAACAAATAGGTGAAAAGAACTCAATCTTACACATTTGAGAAATGCAAATTATACTTTTCTCCCATCAAATTGGCATAAAAGAAATGTGCCCTACAATCCAGTGTTGCCTATGATATGATAAATGGGCAATTTCATAAATGTCATTTGTTACAGCCTTCCAGTGGGCATCTTGGCAAAAGCTATAAATAAAAAATTTAAATGCAATTTAACATTAACATTTCTAGGAGTTGGGTGCAGTGACTCATGCCTGTAATCCCAGCACTTTGGGTGGATCTCTTGAGGTCAGGAGTTCGAGACCAGCCTGGCCAACATGACAAAACTCTATTTCTACAAAAATACAAAAAAATTAGCCGAGCATTGTGGTGTGTGTACGTAATCCCAGCTGCTTGGGATGTTGAGGCAGGAGAGTTGCTTAAACTCGGGAGGCGGAGGTTGGAGTGAGCCAAGATTGCACCACTATACTCCAGCCTGGGCAACACAGCAAGGCTCTATCTCAAAGGAAAAACAAAATAAAACATTACTAGGAATCCATTCTGCAGAAATATTCACCCATATCCATAAAGATGTGACTAGGCACAGTGGCTCATGCCTGTAATCCCAGCACTTTGGGAGGCCAAGGCAGGTGGATCACTTGAGTCCAAGAATTCAAGACCAGCCTGGGAAACATGGCAAAACCCCAATTCTACTGAAAATACAATAATTAGCCCAGTGTGGTGGTGCACACCTATAGTCCCAGCTACTTGGGAGGCTGAGGCATGAGAATTGCTTGAGCCCAGGAGGCAGAGGTTACAGTGAGCCAAAATCATATCACTGCACTTCAGCCTGGATAACAGAGTAAGACTCTGCCTCAAAAAAAAAAAAAAAGTACGTACAAAGACGTTCATTGGACCATTGTTTTTAATAGAGATAATTGGAAATCACGTGAGTGTTCATCAACAGAAAAATAATTAAATTAATACATAATGAGGTGTATATTTGTACATGCAGACATTATGGACTTCTATGCAATCATCAAAAATAATGAGGTAGAATGATGTTTATATTCTAATGTGAAAAGATTTTGAAGACAAAGTGAAAAAATCAGTGTTGAAGTATAGGTCTACTTTGATTTTTCTTGCCAGTGTTTCTTCAGTTCAAGGTAGTTTCCTTTTATTATTTCTTTGATTTTTTTTTTTTCCTACTGAGGATCCTATTAGATGAATATTCAAACTTGTAGACTTCTGTCAATTAATTATCTTCTCATACCCTTTACATCTTTGCCCATTTGTGTGCCCTTTCTGGTAAAAACCTCATCCAGATTTTACAAGTTATCACTTGCTCTTCAGCAGTTTTATCTCAACTCTTAAGGTTTTTAAAAGTTTGAATAGTCAAACTTTTGTTTCTAATCTCTCTAATTGTTTCTAGTTTCATATCAGCCTACTTTTGTATGGATGTAATGTCCTCCTCATTTTCTCTGGGGATATTAACTGCACTGCTTTTATTTTTTTGTTGTTGTTTTTTTTTTGAGATGGAGTCTCGCTCTGTCACCCAGGCTGGAGTGCTGTGGCCGGATCTCAGGTCACTGCAAGCTCCACCTCCCAGGTTCACGCCATTCTCCTGCCTCAGCCTCCCGGGTAGCTGGGACTACAGGCGCCGCCACCTCACCCGGCTAGTTTTTTATATTTTTTTAGTAGAGACGGGGTTTCACCGTGTTAGCCAGGATGGTCTCGATCTCCTGACCTCATGATCCGCCTGTCTCGGCCTCCCAAAGTGCTGGGATTACAGGCTTGAGCCACCGCGCCCGGCCTAACTGCACTGCTTTTAAAGTCTTCTTCAGTTTGCTCTGTTAACGCTGTTTTCCTGAGAGTTGGGTCCGACTTGCCTGACGGGCCCCGGGCCTGTCTTTTGGGATGCTGCCTCTTAAATATTTTGCTCTCCTACCTCCCTTCACCCTCACTTTGAAACTGCCTTTATAAAAATTATATCAGTGAGAAAATTACGGCAGTGGGGAAGATTTAATCTAGCCAGCCTTTAGTTGTTAAGCTGCTGAGCTAACTTTGGAAGACATTTAGTTTATAGTTTAAATGATAATAGCCATTTGTAAAGCAAATGAAAGGCCACCAGGCTAGGAGGAGGAGAGGCGCCTGAATTCTGCTAAGTCAAACTCGTCAGGGTCGCATGTGGCCCAGGAAGGCTTTGAATGCCCAACATAAATTATAAACTTTCTTAAAACATTATAAGATATTTTGCGTGACTTTCTTTTTTTCCTCATCTGCTATTGTTAGTCTTAGTGTATTTTACGTGTGGCCCAAGACAACTCCTCTTCTTCCAGTGTGGCCCAGGGAAACCAAAAGATTGGACATCCCTGTGCTAAGGTGTAGATTGCCACCCATTATTCTGGAGGGCACAAGATACGCAACTTCCCCAATTACTCCTGCAAATAATATTACTATTGTAGATTGGCCTTTTGAGATCATCTTTTCAGGCTTTTTGCATATCTGATACTGATGGATCCTGTGGCCCTACCCAGAAGCAACTTAGCACAAGAGAACAGCTTCAACTCCTCATTATTCCATCTCCAACCCAACCAAGCAGCAGCAAGCACCCACTGCATAGCCACCCCAACCCCTTCCCCTAAACTACCTTTGAAAAACTCCTAACCTATGAATCTTGAGGCGATTGATTTGAGTAATAATTTCATCTCCCAGGTAGCAATGACCAGCCTCACATCAATTAATCCTCTTTCTTCACTGCAATGCATTGCTCTTTATTTGTGCAGCAGGTGGTTACAACTTCACCAAAGAATTTAAAATTTGATGATTCTAACAATTGTCTAGGACATGGGGAAATGGGTTCTCTGTACTGTTCTATGGGAGGGTAAATTGGTACAGTCATTTTGGAGGGCAATTTAGCAATATCTACAAAATTTAAATATGCATCACCTTTGATTTAACCCTCCCTATTGTGGTTCTGAACTCTAGAGATATGCTCATCTGTGTACACAAAGACGTTTACTACAAATTTGTTTGCAAATATGAAAATTGGAAACACTCTAAATGGTCATCAGTTAGAGAATGGTCGGTTCAATATTATGAAATTCCATGGCTCAACTGAAAACAGAGTTACTGACATGTACTGATGTAAAAAGAGCTCTAAGACATCACATTTTTTAAAAAGCTGCAGAAAAATACATACAATGTGCTACATAAAAAACACACACACACAAAACAAAACCTGAATTTTCATAGGTACTTACTGTTTGGACGAACGGAGGCAAGATGGTGCACTTCCGGGTTCTTCTTTACCACCAACTCTTCCCGCAGGCGCGAAAATGCAGCCGGCGCCCGGGAAGGTGCAGATCAACTGGGCATGCGCCAGGTGACGTCAATCCGAAGAGACCAAGATTTACCTGGTCGCACCTGCGGAACGCCCCGACAGGCCCGTGCCCCGCCTATTGCCCTCCCACTCCTAGAAAAGCCGCTCTGGGCCATTGAACCTCGCGGACTTCTCAGCCCCACCCACTCCTGTCGGGATGTCGGGATTGCCGGAACTCGGTCGGAGAGCTTCTCCGGGGGACTCTGTCGGCCTTCTTTGCCGGAGGCTGACAGACCTCCTCCCCACACCTTAGGTTACCAAAAATAAACTTGCAGTTTTGCTCCTACACTTGCCTACCCGCTGGTTCTTTTGCGCTCGCTCGGCTGGTCTTAGAAAAACAAATCACTTACATTGTGAATACACTCATAGGAAGAAGTGGAGGTTGAAGTCCAGACTGGTAATAGCTGTTATTTCTGGGCAGCCAGTCAGATATCAGGGAGATTTATTATTTTAAATGCTAATAAGAGTAGATTAATTCATAAAATTTAAGGTAAAAAATATTTTAAAGATAAGCAAATGAGAGAGGGAGCTGTATTTAGGGCCTTCAGGACATGTAGCAGCAACAGGTTTTTGCTTAGAAAGCAAGTCCCGAGAGTCTGGCTTGAGCTTAGCGTTTGGTGATTTCAGCTCCCTGCATCAATCAGATATCTGCCTGGGAACTGGTGGGGGTAGTGGCAGGTGCACGGTGGCCCTGCAGAGTGTACAGACACAGAGTACAGAGCTGGGGGTGGAGCCTGGTGTCCAAGGGGTTGAGAACTCTTTCCCCAAACCCCACTTCTACCAGGGCTCCCAGGAAGAAGAGAAACTTCTAACTAGACTTAAAGAGAGATTTTCATGTATTTATCAGGACATTGAAAAAACATTTCTCAAAATTCTCATCCCTCATAATAAGTTACAGAAAAGGGAGTCCCACAGTCAGACGAGTTGAAAGATGCCATATACTATGGACACTAGAACACACATTATGGCACTAAAGGCTTGAAATCCATAGTTCAGATACCTGCCTAAGTTAGCACTTATTTATTTGATAAAAGACCCCCTCTAGTAAAAGCAATGTAACATCCTAGGAAACTACTTTAGGAAACACTGTATTGCCTCTTCCCATTTTTTCCCACATACTAATGAATGTAAATGAGACAAGGAAAAGAGGTTTGCACAGCTGCTTGAAAAGAGAAAGGAGTAGCAGGGACAACTGTTGCCTGTCTCAAATATTGATTCTTACCTCAGTCCTCCTAAAGGAGCTGTTTCCGCTGTGAGTTTAGATTCAAACACCACCACTGGGGGGCCCTGCTGACTTAGTGTGACAAGCAGTTCAGCATTCTCTTCCGGCCTGGAGGTTCACGGAGTGGCTTTGGTACAATGAGAACTCACAGGCTAAGGCCACTGGGGCACCTGGAGGAACACAGCCAATGCTCTGGGGGCAGTGCCAACACTCCCCAGAGGCTCTGGAAACAGCAGCTGAAGTGGGGTTCTGGCCTCGGAGCAGGAGACAAACACACAGGAGTTTGGGACAAAGACCGTTAAACTCATCTCTAGAAACGTCTCAGTGAGAGTTTTCACGGCGAGAGAAGCGAGGGCAATGAAATATACGTTGTTCGTTAGCATGAACTCATTGCACCCGCTGAGAGGTGGAGGGTGGGAATCTGGTTGTTTAGAAAAAGCTAGCTATAGGTCTTTCTGTATTCTAGGGTCTTTCTGCCTGATGTCATAGTCACTAGCCACATGTGGTTACAGAGCACTGGAAAAGCGGTTAGTGCAAAGGGGGATGTGCTGTTAAGTGCAAAATACACACCAAATTTTAAATATCTCATGATCTGCCAGAATGAAAATATCTCATTATAGTTTTCTATTGTGTAAACATAGAAAAGATAACATTTTGGATATATTGGGTTAAGTAGAATATATGAAAATTAATCTCACTTGTTCCTTTTAATGTTTTAAATATAGCTGGTGGCATATTTATCATTACTTCTATGGTCCGTGTTATGTTTCCAGTGGATAATGTGGTTAGGGGGTTCGCAGGAATCAGCTAGAGAGAAAACAGTCCTTTGGTTTGAAAGAGCAAGTTATTCGCTAGGTGTGGTGGTGTGCACCTCTAATCTCAGCTACTCAGGAGGCTGAGGCAGGAAGAATGCTTGAGGCCAGGAGTTTGAGACCAGCCTGGGCAACATAATGAGACCCCATCTCTAAAATATAAACACATGACATTTTTAAAAAGAAGAAAGAGAGCAAGTTATTGGACTCAGAGTTGTGGGAGACTGTGAGGCAAATGGGAGCTCAGTTGCTTTGAATAAGACAGTTAAAGGAAGAGGCAGCAGCCGAGCTGCAGGAGGACAGGCAGGTGTGGCGTGGGGCTGGGTCTCCACAGAGAAAGGAGATGGAGGAAGGATGGGAGGGGAGGGCCAAGCAATGGTAGTAGCAAGAGCCCAGGGAAACAGATGGCCAAGAAAGGACTCCCTAGGGCCGGGCTGACAGTGAATTTTGCCAGCAGTGAGGACTGTTGATAGATGTTAACTATGTTCCTTCTCTGTGCCTTAATACCCTCTGCTGTCCCATGCCCCAAGGGCAGAGTGTTTCACACGTGCTATGGGTTAGAGGTACCGCATGGGGTGGGGAGAACTCTGTCCATGCTCAGGCAAAGCCTGTGAGCCTGTGGTGTGCAAAGGAATAGCCCAAGAGCCAGAGGCGAGGAAGGGCAGGGAGGGGGTCAGGCACTGGCAGGAGACTGTGACACCCTGACATTTCTTGGAAGTACCCAGAAGAGCACTGGCCTGCCGGCAGGGATATACAAGGAGGCTGGAGATCTATGTTAGGCTTTTGAAGGAAAGGATTACTCCAGCAGGCTGGTGGACACTGGGACCTAGGCCATGTGATGGCCGGACGGTATAATATCCTCTGCAGTGGTGGGCAGCAGCTGTCCTGGGAAAAGTGTGCTGGCAATGCTGGGTGGAAGGTGAGGAAGTGGAACAGGAGCAATGTTAAAATCTAACTCATGAATAATGTGGAAATATCTCCAGGATACACTGTCAGGTGATCAAAGGACAGCGTCCCTGGAGGGTGTGCTATGCATTCTCCACGGGACCCCTGAGCTGTCCACATCTGCCTCCAGAATGCTCTGTGTCCGGAGGCTGACCTGTAAAGACTGTACCCACAGGCCTCCTTGCCCTATGACTTCTGGTAGGGATTGGCCAATGGGGGCCCTGCAGAAGACTCAGAGTGTGGGAAGGGAGCAAGCGTGGGGTATTTTTTCCTTGGCACCCTCTCTCTCTCTGTCTCTGACTCCCCTGCATGTGCCAGCCCTGTTCCTCACTGCCTCCTGCACACCTAGTCCACACACCCTTGTGAACAGTTAAACCTTCCGCAGTTACCCGGCTGGAGCCTGCCATTTGCTTACTATTCAGACTCTGACAGATGCACAGGGGATACCATATGCTAACTTTTGTGTGCTTAAGGGAGGTGGCAGGATGAAAATACATACCTGAATCTGCATAAAGAAATACTAGAATAATGCATAAGAAGCTAATAAAAGTAGCTTCCCATAGGGGTATGGCAGGGGGACTGGGTGAACCAGGGCAGAGGTGTGCAAGGTTTCCCGTTGTATCTAATTTATATTATTTTGTTTTTGAAGCATATGAGTGACTACTTATCAAACGAACTTAAACTGGAAATAATCTATTCTACCTCTAAGTCTGATGATTTAGAGGTAAGCAGTTTGAGGCTGTCCAGACCTTTTACCACGAAAGCTCCCAATTTTCCTTCTTTCTTTCTTTCTCTTTCTTTCTTTCTTTCTTTCTTTCTTTCTTTCTTTCTTTCTTTCTTTCTTTCTTTCTTTCTTTCTTTTCTTTCTTTCTTTCTTTCTTTCTCTTTCTTTCTTTTTCTTTCTTTCCTTCCTTCTTTCTTTTTCCTTTCTTTCTTTCTTCTCTCTCTCTTTCTTTCTTTCTCTCTCTCTCCCTTCCTTCCTTCCTTCCTTTCTCTCTCTTTCTTTCTTTCTTTCTTTCTTTCTTTCTTTCTTTCTTTCTTTCTTTTATTTATTTCTTTCTTTCCTGTCTCTCTCTCTCTCTCTCTCTATCTCTTTCTTTCTTTCTTTTTGAGACAGAGTCTCACACTGTCGCTCAGGCTGGAGTGCAGTGCTGCGATCTTGGCCCACTACAACCTCTGCCCTCCGAGTTCAAGTGATTCTCCTGCCTCAGCCTCCCGAGTAGTTGGGATTACAGGTGCCTGCCACTGCACCTGGCTAATTTTTGTATTTTTAGTAGAGACAGGGTTTCACCATCTTGGCCAGGCTAGTCTTGAACTCCTAACCTTGTGATTCACCCACCTCGGCCTCCCAAAGTGCTAGGATTACAGCTGTGAGCCACCACGCCCACCAGAAGCTCCCAATTTTCATTTGAAAAATCCACAGCACTGAGAGAAGCAGCTCCTCCAAGTTGGCTGCATGAGGCAGGGCCACAGCCAACTGTCCCATCTGTTCCTCTGCTCCTGCCCTCCTAGAGCTCTGGCCTCAGCTACGGCATCCTAGAGATGGTGCTGCAGGGTTTGTCAACTGACCAGGAGAGAGAGCAACATTAAATGACATATGAAGATTGACTGTGGGAAACAAGTGGAGCCAATGCTGAGAAGCAGCATCTCATTGAGACAGATGATGGCATCACTTACGGTCACCTTCATCTTGAGAGGGGCTCTTCGGTCTGTAAGGTGCACCACTGGAAGCTTCCAAAAGGCCCAGCAAGACCCATTTCTGTGGCTGACTTGCCATGTGGAACACCTCAGGCATGTGGCCTGCACCTGGAGATGCCACCCCCACCCCGCCACCACCGTCACCCCATACACCTTTTGCAAGTGTGCCCCCTGGGGCCTGGCAACAGAGACACACACAGACAATGAGCACAGAACCATACCTGGAGAGGCGCCTCCTGTAACATGAATATTCAACCTCACACACAGAGAACTTTGACCTTTGCTATTTATCACTGGCTTTGTGGAATAATCAGAGGAGCCAACGTGAGAACAAGGCTGGCATTCACGAAGCTTAGCTCTCATTTCCTCATTAATCCTCCAAGTCACCATTATGAGGCAGGGAGAGGTCAAACAGGATTACTGCCTTTCAGTCAGAACAGTAGGGTAATGGCCTGCCCTGTGTCGTGCATGAGTCACGAGCAGAGTGGGGTCTAACCGTGATCTTTGGACCCTGGCTCCTGATTGCAATGGGAAAGTAGAGGTCATGGATGTACAGACTGACAGAATAGTTATCTGAGCAGTGTGACTTCAAGTTCAAGGCAAAGATCTTCCTCTATGGGCCTGTCTACTGTTGCCCAAGTGGATACCATTGGTCCTCCTTTGGCCTTAAGCATAGGTTACAGCCAGTATTTCCTAAATGGCCAGAAGAGCTCATGGCCAATATTTTCCAAATGTCTTGGACCAGGGGCTAGATTTTGGCACTCCTGGTCCAAGACATTTGGGAAATACAGGCCTAGCGGACAGCTGGAGCTGCCTGAAGCATCGCCCCTGGGCCTTGGTAAAAACATCACCTCAATCTGTTCAAATGTTCCCCAAGTTCAGTTCATCAGTCTGTCTGAGTCCTGGGCAGACACCTAGGAAAAGTCCATTTTACTTCGGTAGAAGGGAGTTGCAGAAGGCTCTGTGGAGAGATGGGGCCCACCCATCTCAGAGGCAGAACTGAGAGCAGGACTAATCCCTGTCTGGGGCAGAGGCCGTGGAGGGAGACAAATGGCATGCAGGTCCTCCAAAAGCCAGCCAGGGGCCCCCTAGGCCGCACCCTGCCTCCAACTCACACTTAGCTTTGGGTGAAAGACTTTCCCCCATCTCTTCCAGTTATTGCTCTTTAACCTTGTGCTAGGCTTTGGGACAAATCATTTTCATGTATTCTCACAATTTCCAGATGAAAGTCTGACACTCAGAGAGGTGAACTGCTCATGCTTGCAGAGCTGGGAAATGGTTGAGGTGGAATTTGAATTCCTGTCTGCCTGGAGCCTAAAAGTTCCTACTTCCCAGAACATTCCTACACATTTACTCACAGACCTAAACAAGTGGGGAGGGAGAGGAAGAGGAATGAAGGGCACCAGCTCAGAGGCAGAGAGGAAATGGTAAGGTGGAGACACGGGAAATCCTGACTGTGTATGTATACGCTGTCAGCACGTAAACTGAGCTATTTTAAGGTCAAAGCCAGGGTGCAGCCCAACAGAATTGCGAAAGCAAAATATGTTTGCTTCTGCAGTTGGCTTTTTAAATACATTTTTCTGTATTAGTTGGAGCACTGGTGAACATCTGGATCATCCTAAATTAGGCCTTTGACATTTGAAAAAATAATCTCAGGTAACAGAGTAAATTAGACCTTTGACATTTGAAAAAAATAATCTCGGGTAACGGAGTAAATGGTTCAGGCTCTGTGGCCAGAAGTCTCCTGGTCTCTGACATCCAGGCTGTTTCTGCTCACCTGGTCCCTCTTTTTAATAAACTTGTGCTCCAGAGAAATGGGGACAGTCTTGATAAACTGTGGCCAAGCAAATGGAGCGAAAGACAGGTCCAGCAGAAGTTGGTGGCCACAAATTCAGCCGCCCCTGCAGACAAAGTCCTTAGGTAGTTGGGCTGATGTGACTGTTCTGCTTACCCCATGGGCAGCCTCTGCATGGGGTTTATGGGAGTTCTGGAGCCCTGTGTCCACTTTAGGGTATAGGACCCTCACCCCTCCACCAAAGCTTTCCATGCAAGTCAAACTCAAATGCCCACCAATTGTCACTCCCAGCTCTGGTATGCTAGGTGATCTTGAGTAAGTTACTTAAGTTCTCCATCCCTCTGTTTTCTTAACTGTAAGATGAGCATGATAATAGCATAAGTGACCTTATGGGGTTGTGATGGGGTACAATGAGACAATACAGGCAAGGCGCTTTTACAGGTAAGGCACCAAGTCTCAGAGGGGATCATAACTTTGCCTGAGGTCACAGGGTTTGGAGACAAGTGTCAGGGTTTGTACTCACATAACCCTGACTTCAAAATATATTATCTGAGTCATTCCACACCTCCTCCCTAAACCACACTTGGCCTGAATTATGTGTAACACCTACTCAGATGGTTTGGCGATTAAACCACAGCCTTGGAGGCAGGAGCTGGGAAGCTGGACCATGCTCATTCATGACTCCCCGGGATGGGTCTTTTCCATCATTTACAGTTCTAGTTGGTGGCCCAGTGTGGAGGACCAGAGATGTTATGTTAAGGGAACCAAAAAGTAAGAACAAAACTAGAAGAGGAGATGGGATCTTCAGGGCCTGGCAGGCAAGGACACATTCCAGCAGAGACATTCCTGTGTTTTTGGCCTGGCCTTTCACTTGTCTCCCAGGAAAGCTGGCCCCAGGCACAGTGACACGCGTGAGGAGACTCCTAGGAAAGTCACTCCCTGTGACCGAGCCACCTCCCTGGGCTAGTCCTTGCACCTGTCATCCCATGCACTCTCTACAGGAACTAATGATAATGATTATGCATTTTATAGGGAGGTCATTGAAGCCCATTAAAGTGAAACAAGTTGCTCCAAGCCACAAGGCGGAGGAAGATTCAACCCCGAGTCTGGGGTTCAAAGTCTCTGCATTTTCTATGACAGATCCCTTCGTGATAGCAATGACGCTGCTCGTATAATAGATAATAAGTGATGAGGCACTTGCCAAGGCTGGGCTTCTCCCAGGGACAAACCCAGGGACGATAACATATGGGTTATTGTCATTTTATTTTCATTTATTTATTTTTAAATTTTAACTTAATTTAATTAATTTATTTCTTTTCTTTCTTTTTTATTTTTGAGATGGTGTTTTGCCCTGTCACCCAGGCTGGAGTGCAGTGTCACAACCTCTGTTCACTGCAACCTCGACCTCCCAGGTTCAAGCAGTTCTCCTGTCTCAGCCTCCCAAGTGGCTGGGACTACAGGCACACACCACCATGCCCAGCTAAATTTTGTATTTTTAGTAGAGATGGGGTTTCACCATATTGGTTAGGCTGGCCTCGAACTCCTGACCTCAGGTGATCCACCTGCCTCTGCCTCCCAAACTGCTGGGATTATAAGCTTGAGCCACTGCGCCTGGACATATTGTCTTTTTGTAGACTCTTGTCTCTGAGAGGGACGAGAGGAAACCGGGGGGGCTGGGCTTCTAGGAAGAAAGAGGATATGAAAGCACAGGAGAGAGAGAGAGACAGATAAGTTGAGGAAGAAGAGAAAGGCAAGGAGAAAGAAGAAAATTGGGGAAAAAGAGAGAATATATAGACCGTGGGAATGAGTGAGAGACAGCTGGAGCCTAACACAGCCTGCTTGCAAAGCGACAATATGGGCCTCTGTACCTGACACCCGCCCTGTTCCTGCACCCAATGCTCCAGGAGCTTAGTGGTCATCCCCGGAGAGAAGGTAATCTCCCATCCTGGGAAGTCGCTGGGCTGCCTCCGGGGGCTCACTGGAACATTAACAGCCACAGACAGACACACACACTTGACCTAGGATTCCCAGTATATTACTTTAGTCACTGGCAACTGGAGTGCAAAACCTGCTCGCAATCCCTGAAATTGTGCGAGAGAAGGAAATGTGGCAGCTCGTGAGATGAATATTAGGAAAAACATGGAAGAATTTCTCAGAGTCCAAGGTTACCATTTCGTGGTTTTGTTTTTTGGTTTTTGTTTGTTTGTTTGTTTTGTTTTGTTTTGTTTGAGATGGAGTCTCGCTCTGTCACCCAGGCTGGAGTGCAGTGGTGCGATCCCAGCTCACTGCAAGCTCTGCCTCCTGGGTTCAAGCAATTCTACTGCCTCAGCCACTGGAGTAGCTGGGATTACAGGCATGTGCCACCGCACCTGGCTAATTTTTGTATTTTTAGTAGAGACAGGGTTTCACGTATTGGCCAGGCTGGTCTCAAACTCCTGACCTCAGGTGATCTACCCTCCTCACCCTCCCAAAGTGCTGGGATTATAGACATGAGCCACCCCTCCTGATCATCATTTCCTTTTAAAGATACTGGCCAGGGAGGTCCTTTGACATCATCATCTTCATTATGGAGACTAAGGAGCCAGAAGGTGAAGGAACCAGAAGGTCACTGGGCTGGGCCTCTGGTCTCACTGAGGGTTTGAGAATGAGGGGAGAGGAGTAGCCACAGGCATGTCCTTTATGTTCTTGCCAGTCATGTCTAGGCCCTGGTTTTCCTTGCTTGCCAAATGGGAATAATAATGCCTTGCTTCCCTTTTTTACAGGGGGTTGTGAAAAAAATAAGTCAACGCATGTGGAACACTCTGAATTCATTAAAAAAGGCATTATCATTGTCAATATGCTGACAAGTTAAACATATCCATCTTAAGGCCAAGTCAGATTCCAAAAGCAGAGCTTTCTTTATTTGCAGTTTCAAAGAGCAGAAATAGCAAGACCTTTCTCCCTCTATCCTAAAATATTTCCAGAATGTTCTAACGAGCATGAGCCAATGATGAGCATCAGTTGTTTTTGTCTGCTCAACAGATGTTCTCCTTGTTTTCTATAACAGCAGTTCATTTTACTTTAGAATATGCTTTCAACATAGACAGAAATGTTAGCCCAGTCCCACCCCAATCCGTAAGGCCAAGCAGATCCTCTCTTCCCAGGAATTTCAATCTTGGTGGAACCACAAAAGGATAAAAGTCAATTGACCCTGATACATGCCTTTCTCTGGGGTTACTTGTGTGTCCTTTCTTGCATTTCTCTTTTGCTTGAGTCAGCTGAGATCTGGTTAATTTCTGTTGCTTGCAGTCAGAAATTCCCACCTGAGGGGCCTATTTTGTCCTTCCCCTAAGGACTCAGAGATGGGGACGCTCAGGAGAGAAAAACGAACTGTGGAAAAATTTCCCAGATGATGGGGAGATTTAGGGTCAGGGAGATGGAGCAGCCCAATACAAAAGTAGATCAGATTAGATCAGAACCCAGGAGAGAACCTGTAAACACTGGCTGATGTGGTGGGTACATAACACACTCAAACAGGCTATAGGGATTGGGGTCTTCCTCCTAGCCCCACCTTGAGCCCTCTTCTCTGTGACACCAAGCTAGGTCCTATCATGCCTAGCTTTGATAGGGCTCCTGTATTTCCCTCTGGCTCACATTTCTATATTTGATCTTGATTAGGGCAATGAAAGGCTCTGGGATTGGCTTGTCCAACTCCCTCATTGTCTTCAGATAGAGAAAGTGAAGACCAAAGACGATAGGAGTCTTTTGGTCCTTTTTAAGCTTGCTTTTTGTTTCTATTTGAGCTTATCCCACAAACAGCTTAAGAACCCTGAAGAGCTCCTTCTAGGGAGGGTCAGGCACTGGCAGGACCTCACCACCACCACTTGGACCCAGATGGAGACCAGGAGTGGTCTCTACAGTGGCCTAGCTTAAGAGTGAAGTCCCAGAGGGGCCTGTAGGATTGGCAAGGGCAGCGGTCATTCCTCCTAGCTGTACTTTTGGCAGATCAGCTTTTTGCTGGGCATGGGTCAGGCCTTCTCAAAGTGCTTCTGAAGATGAGGCTCAGAGAGGCAACATAAATCATGAAAGGGCCAGCCGTGGGCTCTTCACACTATCCCTGCCATCTTGCTAAAAGTTGAAGGGCAGCACAGCCATACCTCATACCTGGTAGCTTATTTTTGGCTGATGAAAGGCCCCACATACTCAGGCTCCTGAGCAGAGATGTGGGACTTAGGGAGGAAGAACAGTTCACTGGCAATGATGAGCGACAAGTAGTCCCTTTATGGCCCGGAAAGGTCTTTTGGACACACGCAGAGCACCAAGGAGATGGAACTCAGCCACCCAACTTGCCCAATTCTGGACTTCTCCCACCTGCCCCAGCCAGGACCAGGGATGGAACAGGGAAGTGGGGAGGAAAGGCCTTCAATCCAGAATGCTCTAGGAGGGGACACTGCAACTCAGGCATGATGCATCCTCTCTGTGAAATAGGGAAAGTCAGAGAACCAGAGTCAAGCACTGTCAAAAGTTTATGATCCCAGTTTCCCAGGGAGACACAGCCCTGCTCAATTTTGGGACCCTGCAGGTTCTGCTGCTCCCAGTGAACCAGTCCTCTCTCTCCTGGGGGCCTGGGCCACATCCTAGAGGGAGCCGATGTGATTGGCTCAGCTCCTATGACCTTCATATCTCGTGGGTCAAGTACCAACAATGGACGAACTTCCTTGGGTCACCCTTCACCCAGCCAGTGTCATCACTGAGGAAGGTCAGGACAGGCTGGCAGGTGTCACAACTGACAAGTCTGGTCACACCCCAAGAGCTGGCCAAGACTCACGTTTGGCACTCACAGACATAGTCCAAGCAAACTGGGGAGCAGGTGACCTCACTCACGTGGCACGGGGCTTGGTGACCCCTGCCAGGCCCCCCAGTAGTTCCCCATTCGATCACCTTTGGCCATGTTAAGAGGACATTGTTAGTCCTGATATTTTTCTTGCTTGTCCTTTGTCAGGGGTGATAAAAATGCCCTAAGAAACTTCACATTAACAGAGTTGTATTCTAAGGTTTAAACAAACAAAAAGGATAAACAGGTTTGTGGGCTGCAGAGCTTCAGATTTATAATAGCAATGCCATTTATTTGCCATAGGAATGTCAGTGATAAAGATCTTTTAAATGGGTGTGTGTTGTTTGTTATTCTAGGTAAAACTACTCAGCTGGATGATGAAAATGGTGAAAACACACTGAAACATGACCAAGCAGACCTTGAAGTGTACAATACATCAGGATATTTTGGGATCATCTAATAAATGGCAGTGCAGTTCCCAACCCCAAACAGAAGAGCATGTGAAGCCTCAGCAACCTGATCAGGCCATGTAGGAGCTGACTGTGGTGGCACCATGCATGTAACTGGCCTCAACCAAGTGATCACCCCGTATCCCGTCCTCATTCAGGAAATGTCTCCATCTGCCTTCAGTGCTAAGTTGAGTTCAATTTCCTTGCCCTTTGTCACTTTAACCAAGCAGGAGGAGGCACTGCTCCACCACCCTCCTGCCCCAAGATCCAGACATAGACGCTGCTCTACTCTCTCTAACTGCATAAGATAGGGCAGGTTATGGGACCTCTCTGTGCTTCAGTTTCCTCCTAGGTCAAATGGAGGTGAAGCACCACCTTATAAGGGTGTTGTGAACTTTAGCATCAGGCATGGAGTAAGTGTTCTTAATAATTTGCTACTTTATTAATAGTATAATCATCATGGCATTTTCTTAGCTCCTCCAGAGATGAACTCTTCACCCTCATTGCTATCTGCATGTCTGAGATGGCCTAGGACATATTGATTGATTCATTCATTCACTGAGTGTATCAAATATTTACCAAGTGCTAACTATGTGCTATGCCCTGGGGTCATAATGATGTTGTATCTGAGAGATGTTCAATGGTCTTTGTATCCATTTCTTTGGCATTCTAGTGTGGCTTCCTGATTGTCTACTCTTAGTGGTACTGATGCAGACTGACAGCTATCACCAGCTGAGCACCTACCATAAACCAAGTAATTTATATACACAGTATCCAATTAGTTCCTTACACCACCCTAAGTGCTATGTGTTGCTGCCTTCACTTTCAGCCAAGAAAACTGATGAACAGAGAGGTTAAGTAACTCGTTCACATTCCTACAGTAAGGTAGTGTCACCAGGATTTGAACAGACATCTGTTTGAGTCCTAACCTCTCCACCATGCTCTGGGAGGCCAAGGGAAGGTGGGAACCCCCTCCCTGTTCTGGAGGGCCATCTTCCCTGGGCATAGCAAGACACTCCCTTAGTTTTATCCCTGAGAAGCTGAAAACCCTTCAGCAGCTTCTATTCCTGCTACCACAAAAATCTTCCTGTGACCAAGGGTGTCAGCAGCCATGTCTTTTCATGGGGCTGTGTGCATTCACATTTTCTTTGGAGGTGCTTCAAGGAAAATATTAGCCCGTGAACTAAACAACTGTTCAGAGACACAACCCAAGCATTCTAGGAATGTTGGAGAGTGAAAATGGCTCATGAGGGTCCAGGCTTCACGCACAGACCTGGGGACAAAGCAAATACCATCCCCATCCTTGAGCTCACAGATAGCTGTTCTGGTAGCAGGTCATCTGGGGAGATCTTATGGCAAAGGAAGTCAGAAGGGTGTTCTTTTTCTTCTTTTCTTATTTTTTCCTCCTAGCATTATTAAGGTATAATTGACAAATGCAAATTATATATATTATAGTATACAGTTTGATGTCTTGATATATGTACACATTTGTGAAATGATTAAATCATTCTGATTAACTTAACCATCACCTCACATATTTATCATTTTTTATGGTAAGAACATTTAAGACCTAATCTCTTAGCTATTTTAAGTACACAATACATTTTTAGCTATAACCACCATGCTGTGCAATAGATCTCCAGAACTTGTTCATCCTGTCTAATTGAAACTTCGTACCCGTTACCCAACCTCTCCCCACTTCCTCTCCGTCCCTGACAACCACCCTTCTGCTCTACTTTTATAAGTTCAACTGTGTTAGATTCCACATGTAAGTGAGATCATGCAGTATATGTCTTTCTGGTTGGTTTATTTCACTCAGCAAAATGTCCTCCAGATTCATCCATGTTGGTGCAAATGAGATGATTTCCTTCTTTTTTAAGGCTGTCTTGGATGTTGTAAATAATGCTGCAATGAACACGGGAGTACAGATATCTTTTTAACATCCTGATTTTATTTCTTTTGGATACATACCCAGAAGTGAGTTTGCTGCATCATATGGTAGTTCTACTTTTTATTTTTTAAAATACCATTTTCCATTACAGCAATTTACATTCCCACTGAGAGTTTACAAGAATCCCCTTTTCTCTACATCCTTACCAACACTTTAATTTTATCTTTTTGATAATAGCCATCCTAACAGGTGTGAGATGATGCCTCATTGTGGTTTTAATTTGCATTTCTCTGATGATTAATAATGTTAAGCATTTTTTGCATATACTTATTGGCCATTTATATGTATTTTAAGAAATGTCTATTCAGGTCCTTTGCCCCTTTTTCAATTGGGCTATTACTTTTTTTGCTATTGAGCTGTTTGAATTCTTTATATATTTTGGATATTAATCCCTTATCGGATACATGGTTTGCAAATGTTTTCTCCCATTTCCTAGAAAGAAAGAAAGAAAGAGAGAGAGAGAGAGAGAGAGAGAGAGAGAGAGAGAGAAAGAAAGAAAGAAAGAAAGAAAGAAAGAAAGAAAGAAAGGGAAAGGCAAAGAAAGAAAGAAAGATTATTGATTTTGAAATGTTAATTTTGTATCCTGCAACTTTACTGAATTTATCAGTTCTAATAGTTTTTTGTGACATCTTCAGGGTTTTTTAATAGATGGTATCATCTGCAAACACAGACAATTTTGCTTCTTCCTTTCCAATTTGAATGCCTTTTATTTCTTTTTCTTTCCTAATTGCTCTGGCTAGGACTTCCAGTACTTTACCGAATAGAAGTGGTGAGAGTGGACATCCTTATCTTGTTTCCAATCTTAGAGGAAAAACTTTCAACTTTTTACCATTGAGTATAATATTAGCTGTGGACTTGTCACATAGGGCATTTACTATGTTGAGGTACATATTTTCTATGTATAATTTGTTGAGAGTTTTAATCATGAAAAGATGTTAAATTTTGCCAAAAGCTTTTGCTGCATTTATTGAGATGCAGAAAATCATATTATTTTAATTCTTCATTCTGTTAATGAGGTGGGTCATTTATTAATTAGTGTATGTTAACCCATCCTTACATTCCAGGGATAAATACCACTTGATTACGGTGTATGATCCTTTAACATGCTGTTGAATTTCGTTTGCTAGTATTTTGTTGAGGATTTTTGTTTCCATGTTCAGGAGAGATATTGGCCTGTAATTTTCTTTTCCTGTAGTATCCTTGTCTGGCTTAGTATTAGAGTACCAAACCAAATCAGCTCAGGCACAGAGAAAAAGCATGGAATTCTGGCCCAGGAACCACCATGCTTGCCTCTATCTAGCTGGCAAAGGCCTCCACTCACTCTTGAAAATGCACTTGGCTTTGTCAAATTCAGAAGGCCCATATATAACCATCTCTTCCCATTAGTTCTCTTCAGACCATCAGCTCACACACAATGAGATGAAGTTCTAGGGTACCCAGCATAGTCCCAAGGTTTGTGGGGGAGACAGAAGTCCACTGTGGGAGCTCATAGCCTGCAAGGTAAACTAACTTATTTGTCTATTCTCTTTGTCCTTTGCACATTGGACTATGTCAATGACATCCGTTACATAATTGTCAAAATGTAACCAGTGTTGAAAACCTGCCTGTCTTTTAAACCAGCAAATCCAATTTCAGGAATTTAGCTTAAGGAAATTATTTAAAAAATATGAGCCAACTTAGCTAAAAGAAGGTTCAAGTATTTTTTTTAAGAGTAGAAAAGGATTGGAAACAAACCAGATAACCAACAATAAGAGACAGGTTACTAAAAGATGGGTATACCGCACAATGGAAAGACATTTGTCCATTAAGGCAATTTTAAAAGTATATGTATTAGAAGAGAGTCTTGATGTTTTAGGTGAAAGCAGCAGTTAAAAGATATCATATTATGTAATCCATCTGTGTGTCTGTGTGTACCCACAGGTATGTGCACATCTCTTTGCCTATTGATATCTACACATGACATAATGGTTTGTTTTTCATTGTCTTTGTAAGAGCTGTGCCAGGGTCCCCTTGTTCACCACTGGAAGAGTGAATCACCACTTCCAAGGATGCTAGAGGAGTCTTTTGTCTTTTAGAAGTTGTGTTAATGGAGGTTTGAAAGTGAGAATAGCTTATCCCCACAAGATGCTTCCATCCAAGTGGAGACAGCACTCCTGATATGGCACTTCTGGACTCTCTCCATCCTCTTCAGTCCCCCTGCCCTGGAGGGAGAGGTTATTCTGATTTTGAGTTTGGGAGGAGAAGCTGGACAGCACAGCCCAGACCTTCTTGGGTCTACTCACCCATGTTGTACGTCTCATAGGGACAGGACTCTTGGTCCAACTCTGCCATGTTTGGGTGGGTGAAATGCCTAATTCTGGGGTCCAAAACTTGGAAGGACATGTAGCCAATGACGAGTCTTTCCCCAGCATCTGCTTTATCTGTATAAGTGACTTTCTGGCTTTCATCTGCCATATTACTCTTTTGTTTTATTTCTTAACTGGTTCAGAATTCAAGTGAGAAAGTGAGAAAGGGGATGTCATTCACTGGGCCCCCTTCAAACATCTTAACATTCAGCGTCCTCTCTTGGAGGCAACACTATATTGCAAGAAAGGAAGTGAAATCAACTCATTTTGTTTCAAGGCTTGAAAGCTAAGCTGACTGATCACTGGGGGCTTATCCATGGTGAGGTGAAGGAAACTGAGAACTGGACATCCGAAGGATTCTGACTATGCACTGCAAGAGCAGGTGGAGTTGTGTGGGGTTGGCCATGCATGGGACTCTGAATAGTGACCTTGAGATCCTAGCTTTGGGTGCCCTTGACCATCATGCACTGGAGGAATTTGGGCAACTTGAGCAGGCTGTACAAGGAGTGAGATCATCAAGGGTTACTCCTCAGCCATATCTATCTGACCACAAAAGTTCATCTTTCATCTGTGATGTGGGGTGGTCACTAAAGGCAAGAGAAGCTTGCTGTAGTCAAATATTAAGTGTCAGAGCTCTCCCCACTTAAGAATGGAAGTTGTACCATTTTTGTACAAACTCTGTCAGTTTCTGGGCCATTCAGGGATCTGGGGTTGCCCCAAGAAGGAGATGTCATTCTTCCTTTTAATCCAGAACCCACTCCTTGAAACTTTTCTCTGTCTGCATGCACTTCCTTAATAATCTTGTGGTTTAAATACCAATATTTTGGTTTTGAAACTCTGATTTGTATCTCTAGCCTCAGCCTCTTCCCAAACCCCAGACTGCCTCTTGACATCCAATTTGGCTATGTATTATCTCAAACTTAAAATTTTAAAACCAGCTTCTAATCTGTCTGCTCAAGCCCCACCCTCCCAGTCTTTCCCATCTCAGAAAATGGCAGCTCCATTCCCTGGATGCCTCGGGGTAATCTTGGATTCACCTCTGACCTTTCTTCCCTGTCTCACATTTCTACTAGGAAATCCCATCTGTTCCACTTTCAAATATATCAAGACTCCATCTCATCTCGCACCTGTAATGTCCTCCTGGTCCAAGTAATCATTGTCCCTCACCTGGATTATTGCAATAGCCTCATAATGGGTCCCCCTGTTCCTGCCTTTTCCTGCCTGTAGTTTATTCTTAGGGTTAAGTCATGTTACTGCTCTGCTATAATACTCCAATGGTTCCCCATCATGACCAGAGAAAAGTCAAATCCTTCTACCACCCCTCAAGGCCCTACACAGTCAGACTTTGTTACCTCCCTATCTCATCTCCAATTCCCTCCTACCACTGACAGGCTCTCTTCCAGCCACCCTGATCTCCCTGTGCTTCCAAGGACACGCCAGGGCATTTGAACGTGCTGTCCCTTCTGCTGGAACCATCTTCTCTCCATCTCCAGATGGTTCAATGCTTTCTCTCCTTCAGGCCATTGCTTTCAGGCTTTTGCTGACCACTCATCTTAAACTGAAGCCTGCTCGACACTCCCAAAGCCCTTCCTCTGCTGTGATATTTTTATTGGGCTTATCCCCAGCTGTTTTGCTATATTTCTTACTCGTTTATCATCTGTCTCCCTCAACTAAGATAAAATGTCAGCTGGGCAAGGACAGGACTTTTTATTCACTCTCCCTGCTATATTCTCTGCAGCTGGAAGAGTGCCTGACGCAAAATAAGTGCTCAATAAATATCTGTTGAGTGAGTGAATGAATCTAAAAAGTGGATGACTGAGATAGTTTCAATTTGACTTGGAAAAATAAAAAAGCATGACTACTCTATGCACACAAATGTCCTAGAGGAGTTCACACCAAATACACAGAAAAAATATGGCTGTATTAACATTAAAATGTCACAGTGGTTTTCACTGGGTGAGGAGCTACAGTGGATTCTCTCTTTGTTTCTATCCATCTATTGCTTCTAATTAATATACAATAAATATATTGTTTGTGTAATGAAGCAAAAGTAGAGGAATATATTTTTTAAAACTGCGGCTTGCTATAAACCAGGGGCCCCCAATCCCCAGGCTGGGGACTGAGAGCAGTCCACGGCCTGTTAGGAACCAGGCCACACAGCAGGAGGTGAGTGGTGGGCCCGCGAGCATTACTGCCTGAGCTCTGCCTCCTGTCAGATCAGCAGTGGCGTTAGATTCTCATAGGAGCACAAACCCGATGGTGAACTGCACAGGCGAGGGATCTAGGTTGCACACTCCTTATGAGAATCTAACGCCTCATGATCTGAGGTGGAACAGTTTCATCCCAAAACCAACCCCCCTCCACACCCAACCCCCAGTCCATGGAAAAATTGTCTACCACGAAACAGGTCCCTGGTGCCAAACACGTTGGGAACTGCTGCTGTAAACTGTAAGGTTGTCAGAGGCAAGGATTGTGTGTGGGCATAGGGTCACTTCTAAATCCCCAAAACTGAAAATTTCCATAGCCTAAGATGTTTTATCTCTGGCAGGGCACTAGTCCCCTACACACAGAGTTGTTCTTTATGTACCACTGGAACAATCTTGAATTGCACATGAGAAGGAAGCACCAGAGTGTGTGGACCAGTGCATCAGTAAGGCTGCTGTCATCAAGAAAGGAAGACACACAAAGACACAGGCAATCAATACCGCCTTGCTTGGTATCCTGGCCAGCATAGACCCCTGCATAAACAATCATCACTTTCATGGAGCTTCGCGGCTGACAGAGGATCTTTCCATGCATCAGTCCTTGCAACAGCTTTGTGTATTGCCTTTTATTCCCTTCCTCAAGGAGGCTTATAGGGGTTACATTTGTCCAAGATCTCATAGCCAACTTCCTTCTGTCTGCATTCCTACTGCAATACCACCTGCTTCCATGGTAAACACATTTGCAGAGACAGCCAGGAAGAAACAAGGAGTTGGGTCAGCAACCTTTCCTAAAAGGAGTAGCATTTGGGGTGCATCAAATAGCTAAAACTTTGGGGTGCTTAGGGGAAACTGAGGTGGAAAATTGCAGTAAGGGTTTGTCTAGGAAAGATGATGCAATGACTCTAGTATCTTAGGGGCATGGGAGTTCCCCTTAGGGAGGGAACTATCTTTGTTTGGAAAAAAAAAAAAAAAGGCCTTTAGTATTAATAAATGTGTGGGATAGAAAATGAGGCCTTGAAGTTGAAGCTACTCTGCCATGAAGAATGGGGGACTATTTTCGACCTTCTAAGGGATTCTAGAGAGAGAAGAAAGGCGAGAAGAGAAAGGAGCAGGGAGAGGCAAAGGCAGAGAGGCTGGAAGAATGGTAGAGAGACACTAGTGGGGACCACTTTGTGGATATAAATCCTTTTCCTCTAATCCAGTGTTTTTGCTTGAGTTAAAAGCAGAGTTACTAAGGGCAAAGAACAACAAACTTGCTCTCTCCCTGATTTCCTGCCTTTCTTGGGGAAAAGACTTAATGGACCCTTTTGCTTTTCTTTTATAGACAGTGCCACATGATCTGTCACACAGAGCCTCTGATCATTTTTGCACTCAGGGCAGGTTTTCAGACATCAAAGAACTTGAAGAATTCAGTACACGTGTTTAAGGTAGCATTGGGGTTTATCTGTCAGTCTCCTGTGAGTTTGGTCAGCATGGGTCAGTGTCCTTATGTGCTCCCTATTTGTTCTCATAGCCTGGTATCTGCCAACACTAGACATAAGCTAAGATTTTCCACTGTAAGCGTTTTCCTCTTCCTAGGGCTGGGCTTGGGCGTGAGGTGACACAGAGCTCTGACTGTAAGAGAAGGAATACAAGGTCCAGTTTTTCATATGGGACATCCCCATATGAAAGCAAGACCAGAGGCATCCTCCCCTCACCATTCTCATTTCACTCTCTCCTTGTCACTACCCACTGAAAGGAGCCTGCAAGAAGGGCCTGTACCCAGAACAGAAAGCAGCCCTACTCCGAAAGGAGCCCTGGGACCATGCTGGGGGAAACTACAACATAGCCTTTACAGCTTACCTAACGCTGTCGGGGTCATTATATTAGCCAAGGAAGTTCTCATCATGCCCATGTGGAAGTGAGGATTAGAGGATCACAGAGGTTCAGAAACTTAGTCAAGAGCATCAAGTAAGAGGCAGAGTCAGGAGTTGAACCCAGGTTTTGTGGGTAGAATGGGGGGTTCCAAGATTTGGCTTTTTTTTTTTCCTTTTTTTTAGCATCACCTTTGCTCTTTGGATGCTCC
This sequence comes from Piliocolobus tephrosceles, assembly GCF_002776525.5. Taxonomy (NCBI): domain Eukaryota; kingdom Metazoa; phylum Chordata; class Mammalia; order Primates; family Cercopithecidae; genus Piliocolobus; species Piliocolobus tephrosceles. Next base: position 93,482,699 of record NC_045435.1, on the reverse strand, counting down.
AAGTGCTGGTTTCTCTTGCTGTGTCCCTGACTCCTGAGCTCTGTTCTTTGTTTCTTTGACCTGCTCAGTGCCCAACTGGCTGGTTCCCTAGTGGCCTCAGGGCTAGCGGCCTCTGCAGGGCTGGGATTCTGACAGTGTGAGATCTGCAGCCACAGCTCCTTAGACTCCTTTTTGTGTGTGTAGGGGGTGAGGTGGGGAGATGGGAACTTACTGGAGTGCATTGGCATGATCTCAGCTCACTGCAACCTCTGCCTCCCAGGTTCAAGCGATTCTCCCACCTCAGCCTCCTGAGTAGGTGGGAATATAGGCTCCTGCCACCACGTCAGGCTAATTTTTGTATTTTTAATAGAAATGGGGTGTCACCATGTTGGCCAGGCTGGTCTCCAACTCCTGACCTCAGGTGATCTACCTGCCTCGGCCTCCCAAAGTGCTGGGATTATAAGAGTGAGCCACTGTGTCTGGCCTTCTTAGACTCCTTAGCACTGGTCCCTCCTTTGTCCCTTCAGGGTGGTTACTGCTTCCTGCCATTGCTAGTCCCTGGCCAACTCTGTCCTCAAGGTTGGTTTCCTTCACCCCGCCCAGCCCCTGGATAAGTCCCTTTCCTAAATTATTCTTCACTCTGCCACTTTGAATGTACCCTCTGCTCCCGTGGGGCCCTTGGCTGATAAACCCAGCATGACACATGGGCAAAAATGCAGCTGCCCTGGATCCTCTGCCTCCTCTGGTGACCCCTGGGACTGCTGAGAAATCTGAGTTCCAGAAGCACCGTTTGTAACCACTGACCTGCCTGCCGGGCAGTAGAACCACTGTGCCACTGTCAGGGTGGCTGCCAGTTCAGAGGTGCTGCCCTTCAATGGAGCCCGAAGGGCTTGAGACCTGTGTCCCTCTCTCCCTTCCTCCCCGTCTATTCTAAAAGTGTTGACACCACCAGCTTCCCAGAACTTCAGGGGCACATCCCACACATTCCTGGAGACAACTGCTCTTCCAAGGTCTCATTTTCCTCTCACCCTCACACTTTTTCGACCTGAGGAAGATCTAGGAGGAGCCAAGTTGTGAGGAAGGAAGAGAGGTTTCAAGAATTGGACCTTGTCTTGCTGTAAGTGACTTGCCCTGTAGCTGCCTCGTGGTATTCGTTCCCCAGGCATAGGTGTAGGGGCTGGTCGGTGGGTCCCCATGTGCCAGTCAGCACCCCAGGAGCAGGTGCTCTGCCATCCTGTTCCTCCCTCCAAGAGGTCTGAACACTTGCTCTGCTGAGTAGAAGCTACCGGTTCAGTCACTTGTACCCTGTCCTTTGCAGGAAGCCTGAAGGCTCTTGGTGTGTTTACACACAGACGTGCATGCTCTCAAACACACAGACACATCCTAAGCAGAGGAGCAAAAGGGTGGCCCTGAGCAGATAAGAAGTCACTTTCTCAAAGTCTCATTCCTCCTCCTGCAGGCCAGGAGCCTGAAGCATCTCAGGCTGGGGGTGCCTAGAAGCCGAAGGCACCAGGGAGGCTGGCCCACCACCCTGGCCAAGCTTTGCTTCCACAGTAATCAGTGCATCTGAGGGACAGCCTCACAGCAGGTGCCCCAGAATGGGGGGAAATTCCCTCAAAGAGGAGAACCCACCGACTAGCTAGTACATATCCCCCACTCTTTGCAAAGCTGCATTTCCCAGAACGAATCCACAAACTGGCATGTAAATATGACCATCTGTCTCCAGTGATTTTGATTCCCATCAATCAGGCCCTCAAAGCCTTATTCAATAATAATAACTTCTTAAGACATGTTTGAATGTCTATCCATGCATGCATTCATTCTGCATTGAATTGCTGACTATTATGAGGCACATGGTGTAGCCTGGGAGGCAGAGACTGAGGAGCAAAACAGCCCAAGCTCACCAGAAGCTGACATTCTAGGGGAGGGCACAGGGCACCACACAGGCCCCTCGAACAAGCCTGGTGTGGGGAGATACTGAGAGGGGCCACGATCCTTGTACTTGTGTGTCTGCACATGTGAACACGGAGCTTCCTGAGAAGCCTGCCCGCCCCTCTGCATGCCCCTCCCCACCTTTGTTTCCCATGACAGCCTATCCCCACATTCCAATCTCCCCCAGTACACACACAACATTTTGTCTCTTCTCTCTCCTCTCACCCTGCTCCCACCCATCTTTCCCTATGTTATCCCATCCCTTCAAACCAACAGGAATTCTCCCCTGTTGGAGGCAAGAAGGAGACAGCTGTCCCAAAAGACAAGGAACCAAACTAGAATGAAACCAGAATCATGTCAAACAATTCCCAGGGGAGGGGAAAAGGCCACAGATGATAATGAAAATGTTGCTTGCTGCCATGACAACCGCAATCATTCAGCCACAGTACCAAGGCTTTGGAGGCAACAATATCAATTGAATGTTTATTTCCTCAGCACGACTAGCAATCCCTAAGGAGGTGGAAGCCAAAAAGGAGATATCTTGGGGACTCCACCTGTCACCTGCTGGACAACTGAAGTGCCTGGCAAGGATTGGCTCTTCTTTTTCCAATCTGCCATTAACTATGACATCACTTTCAACTTGGCCTATGTCTAACTCTTCATCTGTATCAATCAGTTTGGCTACGGGCATTGGGAGTCCACTGGGACTTCTCCCAGGTGAGGAGGCTGGGCCACAGGCTGGAGTGAGTGTCCTCTGCCTCAAGGCAGAGGCAGAGCTACGGCCAGCATTAGGTGGCTTCAGGTCCCATCAAGGCTCCATGCAAACAAATTATTTCTGGGGATGAGAAGATGGGAGGCTGAAATCTACTTAACAAAACAGGAAGCAACCTCAACGTTAAGAAGAAAGCCTAAAACCAACAATGGGAACCAGAATAATTATCAGGGACCCTGTAGCTGAAGATTTACCAGGAGGCCAAGCTAAGCAAAGGTGGTGGTGGTGGGGGGGGGGGTCATTTGCATTTCCATCGTTGGCACTTTATGAATACAAACACTAACGTTCTATTACGACTTTCCTCAAGCTGCAATGTGAGCTAAGCCAGCCGGCCTCAGAGTCTCAGGACTATGCTGTTTCTGAAGGAGGTGACTGCCATCTCCAGGGAAGCTGCCACCTCCTCCAAGGCCATCAGCAGGGGTGGGCTGCACAGCACAAAAATCAGGTGATGGAGGCATCTGACAGACTGCCTGATCTTCCATTTCTTCTGCAGAGTTAGAAGGATGGTGAGGCTGAAGAGTGAATCAGCACTGTCCTCCATACTATATTCCACCCCTACTCCCCCTTCCCCTGGCATTATGCAGCCTTCACGGGTCTCTACACTTCAGTAGTAATATTGCCAAGTGCCAGAAATCTCAAACTGTGTGAGATATTAGTGGAAGTATGAAAATATTGCCTGGTGTGTGTGGCTGTCGTAAGCAAACTCCTTTAGGAGCGTCCATCTGTGCTGGGGCATTTTGGAGTGGGAAGGAGGTTGTTAGAAATAGATGGGTGCTGCCGCTGCCCATTCTATAAAATATGTGCATGGTTCAGAGCCAGGCGGACATTTGTGAATCCCAGTCCTCTACTGGTTAAAAGGAACGCCATGCCTGATTTGTGTATGGATCAAAGCAAAGCTACTTGTCTCTACTGGATATTTCCTTCACACTTACTGGCATTGTTCAGCAGGGAAAGGTGAAACAAAGGCTGAATTTATTCACAGACAGGAGCTTCAAAGTCACAACATCAAGGAAACAGATCAAAACTTCAAAAACAGCTCTGATCTAAGTTCTCAAACATTTCATAGTCTCAAAAAAATCACAAAAAAGAATGAATTATCCAAAAAGAATAAATCTACTTTTATTTCCATTTAAATGCGTCAGAGCAAAAGGTCCAAGGGTTCTGACTCTTTTCTCACTGCTGTCGGGCATACTGAGAGCCTCTCATATTCTCCCCCTCTTATTCCTCTGTTTTGGGGTAAAAGTCTGCTTGCCAAGCTGGTGGAGGCTGGCACTGCATTTATCAATGTGACAGTTGCCACAGCATGGTTATTGCTTCAGAATAAAAGAAGTTGAACATTGACGTCCAAATATCTCACAGATTTGCCACACTACCACATGGATCTAAAAACAAACAAATATGATAAAAACTGGCTTTAAAACAAATGTCATTGGAAAAGTTTAGCAGGTTCTTTAAAAGTTACACATATATACCAACCATATGGTTCAGCCATTCCATTCCTAGGTATTTACCCAAGAAAAACAAAGCATATGTCCATACTAAAACTTTTACATGAATATATACAGCAGCTTTATTCGTAATAGCCAAAAACTGGAAAAATTCAAATGTCCATCAGTAATGAATAAATAAATATGGTATAAACAAAATGAATAAACAAATCGAGGTACATTCATACAATGGAATGCTACTCGGCAATGAAAAAGGGAGAAACTACTGATAGAAAAAAATGGATAAATTAGAATAATTATGCTGAGTGAAAAAAAAGCTGGACAAAAAAGAGTAATATTGCATGATTCCATTTATATAAAACTTAAGACAATGCAAACTGACCTGTTATGGCTAAAAGTAGATCAGTGGTTGCCTTGGGAGATGGGGCAAGGGAGCCAGGAGGAGAGACTGCAAAGGGGCATGAGGAACCCTTGGAGGTGATGGATATGTTCATTCTTTTGAATTTGGTGGTGATTTCATGTGTATATACATATGTCAAAAGTTGTCAGTTGTACACTTTAAATAGATGCAATTATATCAATTAACCTCAATAAAGCTATTTTTAAAAATTAAAGAAAAAAATGCCATGATGCAGTAATAGAGATTAGATTTCTACCCCTGCCTTAAACAACTAGGAAACTAGACATGGCATATGAAAACAACAAGTTTCAACCTTGTTTAAGAGTCACGGCAAGATTGTGATCCTTGAAAGAAGGGAAATAAGTAAGGTGAGCCCTGCAATGACACTAGCTCATTGCCTAGAGAGAACCCCAGTGAAGTCCAGTGGTCTCACACAATTGAGGAGAAAGGGTTCAGAGTTCTGCAGAACCAAGGCAGCTGAAATTTGCAGGGCAAGGAACCAGAGAGGAGGGAGTTCTACATGCAGAGAGAAAACTCCAGAGATTGTCAGGTAAAAAGCTCAAGTCTTTGATCTCTGATCAGTGCATGCATGTGAGAAAATTCTTCAAGGCAGGGAAAAGAACCACCTAAAAGGTGCAGATAGAACAATTCCTGGAGTCTTTACAGCGCCAGGAATAATTGCTGTTCTTACCAGCCAAAATGCATGTATACACCAGCCACGTAATACATGAGTAGCATTTTGAGAAGGCTATTGGCTTAATAATAGGGCTAGCTTAGTCCTAGACTGGAGGTTTCCTGGACCTATGACACTGTACACCAAAGAGTTAAAGAAACCAATGACTGACAGAAATTCTTGAGTTTGCAGGATGATGGATGAGAAAAGAAACAACTTGTTGAAATGCTGAAACTCTCTCTACTTTTGTAAGATAACAAGACTGGCTGAAATTGGCTGGAACCACTATGGTCAACTGGAGTCTGGGCAAAACAAGATTACTGATGTCACAGTGTAAATTTCCACCACATGTTTCATACTCACTTCCCCCAAATTCACATGTACAATCCATAAAATAACATTTTTTAAAACTACACATGTCCAAAGACTTTCCAGACCTCCCTTTCCCTCCTAGCAATCACCTACTAATCCCAAAATCTATCCCCTAAACCTTTTCTAATAAATATATTGCCTTAAAGCCAGCACAGGGAGACAGATTTGAGCTTGACTTCTGTCTCCTTGTTGGTTGACTCACAGGAAAGGCTTTTCTTTTCTGAAAAAAACTGATGACATGGTATTGGCTTCTGGTACACCAGGTAGTGAGCCCTTTTGCTTGATAACACTACCATAACAAAATTTAAAAGCAAGTCCTGAAAGGAGCAAACTGTTTCCAAGTAACTGTGTACCAGAACAAAGCCCAACACTCTTCTGAGGAATAAAACAAAATCCAACACCCAACACGGTAAAATTCCCATTATCTGGCATCCAATAGAAAATGACCAGGCATACAAAAAAGCAGGAATATATGACTCATAACCAGGAGGAGAAATAGAAGAAGTCCCAGCAATGGCAGAGATGATGGAACTAGCAAACAAGGACATTAAAATAGCTATTATAAATCTCATAAATACATGAAGGGATACTCAAGGAAAACATGAACTCAATTCCAAGAGAAATAGAAGATATAAAATAAAACCCAAATGAAACTTTTGGAGGTGGAGAATATAATATCTTCAAAAAAACAAATCTTGAACAAAAATCATTATCTCATTGATACTAGAACTCATTGTCAGGCTGTCAAATGATAATTGAATCATCACTTCCTTGGAGAAGCCTTGCTGGCTGGAACAAACCTAATATTCTGTGCTGTCATAGTGCTTCAGCCTCCTCTTCAAAGCACTTGTCATAGTCATAGTCCATTATCTATGGAACCACACAACTCATGTCTGTTTTCCTCACTACACCACAAGATCTAGGAGAGCAAGAGCATGTTTTTGCCTACCTCTGTACCAGTGCCCAGCTAATGCCAAGTATGAAGTAAGCACTCCATAAATATATTCTGAATAAATGAATGGACTTCTATAATCAGCTTTGCAGTGGATTCATTTGGCAACTCTTGTTTAATGCATCACTCCTGACTTCTTCCTTCCTCCTTCATCAGCATAGTGATGCTGGTTGATCATGAGGTCCAAGTCTCATATGGCCTCATAAAATGGGCTTCCCACAGGCACTGTTGAATCCTGAATTAAGTGTGAACAGATGATTCACTAAGCGACCTGCAGCAAGTTGTTTAACCTCTCTGACCTTTGGGTTTTTCAGCTACTAAATAAGAATATTGAAACAGATTACCTCTAAGAGCTCTCCCAGCTCTCATGGTCCAGGATGCTGGTTGTGGTCCCGTCTCCAAAAATGCTGCTCCTCCCAGCAGATCCTCACTTACCTCCTCATAGCCATACTCTTCCTGAATTGAACTGGGGCTTTCTGTGTGACCAATAGAGTATGGAGAAGAGAACACTGAGTGGCTTCTGCAGGTAAGCCATAAAGGGCACGGTGGCTTCTGCTTTGGCCTTTTGGATTGCTTGCTCTAAGGGATGCCAGCCACTATGTCATGAGAACACTCAAGCCATCACAGGGAGAGGCTCTTGAAGAAAGTAATTAAGGTCTCCTGCTAATAGTGAACTATCTTGGAATTGGATCCTCTTGCTTCAGTCAGCCTTCAATTGGCTGTAATCCCAGCAAACATTCGACTTTAACCACATGAGAGACCTGAGCCACAACCTCCCAGCCATACCACACCTGAATTCCTGACCTACAGACACTTTGAGAGACAATAATTGATTACTGTTCTTTTATTTATTTATTTATATTTATTTATATTTTTTAGAGATAGTCTCACATTGTCACCCAGGGGAGTGCAGTGGTGCAATCTCAGCTCACTGCAACCTCCACCTCCCGGGTTCAAACAATTCTGGTGCCTCAACCTCCCAAGTAGCTGGGATTACAGGCTCACACCACAACACTTGGCTAATTTTTGTATTTTTGGTAGAGACGGAGTTTCGCCACATTGGCCAGTCTGGTCTCGAACTCCTGGCCTCAAGTGATCTGCCACCTTGGCCTCCCAAAGTGCTGAGATTGTGGGCATGAGCCACCAGGCTCAGTTGATTATTGTTATTTTAAACCACTGAGTTGTGGAATAATTTGTCAGGCAATAATAGATAACTAATATCCTGGTACTGAAAGCGTACACTTCCTCATTCCTTGAAAACTTCTACCACAAAGAAAACACAAAAGCATTGTATAAGCTAAATCTCCAAAACAGAAATCTTTCCTAACTTGGTCACTAACTTGGATGCCTTGGATTTAACCTGAAAGTCTCAATACAAAAGCTGCCCTTTGTTTATCTGGCACCCAAAGACCTGATGACACCCCATCTCCATTCTGCTCCTCCCTCTTTTCCTTCTTTTTCTCATCAGCCATGTTTCAGTCCAGTTTTAACAGTTCTACTCCCATTCTTCTGCTGATTTCCTAGGTGCCCTTGGGACAGGTTTCCTGCTCTTCTGAATGAGCTTTCCAAGTTCCATAATCAGTTCGAATGTATCACAAGCACCTGTGGGCACTTGGCAGGTGCTGAACAAATATTATTTACCGCCTTGGTCTAGGTCCTCCAGATAGCAGAACCTGAGCAAGGATTGAGGTTCCAATTTGCTTAGAAGGTGCAAGCCCAGAGCAATGAAGATGAGGGGGCAGAAAATGAGGCAAGAGAAGTCATGAGAAGTAATGCAATGCACTACTGCGATGACCTGTTTCACCATTATCTTGGATGGGACACCAGGCTGCATGTTTACTTAGCATAAAGAGTTCTCTGAAAAGGCTGCAGGAAGGATTAATGACGCAGAGGCACCCACAAGACAGAGTAAGACGGGGGACGTTATCTGCCCTGCTCCTATCTGTCGTCTATCTCCTAGGTCAATGTCCACTCCCTGGGGAGTTACTAACCTTGCATTATCCAGCCCCGATGACTGTCCAAGAAGCCAGATCCCATGTCCCATGATGAGGTGTTTCACCCAGTCCAAAAGTGGAGGGCATCCAGGAGTGAATGGGGCACCATCCAGAAGAAGGAATGAAGCCAGAGAGGGAACCTAAGAGGATATATAAGGTATGTCCCCTTATAGTTATCCTCTTGATACTGTTTCCAAATTCTCAGACACTAATTTGCTAGCAAGCACAACTATAGAGAGACCTGGATTCTTGTTGCCTTGACTGTACCCGTTCCTCAAATGTGTAACGTGGGTGGAAGGTAAAGTGAGGCTGCATATTTTTATAAGCTGACCCTTGCAGGCTCCAAGACAGATGGACACTCTCAAATCTTGGCATGTAAAATGCAAGACTTGCTCTTCCTTCAGGTGGCTGGAAGGGAGATCTTATCTGTGAGCTGAGGGGGTCCCTGAGACAGTAACATTCACCCAACAGTTTAAGAAAAGTGTAATTTAATAGAGTAAAACCAAAGCTTTTGAGCAGTCACTGGGCTGATTTTGACCAAAAATTCCCCAAAGCTCTTGTTTTTTGCTAGGAAGAGAAATGTTTCCTCCCAAGAATTTTTCAAACCTTACTTACACTCATCTGTGGCAAAGTGGCTGTGCTCAACAGATGGTGGATGCAGGAGTCCCTCAGAAGTCCAGTGTACCGGCCAGGCATGGTGGCTCACGCCTGTAATCCCAGCATCTTGCGAGGCTGAGGTGGTTGGATCACTTGAGACGGAGTTCGAGACCATCCTCAGCAACACAGTGAAACCCCATCTCTACTAAAAAATACAAAAATTGGCCAGGCATGGTGGCACACACCTGTAGTCCCAGCTACGTAGGAGGCTGAGGCATGAGAATCGCTTGAACTCAGGAAGTGGAGGTTGTAGTGAGCCAAGATCATGCCACTGCACTTCAGTCTGAGTGACAGAGCAAGATTCTGTCTGAAAAAAAAAAAAAGAATTCCAGTGTACCAAGAGGCCCAGTCCAGCCTTCTTTACAGAGGAGGGTGGATGGGTGGGCGGATGCTTGGGTGGATGAATAGATGAGGTAGCTGCTTAGTTTTGGATATTCAAGAGGTATTGTCTTGGCACCCAACCCCCTTAAACAGGCAATCAAGAAAAAGCATCAGTGTGGGTTTTTACTGTCTTGAATCATTCTCTCTGACATGTATTTTTCTTGTCCCTGACACAGCTACCCCCTCCGATCCCCCACCCTTCTGGCTTGTTATCAGCTCCATGCTGTCTCTTTGCATTAAAGTGACAAGAAGCAGCACAAAGCTGACGACAGGAGGCCAGAGCTGTAATTTGCACTGACATTCACTGGCGTTATCCACTTATTGCCTGGTAAGCCAAATAGGAGATTTGTCTGATTTTGATCCCAGGAAGAGAAATGACAACCCTGCTCCACTCCTGCCATTCTAAACAAGGCACCAAGCTGGTCCTCAAGTCTGAGTTCTGGCTGGCAATGCCCCCTCACAAAATGTGGGTCTTCACTATCATTCCTCCTTTCCTCTTCTGGCTGAAATTTCCTTTCAGGCTGACATCTGGCAAACACTGGACTAGAGATTTTGGTTGCTGATGAGTGAGTACTACTGTCATTTTCTTGGCTAGGCACGATACGGTTCTCAGGTCACCATGAGGCCTCAAAAAACTCTTTGCGGGAAGAGTCCTGACTTCCCCTTAGAAGTCAAACCCCAGCTGAAAAATACCTCAACAATTCTCTTTCTGCCTCCCAGACCCTGCCCGAGCTGTAAGAGAAACAAGGCTGAACAAGAGGCTCAAGAGAAGTGGCATCAAGGGAGTTAGCCTGCAAGAAGGGCTTGCTACATAATTGGCAAGGCCCAGTACAAAATAAAAAAGTAAGACCCTTGTTCAAAAAAGGCGGGAAAAGGTGTCATTAAAAGCACTGAAATGTAAAGCTTTTGCCTTTCTTCTGTGATCTCTCTCTGACTTATGACATTTTAAAAAATTTGTTACGTAATGTTGTTCTTAGTATAAATAATTTCAATTATTTGCGTGAATTCTACCATTAGTCTATATTATGCAATGCCAGTTTTAAATGCACGTATAAGAGTATCTAACTCAGATGCACCAAAACGGCACAATCTGTATCTTTTTTTTTTTTTTTTTTGGAGATGGAGTCTTGCTCTGTTGCCCAGGCTGGAATGCAGTGGTGCAATCTTGGCTCACTGCAATCTCTGCCCTCTGTGTTCAAGCTATTCTCCTGCCTCAGCCTCCTGACTAACTGGGATTACAGGTACATGCCACCATGCCCAGCTAATTTTTGTATTTTTAGTAGAGACAGGATTTCACCATGTTGGCCAGGATGGTCTCGATCTCTTGACCTCATGATCTGCCCACTTCGGTCTCCCAAAGTGCTGCAATTACAGGTGTGAGCCACCACGCTGGGCCCACAGTTTGTATCTCATAGCTCATACTTGCTTATATATCTCCTTCCTATAAGGACAATGAAAATGCTGCATAAAACTAGCTGTTCTTATTTCCTGATACGTGTACATTCTACCAACTCTCTCCACCTTTATCTTACTGGTGAGTAAGGAAGGACTGAAAGGAAAAGGAAATGTGTTTGCTCTATTTTTTCCTTTCTTCTCTCATCATTTTCAGTGTAAGTGGTTGGTTAATACAGGGAAGTAACATGAATAAGAATATGATAGGGCTCCGTGGCTGTTCTTAGAACCCCATTGTCCTCCTTCTGCATTCAAGGCAAGTTCTGGTTGGATGGAAAGCATGGCCTCTCTGGACTACCTGCAGCTGTCAGTTATAGGGTTACGTGGTTCCCCTGTACTCATTTTGAGTTTCGCTGAACTCCCTTGCATTGTGGGTGGAATTCTGTGCTCATGTGGCATCATCAAAAATGCTATACACAAATAACGCTTGCACATCTCTGTTCATGTGCATGCTTCGTTGTCTTATTGACTTCACTTGTAAAACACAAGTTCAAAGATAAAATTATTAAGAATTTCAAGATGATGACAGCAAAGCAGTAAGCCAAGTATGGAGCCCTTCCGAGTTCAGGGCCCTGTGTTCGTGAATTAGGCGACGTCTGGGTGGTAGAATATGAGAGCTAATACTTAAGGAGTGTTTACAATAACCAAGCACTAGTTTAAGTACTTTGTATGTATTATTCATTGAATCTTTCTGACAACCCAGTACAGCAGGTAAGTTAACTTCCCCGTTTTTCAGATATGAAACTTGAGGTACTGGGAGATTAAATGGCTTGCCCAGGGTCACAGAACATGTCTGGCAGGGCCAAGACACAGACCCAAGTAGTCTGGCCCCAAAGGGCATGGCCCTAACCACTATGCTAAATTGCTTCTCAGTCAAAATGGAAGAAAGACTTGGTGGGGAGAGGGTGTCACACATATTTCTTTCCCCTTGTGCCTGTGGTTAGGTCTACACATCAGAGTCTGGGATGCCTTTTCCTTATTGTGGGGATCAATAAGTTTACTTCTTTAAAGTGTTGACTTTGCTCAAGCCTAGGACAAGGGGCTTAGAGACACCTTAAACGACAACGATGAAGGGCCGGGAGTGGTGGCTCACACCCGTAATCCCAGCACTTTGGGAGGCTGAGGAGTTTAAGACCAGCCGGAGCAACACGGTGAAACCCTGTTTTTCCATTTCTACAAAGAAAAAAAAAATTAGCCAGGTGTGGTGGTGGGTGCCTGTAGTTCTAGCTACTCAGGAGGCTGAGGTGGGAGAATTGCTTGAGCCCAGGAGGCAGAAGTTGCAGTGAGCCAAGATTGTGCCACTGCACTCCAGCCTGGGCAACAGAGTGAGAGCCTGTCTCAAAAAAATAAAAAATAATAAAGACAATGATGAGGGATGAATCTCATACTAGGAGGCCTTGGAGTTGCTTGGGTCCAAATTAGATGAGGGAGGGAAGGTGGAGGGTCCGATGAAGCCCCTTCCTCCCATGTTTCTCAGTCAGCATGACTCAAAAGCGTTCCCCACCCATTGGCCTGCAGAGGCATTGCCCATCAGGTTCACCAGGTCAAAAGAAAAGCCCTTTTCATCCTGGACACCAGCCTGCCTACGTCAGCAGGGAGAAAGGACAATCGGGACAGAGGGAAGTGAAGACTCTGTATCGGCACTTGTGCAGGCAGGAGACAGAAAGGGAGGCAGGGAGGAAGGAGGGCCACGGAAGGGACTGGAGGTCTTGGGGAGGGCACAAAGGAGGAGACTACGAGAATAGATAAGCACTTGATGCAAGGCTCCCAGAAGAGGAATGGATCCAAGCATTTTACGTCGGTCCTGAACAGTTTATTATCAGTCACCAAACAATCCAGTCCTATTTGATCACCCTTATAATCGACTCACTGGCAGTCCACGCCCTCTGATTAGCCATGCAAACACGGGTAATGTTAAACAGGAGCTGTGTCTTCCTCAGCATGAAGGTTATGGGCAGACAACCCCATCTCACCTACCAGAAAGACTTCTGCGCCATGGTGGATCAAAACTACAATTTAAAGGGGTTTTGTTGTTGCTCATAAATATCCCCACCCTACACACATACAACTGAGACAGAAGACTGAAATGTCTCATCGTTTAGGATTTAAAAACAAAAAAGGATTTAAAAACTCATGTCACTATGACATGAGTCGGTAGTGACTACTCTGGCTTGGATGCCTGGACATGAGGAAAGGACAGCCATGAAGGCAAGCGATGGCTTCAGGCCGTTGTTTTTATCATTCCGATAGCGGCAGTTGCAGCTTCTCCCCACAGTTGTTTTTCCTTTTCCCAGAGCACAGAAGGCTTTTTCTGCTTTTCTCCAGCTTCCATGGTACAGTGCCTTTAGCGGAGCTTTACTGGTCAGCAACAGCAGGGGGCAGAGCTCCTTCTCCTCGCCTGCCTTTTTTGGGTCTTAATGCTCTATCTCTCTCTGGACAAATCATTTGGAAACCAACAGGCATGTACTTGATGCATGACGCAAATGTCATATGGTGGTGTTAATGTCACACCGTTGACAAAAGAAGACAAGGAAAAGGATCCCAGCAGATGGATGGGTTTTACATTTCATATAACACACTGTTGATTCCTGACAGCCCAGAGCAAACAGCAGCCACGTCGTTGTGGATAAGATGCAAGGTGTTATGTCGTCTCCAGCAAGAATTGACCCAATGGCTGTTTTGGGGTCTTTAATCCTTTTCTCAGAGAATTTTCTTTATCATGGTTCTGTTTTTTGTTTTTTGTTTCTCAAAAATATTGCTGATCTCAGGGCATGGGGACAAAAACATGGTTACTCCCTCAGGTCCTTTGTTACAAATTGGGTTTTGTGGCCCAGATAAAGCTCTGTAGACATGATTGGCTAAAGAGCAGTGGAAAATAAAGCATTCCCCAGATGTCATATTTTGGCCACTTTGAGGGAAGGAGGCTCACGGGCGTAAGAGTATCCAAAACCACATAATATGGTCTCTTGCCTGTCTTTTTATTGACAGGCAAAAGAGATCCCAAACTGCTAGCCAACCCTGAACCAAGAGGGGATGTTCAGTCAAAACTTAGACATTTTTCTTCCTTGGGTCATAGTTTGCTGATAATATAATCTTTTGAGTCTCCAGTAAAAATCATACACTATAATGATACAGTTTATGTTGGAGATAGAGAACCTACTTTAGTCCTTGATCTCTGAGTTCTAGGTATCTTCTGGCTTTAACACAGGAGGGCTGGGGCGTTAAATGCCAAGCAGTTGGAGGTTGACCCCTGGCTGGCTGATCCCAGCTCTGAGTTAATCATTGCCTGCCACCAATCAGATAGGAAATATCACTTTGCTGTATGGCCACCCAGAACCATTCCTTTCAAACTGTTGCGGGTTGCCATGGAAACAAGGACGTCTTCATGTTAAGAATAATTTGCTCTGTAATGAAAATGAAAATGGTCTATCTCTAAAGGGAAGTTAACTTGGAAACCTTTTGAGTCATTCCCAGTTGTGGTCCCCTCCCCACCCCAGCCCTACTTTTTTCTGCTTGCCTAGAGGTCTTAATTTTGATGATCTATGAGGTGTCAGCCAGAAGGTCTTGTGCTCTGCTGCAAAGCACTATAAAAAGGCAGATGTATGACTGTGTCATCCACAAATACCCTAGAAAGTTAAGTGTTAAACCAATGTTAATAATAAATGTTTTCCTCTGAAGTAGGTTGTAGAAGGATCACTGGGGCCCCTTAAAATATTACAGACCAATAAAATCTCAGGGAACTCAGGGACACCTAACCCTGCCATCACCCTTATAGTACTGTCAGAAAAGTTATTAAATGCCATTCCATCTTGTCTTCCTAAAACTCTTGCATGGAGACAGGAGAACAGCCCCTCCAAACACCTGAACTCGATCTCTACAAATGGGAAATCTTGGGACCAGAAAGACCCAGGGAATGCAGAAATTACTCTTTAAAATGTTTGAGGTGGTAGATATGTTCATTACCCTGATGTGATCATTATATGTTGTCTACATGTATTGAAATACCATTCTGTATCCCATAAATGTGTAAAATTATTAGGTGTCAACTAAAAATAAAAGGAAAAAAGTTGAATTGAATTTAAGCAAATGTTTAAAGTCTTCCCAGGAAACATAGTGATGGGCCATCACCACTGGCTCAGTGTCCCACCCCCACCATTTTGCTACCAAGCTGCCTGATCTGAATAAGAGGAGGTAAAAAAAACAGTCTGATCCAGGTCCTTCCTGGCCTCCCATCCGAGAGCCCTCCCTCTGTCTCTCAATCATCCCCATTGACTTCTGATCCTTGCAGGGGGATTTCTTAAGCCTCTCCCACCCCTTTGAGGGAAGCCTGTAAGAAGGGCCACTGGCTTGTGTGCATAAGAATTTGAAGCTTACTTGACAGCAATCCATGGCTGTGCTGTCTTTGTTGAAGAAAATTTCAATTTGAAATTCTATAGAATTGTCCTGGTAGATATATATGAAGTCCTGATTGTTCCTTGTCTTCTATTGCTTCTCACCCAATAGTAAGCTTGGTTGTTGTTGTTTTCCATTAGAAAGTCCTTCCTGTTGCAGGAAAAAGAGTCAGCATGATTGGACACATGAGCCATGGTCAAAAACTCCAAATGCTTCCATTTTGGCCAGGTGCAGTGCCTCACACCTGTAATCCCAGCACTTTGAGAGGCCAAGGCAGGTGGAGATCACTTGAGGCCAGGAGTTCAAGACCAGCATGGCCAACATAGTGAAACCCCATCTCTACTAAAAATACGAAAATTAGCTCGGTGTGGTGGTGGGCACCTGTAATCCCAACTACTCAGGAGGCTGAAGCAGGAGAATTGCTTGAACCTGGGAATGGGAGACGGAGGCTGCAGTGAGCTAAGATCGCACCACTGCACTCCAGCCTGGGCAACAAAATGAAACTTCATCTAAAAAATAAAATAAAATTCAATCAAGCTAGGTTCTGAGAAACAGACCTTAAGAGAAGATTCTGGTGCAAGTGACTCACTAGGACGTATTCTCAAGGAAATCCTAAGTAGAGTAGGGAAAGGGGACTGAGAAGGGAAGGAAAACAAACAAAGGTTATGATGCCAAGTAGAGTCCCCTGAAGGGTGATGTTGGCACAGTCTCTCAGAGGGCACACCCAAGTGTCCCCATCAGGGATGAGGGAGAATTTCTGTCCCTGCATCCCCCAGCCATTGGTTCAGGTCTGCAGCCCATGGTGCATGCGGGCAAAGGGGTTCTGGTAGCTACTGGCCATCCTCCAACAAAGAAAGGCAGGTGCAGCTGGGAAGGAGGCACAGGGAGCTGATGTGCCCAGAAGGGGCGAAAGGATCTGAGGATATATGGACATGGGGCTGACAGAATCCTGCCTCACATAAGAAATTAAAGGAAAGAAGGAACCCAGAGTTTTCTTCCAGGTTCATCTATATGTTCATCACTCATCCATTGATGTAAGCAAACATACACTGAGCACTAGTCATGTTCCAGTTATTGTGCTAAATGCTGAGGGTTCCTAAGAAGAAGAAGAAAAAAAAAAGATCAAGTCGGGGGAAGGCAGTACTAATCTTATACTTGAGAGGCTAGCAGTCCAAAAAGGTGGGGTGGGGAATATGTACCCAAATGTCTATCACCTAGGCCAGGTTTGGGCTTAACTATTTCTAACTTCTGTCTAGGTCTCTTCCACGAAGGGCCAAGCCTTCGATCTCAGGAAAAAAAAAAAAAAAAAAAAAAAAAAAAAAACTCTCTGTACAATTATGTAATCCAAGGGTTCTAAGGCTATGCTGCCTAATGTTAATAAAGCACCTAGAGATCCCTAGATGAAAAGCACAACATGAGTGCAAGGTATTATTAGTAATCAAAGTGGTATTTAGTAATACCAAAATAAATAAGCTGACCCAGAAGTTTGGCTCCGCATTCAAGGGAGTGTTCTGGGTATCCTAGGCCCTTTATCTAAGAATCAAATGCTCCCACAGCTATAACACATTCCTGCCCTGGTTTGTCTTACGAACTGAGCATTTTGCTGGCATCAGGCTTTGGTAAGTACCTTGCTGACTCCAAGGGCAGCATTTCAGCAGCAGCCCTGGCAGGCGGGTTACTTAAGGTCACGTCCATCTATTGCCCATGACCCACAGGCCAGGACCAGGAGAGAGTCAAAAGGGGCTGGAGTGAGTGGAGACTAATAGCAAAACATTCCCATTTGTAGGGTAAAACAGGTTAGGAAAAGTGCAGGTAGTCTTCCTGTTCCTCCTAGGACCAAAGACTGGCAGATAGGAGGGGGTGTCCAAGACTACAGCTGCTGGATTAAATAGAGGCCACACAGTTAAATCCAGAGTGCAGATAAATAACACATACTCTTTTGTTAGTATAAGTATGTCCCAAATATCTCATGGGACATACTTATAGTGAAACTTTTTTTGTTGCTTATCTGAAATTCAAATGTAACTGGGCATCCTGTATTTTTATTTGCTAGCTCTGGCAACCCTACCTCAAGGACTTCACCGCAAGAACTTTTCTCCTTTAATTCCCTGCTGGGGTCAGAAGTGGGAGGCCAGGTGGCTAAAGAGGACTTCATACCAGGCTGGATAGGGAGTTCAGATCTCCCTAAGCAAGCTATTGATCTGAGGTCAAATAAAATTGCTTTTTAAGGTCTTCCCCTAACTGTTCCTGGGAAGTGTGTTCATGGGTCAGGAAATGAAGGCCAAAAAACGACCAAGGAAAGAATTCCTTGGCAGAGCCTCAAATTCCAGAATTCCTATTTCCAATGTAGCTCCTTAGATTTTTAGTCTGTCATTAACTTGCCTTATGCTTATGAAGAAGTTAAATACTACTTTATTTTTTAAACCACAACAAGAACGGAGAATTCATTTAAAATTAAATGCCATGTGCAGATTTTAAAGCCATGGAGATGTACAACCAGCCCCAAACTCAAATTTGCCCCACACCTTTTTCCTAGCAGAGCACTTTCCCAGCAGCTACTACCTTTGGACCTTGACATAGTCTTGGGGACGGGCAACACAAATGTTATCCAACCCGCTGGCAGGTGAGGCAGGTCGGGCCAACACAAGTTGAGGGGCTCGTTCAGAGCAACAGGAGTGGGGACAGAAGCCTCACCTATGACCCTGTCTCTTCGCATCTTAACAAGCTGTTAGGAAGTGAACCTGGAGCTTGATTCTGGATTTCCAAGTCAAGGTCTGGGGTATGTTATGTAAGCATTTCAGACCCTGCCTTCCATGGTATATCTGGCAGAGTCTACAAGTATATTCTGTAAGTCTCAATGGAACATGTGCAATGTGCCAGGCATGTTCTAGATGCTGGGGACACAGCTGAGGAAGGCAGACAAGGTTCCTGCCTTCATGGGGCTCACATTCTGGAGGGGACAGGCAGGCAGATCATAAACAAGTAAACAGATTAGTAAGCATGTAGCAGATGGTGACAAGTACTGGGAAGCTAGAGACAGAAGTACAGGTGGAAGGCGGGGCTGCTTTATAGAGGGTGAACTGAAGCTCTTTCTGGAGAGGAGATGCCTGAACAGCCAGCCTAGTGTTCCATGTGGGGTTCCAGCTTTTAGGCAGAGCAGCTGCGGTGCCAGGTGGGACAAGCCTGGTTTTTGAGGGACAGCAGTGAAGTTGATCCGTTGGAGAGCAGGGAGGCAAGGTCCAAGCACCAAGCACCCTCAGGCCACGGTAAGGAGTTCAGATTTTATTTAAAGTGTGATGATAATGCCGGTGGAAAGCAAGTCTTAGCCTAGGTTCTCAGCTTCTTCTATAAAGATCAAGGTCACAGACTGGAGAGGATACAGAGGCCCTCATGGACAACCATGAGCTGGGCCATCTCTTGAATGAGCTCTGGAAGGGGACTGGTGAGACACCTGGCCACTGCCTCATGGACAAAGTTGGGGTCCTAGAGCTTGGAGTTTTCTCAGGATATAAAATTCTATCTTCCTTCAACTTTATGTGCTTCTACAGGAAGCTACTGAATACCCTGATAGGGTTTCAGACCCTGCAACAGTGATTTGTAGGCCCTGAAGGCCTTCTAACCCAGGCTTGGATGGCCCAGTCTGCTTATGCCTTCCTGCCAAAAAAAGATAGCCCAGTCCTGACATGGGGATGAGCAGAGCTGGGCCCTGGCACAGTGGCCGAATATTCTATATACCTATTTTCTTGGATTTGGGAGGTTAATCTGGCATCTTGTCCAGGGCCAGATGAAAACATGTGGACCAGTGGTTCTCAAACTGTGGTCCCAGGCCAGCAGCCACAGCACCAAGTGGGAACTTGTTAGAAATGATAAAATCAGAAACTTAGGGGTTTGAACTCAGCTCTCTGTGTTTTAACAAGCCCTCCAGGTGATTCTGATTCTCAACAAAGTTTGAGGACCACGGCATTAGAAGAAAGCTGGGCAGGTGGTTAAAACAAACTCCTCCTTTTGCTGAGACTTGGCTCTCAGTGTGAAGTCAAAGCAGAGCAAAAACAGAAACCTTTCAGGGCACCAGGATGTGTGATGTACTGTCTGCCAAATACCTGACCAACCACAGAACCTAATATCTGAGGTATAACTTTTCTATCCAGCAAAACTCTGTGGTGAAACAGATTGATAAAGAATAAACTTTGGCTGTTTCTCCCAACTAGATTCTGAGGCTCTTGTTTATTCTTGGTGTACTCTAGATGCTACTGGGTCATTCATTCATTCTCACATTCATATCTGTTGAAGACGCAGAGATAATAAAATCCTGTCTCCACTCTCAAGTAGCTTGTATCAAGAGGAGGAGTGTAACTTGTGAATGAAAAAAGTGACAACACAGGGTAGTAAGCGATTGCAGGAGAACTCTGGTTTGGGGCTGGGGAGTCATGGGGAAGGAGAGGAGGGTGTCAGCCATGCCTAGAGGAACAGAAACACAGGAGTGTGGCAGGGGCTGGTCTAGTTCAACGAGTTTGGTGGCTGAGTCATTTCACAAAATCATCAGATGGGAAAACTTGAGTTCACATTTCCACATGCTCCCTGAGAACAGAC
>NC_045435.1:93066802-93162695 GCF_002776525.5 Piliocolobus tephrosceles | reverse complement strand
ATAGATAGATAGATAGATAGATAGATAGATAGATAGATAGATAGATAAAAATAAAGTGTTGGAGATCTAAAGTGTGATCTACAGGTAAAAAAAACCAATGCAAGTAAATCAAAGGCAAAGGAGAAGCATGAAATAAATCTGCTAAGAAACATAAATAACAATTATGAAACAGATGGGCAATGTAATTGGTACCTAGCTGACTGCAACTGTAGCTGTCTATGATGGCATAGTTTTCTGCCATTGCTAAGAGAGTTACTGTTCATAAAAAATCAGATTAGTTTATGTAGTTTAGAGGAAAAAGCCTTTTCAACAAAATATCAGAGAAATGACAGAAAGAAAATTATTCTTTTTTTTTTTTTTTAAGATGGAGTGTTGCTCTGTAACCCAGGCTGAGGTACAATGGCACGATCTTGGCTCACTGCAACCTCCGCCTCCTGGGTTCAAGCAATTCTCCTGCCTCAGCCTCCTGAGTAGCTGGATTACAGGCACATGCCACCATGCCTGGCTAATTTTTGTATTTTTGGTAGAGACAGGGTTTCACCATGTTAGCCAGGTTGGTCTTGAACTCCTGACCTCGTGATTCTCTCACCTTGGCCTCCCAAAGCGCTGGGATTACAGGTGTGAGCCACCGTGCCCAGCAGAAAGAAAATTATTCTTGAATCCGTTTCAAAAAATTTATCAACCAGTCCAAAGTTTCTTTCAAAGAAGATGGTAAAAATCTGAACAAAGTTCTTTTGAATTCTGTTAAATGCCATGAGAGTTGCTCTGATTTGCTTTAGTAAAATTTAAGTAGAATGCATGAAAACAAAAGCAGCCTCTGGTATAGTATGAGATAGGATTAGCATAAATAAAATGCCATTGAGTTTTTAAATACTATCTAAGTTCTATACTAAATAGCATGCCACTTACACTTGAAAATAAATGTAATTAAGTACAATGTTTACGGTAATTTCTATAAAATGTTGGGCATCAGATCCCCAGTTAGAATCAAAATTTTCTGTCACATCACTTTTTCTATGAGAAAATAAGATTCAAATTAAAATTGTTTTAATTGTCAGAACATTTTTCTGCTGAGCATGAGGACTGCCTATAGGCTGGATTCCCTCAACACTATTTCACTAGTAAATTGACTAAGAAGCATGTGTTTTTCATGAGATGTCATCATCTACATGGATTTACTCAGGTACCAGTGAAACCCAAAATTATACCACATCAAAGCCCTTTATGTGAGGCATGCTTCAAAACCTCAGCTGGCTTTCTTACTCATCAGGAATGATATATAACACATTTTCTTCACATGCTCTTTTCAGTAAGTCATCTTTCAGATCACAGAACCAAAACACTGTCATTTTGTGATAGATATTCCAGAGAAGGAGGTGACATACACATTCACGAAGTCAAGAAATGAAAAACTGTCAGCCGGTGGGTTTGAATTTGTTATTATTCTGCAGTTTTCACATTATTTATTTATGTTCAACTAAATACTATGGTCCCTGAGGGCAAAGATTATACTTTATTCTCCCTATAGGGCCAGGATATTATGAGTATGTATAATAGGGCTAAAAGATACTTGTGGAAGAAATTATTTTATGTTTCAATCTGTAGCAGAGAGACATGTGCCTTGTTTCTCAGAACAGATAAAAATGATAAACGATTTAAAATGTAAATTATTAAAGAAACAAAGAAAAAATATTTCCCCCAAATTCTGATGATGAATAAAATATGTTTAAGATACAGTGTTCCTGCAAAGCTATAATTTGGAATGAGTACACTTTAATGCATTTTACTCTATGTGTGTTAATCCTCACCTTTAAAATAAAGACATAATGCTCTTACAGTATTATCTAGGACTTATTTGACACAAACCATTCATAACATCGTCCTTGTCTCAGAAATGACAATTCCATTTGTGAAGCTGCTCAGGCCAAACCTGAGGGTCATCTGTGATGTCTCTCTTTTGTTACCCCTCACCTCCAACATATTATCAAATCCTTCATTTTGCCTTGAAAATCTATCCACAACCCATCCACTTTGGCTACCTTCACATTTCCTGCCCTGGTCCAGGACACTATTGTCTCTGTCCTAAGTCACTGCCATGGCTTCCTACCTGATCTCTCTGCCTTTGCTCATATCCTGTGCATTTTACAGTCAACAGAATATCCAGAGGCCCCATGAATACATAAGTCTGACTCTGACTATCCACTTCTACACTCAAAGCCCTCCGGCAGCTTCCATGCCACCCAGAGTTAAGCCAAATGATCTGAAAATCCCTGTGTGATCCTCTTCATCGTATTTATGGACTCGAATTCCCATCACTCCCTGTGATCCAGCCACATGAGTTTCTTTGCTGTTCTTTAATAGCCCAGGTCCACCCCTGGGCCTTTAGGGTGCTATGCCCTCTGCCTGCACTGCTCTTCCTCCACCAGGTATCTGCATTGCTTTCCCATCACTCACTCCAGGTCTTAACCCAGATATCAGTCTCCCTAGGACATTTTCTCAGACCATCTTCCTCAAAACTGTACCACCACCCCCACCATGGTACTTCCTATTTCCCTTCCTCACCTTATTATTCTCCTGAGTGGTTATCACTGATTAATATACTATACATTTCATCTCGTTATCATCTATCTTCCCCCCTAAAATATACTCCACGAGTACAGAGGTTTTCCTTCCTTCTGTTCACTGCTGTATCCTCACTGCCAAGAAAAGTGTCTGGCATCAAGTAGGTGCTAATATATCTTTATTGAATTAACTGAATGAGTTCTAATTCCTACTTATTGGAAGATTCTAGAAGTCATGTCAGTTTCATAAGAAAAAAGGTGCTTTTTGTTAGTAGGCTTGGTATCATTATCTTTTTATCTACCCAAGAGTTGATAAGTACATTTCTCTCTGTATCCATACAGCAAGGAAAGTCACTGGGTACCTTCTTTCACTAGAGTCAGATACCACAAAAAGAGGGATGTGAGAAATTTTCTGGATTGCTCTTCGTAGGAGACAGGGTGGGTTGTATTCTTCCCCTTCCCCTTCTTCACAGGAGGGAATACGAAGTGTTCATTGAGGCTCAGGAACCTACCACAGGTCCGGGCCATGTGGGAAGCTGGGGCACAATCCTTACCCAGGGCTGCTTCTTCAACGGGACACAACATGCAGACGGGTCAAATGTGCAAGGCATACCTCCCACAACCCCTGCTGCTGCTGGTCCCTGGAAGTTTAGCAGCAGACCAGCCAGCACTGCCTGGATGCCCTCATAGCTAGGACTGACCCCTTCACAAGAGACAAAAAAAAAAAAAAAAAAAAAAGAAACACAGCAAACCTCTGATGGTGGACTGCAGGAGAGTGACCAGGGACACCCAGGAAAGGCATATCTCTAAATCCTGAAGGGTGAGGGTAGCCTTTTCTTCTCATAACTGGAGAAAATAAATATACAAGCTCAGGGATTTTCTCTGTGGGATCTAGGGGGCTGTTCTGTCACTATTAATTATGATAAAAATGAAATGCCATCTGCACACGGGTCTAGTTTTGAAGAAAAAGGGGAAGATTGTATAGTTAGCATGAAACTGTTGAAGAGCATAAACAATTGCCAACAAATGCTTGCAAAAAATGTGATCAAACGAAAAGGAAATATTCTAGGTGTTTGTACAAGGCAAGGGAAAAATGTGAAGTTCCTTATTAAAGAACACTAGTAACACTGAAATAAAGTATAATTTTAATACTTTACAATATTTTTCACAATCAAGAAAAAGTTTAAGTTGCTAAAGAGAGAGTAAAAGTCAAGGGGGAGAGGGTAGAGAATAAAAAAGAATAAAAATAATTAAAACAGAAAAATGCTCTAATTCTAGTGAAGGTACTTCTCCCTATTTTTCAAAAACAACCAAACATTAAAAAGTCATGAAAAGACCTCATTGAAATTAAAAACTTTTCAAAGCTTATGTGAAGCTACAGACTCGGAAAAAATATTTGCAAACCACATATCCAACAAAGGAGTACTACCTAGGATACAGAAATATTTTTAAAAACTCAACAACTAAAAAAAAATCATTAGAAAATGGGCAAAAACTTCAGCCATTGTGGAAGACAGTGTGGCAATTCCTCAAGGATCTATTACTAGAAATACTATTTGACCCAGCCACCCCAGTACTGGGTATATACCCAAAGGATTATAAATCATGCTGCCATAAAGACACATGCACATGTATGTTTACTGAGGCACTATTCACAATAGCAAAGACTTGGAACCAACCCAAATGTCCATCAATGATAGACTGGATTAAGAAAATGTGGCACATATATACCATGAAATACTATGCAGCCACAAAAAAGGATAAGTTCATGTCCTTTGTGGCGACATGGATGAAGCTGGAAACCAGCATTCTGAGCAAACTATCGCAAGGACAGAAAACCAAACACCGCATGTTCTCACTCATAGGTGGGAATTGAACAATGAGAATACTTGGACACAGGAAGGGGAACATCACACACCGGGGCCTGTCGTGGGGTGGGGGAAGGGAGGAGGGATAGCATTAGGAGATAAACCTAATATAAGTAACGAGTTAACGTGTGCAGCACACCAACATGGCGTAAGTATACATATGTAACAAACCTGCATGTTGTGCACATGTACCCTAGAACTTAAAGTATAATTAAAAAATAAAAAAAGAAAATGGGCAAAAACATAGAAGTTTCACTGAAGAGGATTTAGCAATGGCAAATAAGCACTTGAAAAGTTGTTCAACATCATTAGCCATCAGGAAACCACAAAGTAAAACTACAATACGGTATCACTATATACTCATCAGAATGGCTAAAATAAAAATTAGTGATAGCACCAAATTCTGGCAAGGATGTGGAGAAACCAGATGACTCACACATTGCTGGTGAGAATATAAAATGGTACAACCACTCCGGAAAATAGTTTGGCAGTTTCTTATAAAACTCAACATGCAATTACCATTCAACCCAGCAATGTTACCTTTGAACATTAATCCCAGAGAAAGAAAAACTTACTTAATACAAAAACCAGTACTAAAATGTTCATAGCAACTTTATTTGTGATAGCCAAAAACAGGAATCAGACCAGAAGTCCTTCAGTGGGTAAATGTTTAAACAAACTGTGGTATATATATACCATAGATAATAATTAGCAATAAAAAGGAATAATGTGTACTGGTATACACATATATTGAATGAATCTCCAGGGAACTCTGCTGAATGAAAAAGTCAACCCCAAAAGGTTATATACTGTATGATTTCATTTACATAACAATTTTGAGAGACCAAAATTTTGGATATAGAGAACAGATTTTGGTAGTCATCAGGGGTAAGGAATTGGGGTGGGTGAGGGGTTCCATGGTAATGGAACAGTCCTGTATTTTGATGGTGGTGGTAGATACATGAACCTATACATGTGACAAAACTGTAGAGAACTAAACACAAGGCCAGGCACAGTGGCTCACGCCTGTAATCCCAGCAGTGTGGGAGGCCAAGGCAGGTGGATCACCTGAGGTCTGGAGTTCGAGACCAGCCTGGCCAACATGGTGAAACCCCGTCTCTACTAAAAATACAAAAAATTAGCCAGGCGTGGTGATGCATGCCTGTAATCCTACCTACTGGGGAGGCTGAGGCAGGAGAATCGCTTAAATCCAGGAGGCAGAAGTTGCAGTGAGCCAGAATGGTGCCATTGCACTCCATTCTGGGAGACAAGAGCAAAACTCTGTCTCAAAAAAAAAAAAAAGAACTAAACACAAATATACACACACAAGTACAAGTAAAACTGGGGAAATCTGAATAAGATCAGTGGATTGTATCATTGTAAATATACTGGTTGTGACACAGCTCTATAGTTCTACAGAATATCACCATCCAGGAAACTAGGTAACGGGTACACAGATCTCCGTGTATTATTTCTTACAACTGCATGTGAATCTCCAATTATCTCAATAAACATTTAAATTTTAAAAAAAGTCATGGAGACATTATGGCACCTTCTCCCACATCCCTGAGACCTAAATGAATATACCACTGTGTACAAAGACGTGAGTGAGCTTGGACAGCCATAAAATGCGTTTGGTTCAATTGATACTTAATTAAACCCATCAAATTTATATAGACACTCTCTAACAATCCTCTTACTGAGTCAGCCAGGGTTTACATTCTGTATGCTATTCGCATCTCAGGCTACAGTTGAAAAAACGGTATTTTAGAATACTAGGACACAATCATATTTAGTTTTAGTATTATACTGTCCTCAAGGTGTCAAAAATTACCTGTTTATCCCAATTCATAGTATAATTAAAATTGTTAATAAGCAAGATAGTATAGTTTCATTAATGTGTCCAATTAGTGAATATAAGCAACATTCAAAATTTCATGCTCTTTATGATTTCATTTTTAAAGACGATCGTTTTAAGTCAATTAATGCAAAAAGAGTTAATGCCAATAAAATAATGGACTGCAACATGCACAAAATAAAAAGTATTATTATATTTCCAACATAATTTATTTATACATT
Source organism: Piliocolobus tephrosceles (assembly GCF_002776525.5). Classification (NCBI taxonomy): domain Eukaryota; kingdom Metazoa; phylum Chordata; class Mammalia; order Primates; family Cercopithecidae; genus Piliocolobus; species Piliocolobus tephrosceles. The sequence goes on along the minus strand of NC_045435.1, from coordinate 93,156,187 downwards.
ATGGTTATTTTAGCTTTTTTATTGCTGCTCTAGTAACACAAATTAGATTTTTTAAAAATTCACAAAATATAGTCCATATATCTATTTTCTGACTTGACAGTATCTGCAAAATCTCAGAAAAATGTTTTAGCAATGTCCTAGCTCTAGGCTGACATTTCCAATTCTATTTAGTCCTAGAGCAGAGTCTGCATAAACTCTTCCATATTAAATTAACGTCTAACATCCAATCCCTATCTCTGACTGAAAAGAATCTTTCATAAAATAAACTTAAGCATCTTTCTTCACGGGTAAATCATGACTGTGGATAAACAGAGTCAGGCAGAGCCCATTTGTTTGTTTTTCTGCTTATGCCTGTTAGTCACTGCCCTTCATTCCTTGTAGCTCCCACCTTAGTACCCCACTTTTAGTTTTAGGATATACAGGCTGAACTGGCCCTGCTACCTAAGAGGATCAGAGACAGTCATGTCTGCAGTCCGACAAGAACATGACCTGTAAGCTTCTCTAGAGAAAGAAAATGCTTGCTTGAATTCAGAAACCACTCACAACGCATATAGGGGCTCTCTATTGTGAGATGAAATCATGCCTGTGGGGTCAGAGCACCAGCTCCAGGCAGCCCTCAGGGCACTGCCTTGCTCCAAGGTGTTTTCCTGAGCAATACACACACAGAACAACGAGGTCCATGGTACAAGCGCCAAATTCTAAAGCAGCAGGGTCTTGTCATCTAAACCCAGACGATCACAAGCTCCCCACTGTGCTTTCGGACAGCCCAGGCTGTAAGCTGGGGTGGGAGGGTGGAGAAGGTTGGGAGGCCCGAATGTGGGGACTTTTACCAGGACAAGTCCCAGATGCAGCCCATGATCTTTCACTATGTCAATGCATGATTCTATCATATTTAGCTCCTGTCACCCAACTAGCAAGCATCTTCTGGGAAGGTGTCCACTCTCTCACCATTTTGTATTTTCTAGCACTGAGAACTCTAGGCACAGAAGAAAAGCAAGGTAACATGAGAGAGCAATGTCTCAGGAGCCAGTCAGACATGAGAGAGAATCCCAACTCTGCCTTTGTCACATAATAAACGCTCATATAACTTTTAATGCACACTGTGCACTATTCTGTGCATTATTTTAAAATAATGACTGACTTACACTTCATAACAATGTTATGAGGTGGCACTATTATTAGGTATTATTTTGCAAAATTAAGAACTGAGGCACAGAGAAACTTAGCAATTTGCCCAAAGTGTGAGTGGACCACAATGCTAGCAGTGGAAGTCATGAGGCGTTGTCAGATTCTGGATATATTATATTTTGCAATGGTGTGAACATGAATCTTGGACTAGAGGTTGCAGAGAGATGAGTCAAGGATGACTCCAAGGTTTCTGGCCTTAGCAACTATAAAGATGAAGTCACAAATTACAGAAATTGAAAAAAAAAGTTATTTTCATTCTTCTTACACCCTTTTTAGAAATATCCTAACAGACCACTTCCACCAAGATGAAGTAACCCTTCCACTTGAAACAACAACCAAAAAACGAGACAAACTTTATAAAATAACACTTTCCAGACATTGGACATCAGGCAATGAAAGACTGTGGTTCCTGATGGGAAAAAAGCAGGGTGAGCCTACAGTTGCTCCAACTTACTGCCTAGACAAAGTCTCCAGGCCACAGTGCAGGGAGAAAAGGTCAGGATGAGCACAGCAGACTTTCTGAGTCATGATGAGAATCTAGGGACAACATGGCACCAGCTGTTTGCAGGAAAACAAAAGAAGACAGAGCTGCAGAGCAACAGATAGCTCAGGAGATCTGCAGGTGGTCTCCCCCAGGTTTTCAGCAGACGTCTTACCAGCACACGTATGTGAGTAAACTATCTGAGGTCCGGGAAAGCAACATCAGACCAGAAGAAACAGAGCTCTGTTCACACAGGACTGAGAACAGTGTCTGTTCCCACCAGCCAGACCAGAAAATCTAACTCAGGGTCACCAGAGACAGTGCTTGGAAGGATCTTGACTCAGTACTGGGAAATAATTAGGAAGGAGGGGAAAAATGGAAGTAAACTATTGTATGGCTCTTATACTGTGTTGTATGTGAAGTGGTATAATATCTTGAGGGTAAACTGTGATAAAATAAAGATGTATACTAGAAACCCTAAAGTAACCACTAAAATAACAAAACAAAAAGTTGTAGCCAATCATCAAAATGGAAAAATATGGAATTTCACTTAGACACAAACACACACTTGTATGAATTTTGTTTTCTTTTTTTTTTTTTTTTGAGACAGAGTCTCGCTCTGTCGCCCAGGCTGGAGTGCAGTGGTACGATCTCCGCTAGCTCCGCCTCCCAGGTTCACGCGATTCTCCTGCCTCAGCCTCCCGAGTAGCTGGGACTACAGGCACCCGCCACCGCGCCCCGCTAATTTTTTGTATTTTTAGCAAAGATGGGGTTTCACCATGTTAGCCAGGATGGTCTTGATCTCCTGACCTTGTGATCCCTCCACCTGGGCCTCCCAAAGCGCTGGGATTACAGGCTTGAGCCACCGCGCCCGGCCACACACTTCTGTGATTTAAAAGAAGGAAGAAAAGGGAACAAATGACAGATGAGGCAAATAAATAATAAAAATACGTATGTATTATTTGCTATTTTAAAATATTTAATATTAATATTAAATATTTTGTTTGCTATTATTTATAACATAATATAGATGTGTTTGCTGTTTTTCTATTTTTGCTTCCTATTTTTATTTTGTTTGCTATATTATAAATAATATATTATAATTTATACAATTTTACATTATAAATAATAGCAAACAAAATAAAAATAGCAAGCAAAAACAGAAAAAATAGCAAACATACAAATAGCAAAATGATACATTTAAATCTAATCATATCAATAATCAGATTAAATATAAATGCCATAACACCCCAATTAAAAAGGTTGAGCTTGTCAGATTGGATAAAAATACAAGACCTAATGATATGTTGCCAAAAGAAAACACATTTGAAATATACAGATAGTCTATGGCCATACCACCCTGAACGCGCCCGATCTCGTCTGAAATATACAGACACAAATAGGTTCAAAGTAAAAGGATGTAAAAAGTCATATTATGGTAACACAAATCAACAGAAAGCTCACTTAGTATTAGACAAAGTAGATTTCAAAGCAAAGAATATTACATCTGGGATAAAGAGATTATATCATAAAGAGGTCAATCCATGAAGATGATGAAACAATTATATACCACATGACAGAGCTTCAAAAAAAAAAAAAAAAAAGCAAAAAGTGATAGAACTGCAGGGAGAAACAAAGTCACAATTATAATGGAAAATTTCAATACTGTTCTCAAAAATTAATAGAAAAAGTAGACAAAAAAATCAGTAAGGATACAGAAAGCTTGAACAAAACTATCAGCCAATTTGACCTAATTGTCATTTATAGAACATTCTACCCAACAATACCAGAATACACATTCCTTTGAGATGCACATGGAACATTTGCCAAGATAGACCATATTATGGGACATTAAATAAGTCTCAATAAATTTAAAAGGACTCAAATCAGACAAAATGTTTTCTGTGACTACAACGTAATTAAATTAGAAATCAGTAGCAAAAAGGTCTTTGGAAAATCCCAATATCTGGAAACTAATATACTTCTGAATAACACATGGGTCAAAGAAGAAATCAAAAGAAGAAGAAGAAAGTATTTTGCACTGAGTAAAAATGGAAACACTTGCCAGAATATGTGGGATGCACTAAAACACTATGTAGCAGGAAATTTTATCTCAATTCCATCTTCAGGAACTAGAAAAACAAAAATAAAAGAAACAATAAAGAATGGAGCAGAAAGCAAAGAAATAGAAAATAGTAAAACAATACAGAAAATCAATAAAATCCAAAGTGTCACTGATTTTTCAGAAGATCTATAAATGTGAAGGTTAATTTTATATGTCAACTTGACCGAGCCATGGGTGTCAGGATAATTGATTAAACATTATTTCTGGCTGTGTCTATGAGGGTGTTTCTGGATGAAATTAATCATTGAATCCATAGAGTGAATAAAGCAAATGCCTCCCTCAATGTGGGTGGGCCTCATCCAATCCACTGAAGGCCTGAATAGAATAAAAGACTGGGTAAGAAAGAATTCTCTCTACTTGTCTTCTCCTGCCTTTGGGTAGCCCAGCACTCACATCATGGGCTCTCCTGATCCTCGGGTCTTCAGACCAGGACTGGAATGACACCATTGGCTCTCCTGGGTCTCCGGCTTGTCAAGTGTGGATCTTGGGTTGGGGCTTGGCCTCCATAACTGCATAAACCAATTCCCTATAATAAATCTCATTTTATATAATCTATAGTTCTATTTTTCTCGAGAACTTAGAGAAATACAATAAACTTCTAGCCAGGTTGACGAGGAAGAATAAAAGATACAAATTACCAATATCAAGAATAGGAAAGGTGACATCACTGGTGATAGGGAAAATAAAAGCACAGCTGAAAAGCTGCAGTTGAAGCCATAATCTAGCCCTAGAATCAATGGACACAATCGAGATAACTTCTTTGCTTCATATTGCTAAGAACTTGTCACTTTTCTAAAAACCATAAGCTGTAAATACCCCAGCCTGGGGCAAGGTTTCCTTCTGACTACTGAATATCCCCTGACTATCTTCCCTCAGGAGGTACAATGAAGAGTAATCTTAAGGAATCTACTTCTGCCTTCTGAGCAGAATCAAGTGCACATGCAAAGCTGCCTCTTTTGCTCTCCTGGTTCTCAAAACGATGTAGAGAGGCATTATCATTCTCTTCGTGATCTGAGTTTTCTATGTTCTTTTTCCACGTTTGGATCATGGCCTTACATTAGCAACACCCCAACTGAGCACCAATCATGTGCTCAGTACTGTGACCTGGGACTGGGGTAATGTCAACTGTGAATACAGCATGGATCCTGCTCTCAAAAGAACTGATCAACTAGGGGAGAGTGAATACACAGTAAATGAATGGATGACACATCAACATGTTATAGGAGCATATTAATTAATCATTAATGCTAAACAGAGAGACCAGGGAAAACTGAGGGAAAGGTGATGTCTGAACTAGACTTTGAAGAACAAGGGATCCTCTGAAGAGCAGAAATTGGATGGCAGAAAATTCCAGGCCAAAGAAAACTCCAGGCAAAGGCACAAAAGTAGGAAAATGTAAAACACAGCTATGCCTATAATATAGTACGCATGTTGAAAGCGTAGGGTGAAGGGAGACCAGGGACGAAAGACAGATAAGAGGAGATTACAGAGGACCTTGAATCCCTTGTTAAGGAGGCTGGACTTTATTTTGTAAGAAAAGGAAACCAGCAAAGGCTTTGTCAGCTTGCAAGTGATATAGTCAGAACCGTGCTTCACACATATTAGACTGGAGAGAAAGAAACTGAAGTCAAGGATAGTGGTGAGGTGCTTACTGAAATACTCCAAATAAGACATGACAGCAGTGGCCTGGTGCAAGGCTGTTAGCACCTTAGAATGGCAGGGATTGAGGGAGTAGGCATTCTGGAGGCAGAATCAGCAAGCGGGAGAGAAAAGAGATCTCCAAAGGAAAATAGCAAAACTGAAAATGTTCCATGGTTTCAATGTGAGTAACCATGAAAATAATGTTCCTATTTGTTGAGATTATAAAACACAGAGAAGGAAGGAAGCACAGGGGTAGGGCTCCAGGGAGGTGCCGTGCCTTCTTCTGAATGGTTGAGATAGCGGTATTTATGGAATGGCCACGGGGACATGTCTTCAGGAAGCCAGAAGGCGAGGGCTAGCAGGGAAAGGCACAGATTTATGAGTCGGCTGCACAGGCAGGAGAGCTATGCTATAAAAACAGTTACTATGCTGTAATTACATCAAGCTTAAACCCAGGCCTCTGTAGGAATTAACTAATCAGTATATTTTTTTCAGTATCAAATCAAGTTTTTATAATCTAATCTCTTCTAAACATTCAATGTTTTACACAATTTTATTGAAAGTCAAGATTATATAAATTTGATAAATATTCAAACATTTATAACTTAAAGCAAATGTCTTCTAGTTTTTATATTAGTAATATCCAGTTGTGTTTAGCTTAATGATACCTAGAGTGCTGCTTGAATTATCTGAGGTGAAGGACCAATTTTTAAATTCCCAGTCCACTATGGTCCTACTATCCTACAGACTGAATGCCCCCTTGCCTGCAACAAATTCATGTTAAAGCTGTAAACCCTCCATGTGGCTGTATTTGGAGACAGGGCCTACAAGAAGGTAATTAATGTTGAATGGGGTCATAAGGGTAGGGCCATGATATGACAGGACTGTCATCCTTACATGAAGAGATACTAGTGAGCTCATTCTCTTTGTGTACACACAAAGAATTGGTCATGTTAGGATACAGCAAGGTTGTGGCCATCTAAAAGCTAGGAAAAAAGGTCTCAGAATGGAACCTACTTTGTTGGTACCTTGCTTGGATTTCTGTTCTTTAAACCACCCAGTCTGTGTTACTGTGCAAACTAATGCATACTACATGTGACCAAAATGAGCTTGTATCTCATGCAGATAATCGTACAAATTGAGCACTACCCTAATTGGTTTACCTTGGTCAACAAGATAAGCCCACTGATCATGTGCTTAAATATTGCAATAGTTATCAAATTGCCTTAGAAGTTTCTAAACACCTTCCATTTCTGTGCTTAACTCATTGTGGACTGTCTGCAGACCACACTTTGTCCAGCACCAGTTTACAGTCTTTCTGTGATTGTTTTATGAAAAAAATGCAACATTTAGCTTAAGCACATGACTCAAAATAAAGGCATGAATTTTAAATACATGCATGCTGCAGAGTGAGGGGAATAATACAGAAGCTCAGTCCTATCCTATCTGGGCAAGATCCCTCAAGACATTGCAGAAAGCAGTTTCTTAAAAATTAACAGCATTGTGCCTTGTTTACAACATCCCCTGTATTCTGTTTCTCTTTAGCTCTTCCATCAGTCTCTGTAATCATATCCACAGAGCATATTATATACAATTAGATTACAAACTCAAAGCTGGAGCACACTACTTCTTTTTCAATTGAGAATATATATCAATTCACAAAACAGATGCCCTCAAGACACTCTAACTAAGATGGACAAGCAAATTTATTCTTGTGATCCTGCCACTGAAGGGAGAATCCTCTGGTTGCAATGGGGCACTGTCCAACTTTCTGATGTCCATTCCAGAGGATCTTTGATGGAATCTTAATTCATACATTTGGTTTCATTCTGAGCCATTACTTGTTTGCTTGTTTGTCCTCCTACAAGGTAGTGTTCACTCCTTTTCAAAAGCTTCATCCAACTAGCCTCTATATCAAGAATGAGAACCATGCTTATCCCTTCACTCATATGGGGGCAGACCAGAGATGAGTAGAGGTCATCATGGTCTCGGGCCAGGATCATGCTGATACACAGGTACATTACAAGATCATGGGGCATATTTTTTGCAAGCAAGATTTCTGTGAAGTTAACTTTGCTGGCTGAACTTTACCTTTTTCTTATGTCCAAGGAAAAGAAGTGTTATTTGTCTTGCTTCTTTTTAGTTCTCGTAACTGTAGGGCTTAATGAGGGAGAGCTAGCACAGAACAGAATTTCAGAATGTAGAGGTCCATAGGAATAACCAGTGGCAACCTCCTTGTAGCAGAGATGGCTGTCTATCCACCTAAATCATCTCCTCTTCATTCTGGGCACAGAGCTGGACCACATTTCCCAGCTTCCCAGTGACCGTATGGTCTCCTGATAGCCACATGGCTGACTTCCACAGCCGGTGAAACGTGAGTAAGATTATATGTGTCCCTTCCTGGCCTGGTCCATACAACTTTCCTTCTTGCCATCTTCCATATCCTCCTTCCCAGCTCTTACATTTATGTCATTAATCCATTTTTAGTTGATTTTTGTATATAGTGTATGTTAGTCTATTCAGGCTGCTATAAACAAAATACCATTAACTGGATGGCTTATAAACAACAAAAATTTATTTCTCACACTTCTGGAGGCTGGGAAGTCCAAGATTAAGGTGCTGGCAAATTTGGTGTCTGATAATCACCATAACATTGGTGATTAGGTTTCAACATATGAATTTTAGGGGGACAGAAACAGACCACAGCAAGGAGTCCAAACTTCATCCTTTTGCATGTGGATATCCAGCTGTTTGTACTATTTGTTGAAAAGACTATTCTTTCCCCCAGTGAACTGTCGTGGAACTCTTGTTGAAAATCAACTGACCATAAGATCTGAAGGTTGATTTCTGGACTCTCAAGTTGAGTACACTGGATCTACGGTACTTTATTTATTTATTTATTTATTTATTTATTATTTTACTACATGGACATTCTTATGCTACTGTGTTTACTGCAGTTTTGAAATTTGGATATGTGAGTCTTTATACTTTTTTCTTTATTTCAAGATTGTTTTAGCTATTCTGGGTTCCTTGCATTTCCATATGAATTATAGGATCAATTTTTAATTTTTGGAAATAAGTCAGCTAGGATTTAAAATAGGGATTGTATTGGATCTATAGATTAATTGGAGAAGTACTACCATATTAATATTTAGTCTTCCATTTTTTTCTTTTTGATGCTACAATAAATGGAATTGTGTTCTTAGTTTCACGTTTAGTCTGCTTATTGCTAATGTATAGAAATACAAATCAGTTTTGTACATTGCTCTTGTCTCGTGTAACCTGAACTCATTTACTCATTTGAATTGTTTTTAATGGATTCCTTAGGATTTTCTATTTACAAGAGCACATCACCTGCAAAGAGAAACAACTTTACTTCTTCCTTTCCAATCTACATGCATTTTATTTTCTTATCTACTTGCCTTGGCTAGAACTTCCTGGACAATGCTAAATAAAACTGGTAAGTGGTAAGGGGAGGTACCCTTTTCTTGTTCTCAATCTCAGAGAAAAAGCATTCAGCCTTTTATCATTAAATATGATGTTAACTGCACATTTTGCACACCCATCATTTATCAGGTTGAAGAAAAGGCATAAATTTTAAAATGCTGCCGTCAAGGCTTTAATGGTATTTACAGGGAAGCCTTATGTTTGAGAGCTGAGTCTGGTCATAAAATGATAAATAGTAGCCGGGCACAGTGGCTCACGACTGTAATCCCAGCACTTTGGGAGGCCAAGGCAGGTGGATCACAAGGTCAGGAGATCAAGACCATCCTGGCTATGGTGAAACCCCATCTCTACTAAAAATACAAAAAATTAGCCGGCGTGGTGGCGGGCACCTGCAGTCCCAGCTACTCAGGAGGCTGAGGCAGGAGAATGTCGTGAACCCAGGAGACCGAGCTTGCAGTGAGCCGAGATCACACCACTGCACACCAGCCTGGGAAACAGAGCGAGACTACGTCTCAAAAAAAAAAAAAAAAAAAAGATAAAGATAAATAGTAGAGAACACCAATCTCTTACTTCTAGGAAAAATAATTACAGAAATGGAACTTTACTTAACTGATCAGGATGCTCTCGAGACAAATGATATAGCTGAGAAGCTCCAGACATCGGAAAAGATGCTCAACATCAGTAATCATTAGGGAAATGCAAATCAAAACCACACTGAGGTACCACTTCACATCCACTAGGTTAGCTACAATTTAGAAAATGGAAAATAAGTGTTGACGAGAATATGGAGAAACTGAAACCCTCACACATTGCTGATGGGAATGCAAAATGGCACAGCTGCTATGGAAAACAGTTTGGAGGTTTCTCAGAAAATTAAACACAGAATTATCATATGACCCAGCAATTCTACTCCTGGATATATACTCACAAGAACTGAAAGCAGGGACTCAGATATTTGTATGCCAATGTTCACTGCAGCATTATTTACATTTGTACTGAAATAGCCAAAAGGTCAAAATAACCCAAGAGTCAATCAACAGAAGAATAAATTCAGTATATGTATACAATGACATATTATTTAGCCATAAAAAGGAATGAGGCTCTGATACATACTACAACATGGGTAAGACTTAAAAGCATAATGCTAAGTGAAATAAGCCAGACACAAAGGGACAAATAAATGTATTATTTTGTTTACATGAAATGTCTAGAACAGGCAACATCACAAAGACAGAAAGTAAAGCAGAAGTTGCCAGGGACTAGAGGAAGGGGGAAATGGAGAGGCATTGCCTGCTGAGTACAGAATTTCTGTTAGAGGTAATGAAAAAGTTTTGGAAATTGATAGTGGTGATGATCGCACAATGCTGTGACTATAATTAATGTGACTAAATTATACACTTAATACAATTAAAATGGCAAATTGTGTTATTATATTTTACCACAATAAAAAATACATTAAAAAGAAGCTCTACAACTATTTCTGTATCTACACTTTCACCATTCTTTATGATCACAGCAATATTCTGGTGTTCTTCTCTAGGAAAACCCTGTGACTTTCATCATGTCATTGCAGATATAGCACAAGATCCTCCTAAGTCTTGTGACTATTCATTTACCTATAAACCAAGAATTTTATACAATTTTATGCATTAGGGATCTGTCACTTCACTGCAGTTATATAGATAACTGTGTTCTGCTCTCTGTCTTCAAAAGTATTGATGCTAGAAATCTACCTGAATCAAGCAGGGTTTTTACTTGCAAGCCATAAGTACCAATTCTGGTTTATTTGGGCAAAGAAGGGGTTGGTTAAAAGGTTATCAGGTAGTTCACATACCTTCTAAAAGGTCTAAAGAACCAGGCTGAGCAGTCATACAGTAAGGAGCAATGTCCAAAGTCACATCTAGAGCTGGTCCAGCAATGATGCCAGGCTGCACACAGGCACAACACCACTGGCATAGCACCGCCACAGCTACTGTCAGCTGAGTGGATTCTGCATGGCACCTACCTCTTGGGGTCCAATAGCTTCCAGTTCAAAGTTTAGGGTAAAAGGTTATTACTGGCTCAATATAGATCATGTGCCCATGTCCATACCCTAGAAGCAAGGGAGGCTGGAAAGGGAGTACCTGCATTATCAGCTTCTATAATGGGAGGAGGCATCTGCCATGAGGTCAGAGATTCTCTGGACACAGGAAAGAGGTTTATGTGTTCAGTGATAAAACAGGATGACTCATGTACATTACACCAGTCTTTCAGGCAAACTAATATTCAAACCTGTCAATTTAAGCTAAGTATGCCTGAAAAGGGGGTTCTCAGCAGAGGAAACAGCACAGCCTACAATACCAAGTAAGCAAGAGCTCATTTCATTGGAGGAGTCACATGAGCTGAGTATTATTAAAGTGGAGAGAGGAGAGCAGTGGAAAGAGCTGCATGATTTCATGAAGGGCCTGGAAAGCCACACTAAAATCTGGACTTTAATCCTGAAAATGGTAGAAAGGCAGTAAAGGCTTTTAAGGAGGGAGTAAGATCAGATTTGTGTTTCATAATAACCATTTTAGCAGCAGAATGGATTAGAGAGCATCAAGACTGGAGAACCTGGATGCCAATTAAGAACATGCTATGCTGTAGCAACTCAGGCAAGGAATAATGAGGGCTTACCCCAAGGCTACACACAAGGCACTGAGTGGAGAAGAAATGGATGAGATGAAACAACCACCTGGACAGTAGCTGTTTGAGTGTGGGGAGTGAGGGTGATTAACCCCAAGTTCTGGCTGTGACTAGATGGATGGTGGTAGATTGGATTGCTCAGTTTGAGATCACTGGGAGACATTCAAGTGAAGGCAATGAAGGTAAATACATATACAATACACACGTAGATGTCCAATGGGCAGTGTTAGGAGTAAATGTAAAGCAAGCCATGAAGTAGACAAGCTCACCCAGGGGCTACAGAGGAAGTCATGGAGTAGATGAGCTCATCCAGGGAATAGAGTGGAAGCCATGGAGTAGATGAGCTCATACAGGGGCTACAGCGGAGGTGGAAGTCATGGGGTAAACAAGCTCACCCAGGGGCCGCAATGGAAGCCATGGGGTAGATGAGCTCACCCAGGAAATACAGTGGAAGCCATGGAGTAGATGAGCTCACCTAGGGGCTACACCATGGAGTAGATGAGCACAGGGGCTACAGCGGAAGCCATGGAGATGAGCAGATGAGTTTAACCAACGACTGAATGAAGAAGAGGAGGACTGGGAAGGAACCTTAAGAAAGAATAGCCCAGGAAGATGCTCAGGAAGAGGCTTAAGGAGGGATAGCCAAAGAGGTAGAAGAAAACCAGGAAACAACTCCCTCACAGAAGGAATGACTTTCGAGAATAACTGAGTCATTTGCTTCAAACAAGCACTGTGCACAGATCATGTTTATTCATCCTCCCATGCTTTTGTTCCAGCAGTTCTCTCACACAGATAACGATGAAATTTCAAGTTTCTATATAAAGGTGGTGTAAACATGTTTCTAATTAAGAGTATATTTTTTCTACCCAGTTTTAAAGACCTGGGTTCCTGGTGGGGAGAAACATTCAAATAAAATTTTAGGCAATAGTTTTGTCAAGTTTCCAACTCAATTCCCTTTAACTCCCTTTACCCTACCTTTCCCATGTAGATCCTAAGAGCTGTCTGTAAGTGGTAACTGCAGCATGGGTGCAACAGTTCCTGCATTTACAGTCTACCCCACAACAGTTATCTGGCCTGGCCCTAGAGACCAGGAAGGTTTCCCCAAGACGCTTCCTTCCTTTCCCAAGTACCCTGTGCAATGATTATGTGTGGCACAGTTGGGGCAGTAAGAAAGGGGGAGGGAAAGGGAACATGGATTTACTCATGCAGATGATTCACTGAACTGGGTTTCTAGTCCACCCAACTGCCCACTGGGCTCCTCTTGCCTGTTTCACAAGTACCTTAGACTCAGTGGGACAACGAACACATTTGGGCTCTTCTGCCAAAACACAGATCTTTTCCAGCATCCTTTATCTCAATAACTGGCCCTCCTCCAGTACCCAAGCCAGAAACCTACAGTCACTCATGATATTCCCTCTCCCCTAATACACAGTGTATCCAACACAGCACTAAGGACTCTGAATACTGCTTCCAGTACATGCCTTTCCAGAAGAGCCACTGTCTGTCCTGTTCCAATCTACCAGGATCCTTCCCTAGAACCACTGCAGTTACTGCCCAACTCACTGACTCTTCCAACCCCTCTTAAACGTCCTCCGTGCTGGGTATGAGTGACAACCATCCTCCAAATTGAGCAAGACAAGGGTTGTTTTGGTTTTACAAACTGCAAATGTGTTGAGGTCATCACCACAGCCATACTCTTACCCACCCTGACCAATGACTGCCCAGGGCTCTTAAGTGAAAAAAAGGTATCCTCAATGTGGCCTGTGCAGCCAGGTCATCTGGCCTCTGTGTCCTCTCTAGACTCACATCACATTCTTCCCTGCATCTTCATAGCTCTGGGAATCCATGGTCCCTGGGCATGCTATCCTCTCTGCCCAAAGCATTCCCTCCACAGTCCCTCATCCCCACGTCTTACTCCATTTTATTGGCTACCTCTCCTTAAAAACACCTTCTTTCAGACTCCGGACGAGGTCACGTTCCCCTACTCTAAACTCAATCCTTTTACATCTATCTGCATAACTGGTGCTTTGTGTTCATGCTAGATGAAGCCCCAAGGCCAACAACCATGCCTGCTTCTGCTCAGCCTTAGCACAAGGTGTGAGCACCCAACTATCTGCTAGGTGAGCACCCCCACGAGGCACAGTCAACCCCATGGTCAGGGGCCAATGAACTTCCCTTCTCATCACCGCAAAGTACTTTCACCATATTTGGTGGGAAGAAGTAATGTAAATGGGATAGAGTTATTAGGCAGGGAAAGACGTTTTGTCTCTCTTCTTTCCTCTTTCTAAGTTCCTAAAATAAACTTGCAAGTGGTGGCGAAGGGAGCTGATGCATTTTGAAAGAGTGGTGGCCCAGTTTTCAAATTCGTTCTTCTCCATTGTGAGTTTTCCTCCTTCTGTTTTCAATAGTAAAATGCCTCAATTTGTGAGAAATCTAATGACAGTTGGTCACTTCAAACCTCAGATTTTCTGGAAATCATTCCTTCCAAATCCAAGGATCTGTTGCCACTGTAGTGTACAAACATCATTGCTCCACTTTGGATTTATTTATTTGTTTTGCAACAGAGTCATTATTCTATCTTCAAATGACAACATTTAAAATATTCTAGCATATTCACATAATATACTTAGAAAGTATTAAGTAAAAAATTCATTAAATGCAGTACACTTAGAGAAATAAAAGCACTTGAATGATGAAAATGATGAAACCTTAAAAAGACTGCCAACTTATTTCTTTAGTCAGGGACATGACTAACATATGGACTATAAAATTACCTTTCCCATTTTAGATTCACTTTCAGAATTAGCAACATGTTAACTGTCCTGTTCAGCCACCAAATCTTTAAATATCTTTATATTTTATTAATCTCTCTAATCAACCATCATTTTGACAAGTTCTTCACTGGATTTAGATATGCAACATGTATGATTATTTTTGTAACACTAGAAACAGGGCCTCTGTGGAGTCTTGCGGTTCTCTGCCAGTCACGGAGAAGCGTCAGCATGCATGCCCACGCGGCAACACAGAGGATTAACTGACCAGGGAAACAACTGCTAAAAGTGCACCACAGTTGGGAAACAATTTCAACATCCTGAGACGATTGAAAATATATCAAGAGAATGTACAGTATAACATATACAGAATTTAAAAAGGCAAAACCAAATGGCAATTGGTGTCAGGAAAGTGGTTATTCTGGGTTGTTGGTGACTAGGAAGAGTATGAAGAGCCTTCTGGTAAAATATCCTATGTTTTATGAATATGTTCACTTCTTGACACCTCATTGAGCCTGACATTCATAACCAGTATCTGTATCTATGCTACACCTTAACAAGCAGTTCCTTAAAATATTTTGAATATTTACTTAAGATAGCCTATAAATATTATAGAATATAGCATCTATATCCTTATTTTAGCCCTACTTTAATCAGTAATAGCAGAGGTCCCTTAAGTTCTCTTAGGGTCTAAAATAATTTCTAGTCTACTGATTGACTTCAACAATAATGAAAAACAGTATATATTTATAATATACACACATACATATGTGTGTATACAAATATATGTATATATGTGTGTATACATACACACATATGGTACATACAGTGGTACATATATATATGGTACATACAACGGATGTAATACACACACATACACACACACACACCATGCTTCTCTTTAGTGGTTTGGGGCAAAGTCACACAAGATTTAAATCACAGATTTATGGACTCATCTGTGTAAATGGATTTCTGGGAAAGATTTTCACATTGTGTCCAATGGCTGTTTGTATATTTATACAAATTCTATTTCAAAATGCCCCTTATCCAATTAAACTATTACAACATATCCAGCATGCTCCTTACAGATGACATATTACAAGTTTACTATTAGGTTAACAAGAATAGATTTTGTAATGAACTAGGTATAAATCAGTATGATAATTCAAATAATATAAAATAAAATATGCTGTACACTACACAGAAGATGAAGTACTCTTTAGTTCATATATAAATATATTTAAATTGCCTGGAAACACCAAAATGAATTCAATTTTTTCTAGATGTAAAAACATTATTACAGAGTTCTGGGTTCTCTCACAGGATAATGGAGCCATCTAAATCCAAATCTCTCCGTATATACTCAAAACGAAAAACAAACAGATCAATAGGAAGAGAAGAGAAACTAACCATTCGTCATACCTACAACATTAACTAGGAGACAAGGAATGGCATGAACTTCATGTTACATGAAAATAGGGAAATAAACACCCAAATCCAGCAAGACTAGCTCCAGAGCCCACACCTAAGTGGCAACTCAAGTCAGACACTAAGAAAGAGAGGAAAATAGAGATCTAGGGATACTGAAACACAGATAAAATCACCCCCAGAAAAAGAAATTTTCACTAAAAAAAGGTCTGTGAACTGCTAGATCAGAGATTTTCTGGAGAATCAAAAGGACGGTGTTGAAAATGCACAGAATCAGATGTGGTAGTTTTAGGAAGGCACAATTTTGAGGGAAGGATGGGGAGGAAAGATTATACGGAAGGCTCAGGTATCTCCTGGAAGTTGAAGATTATGGGAAAGAAGAAAGCAAAAGGTAGAAATTAACAGTCCTAAAGACACAAGAACAATACACACACCTCTCACTACAAAGAAGATACTCATTAAAAGAAACAACATTTTACTATACCAGGAGAAGAGTGCTCTCAAACTAAAAAAACTCAGTAAGCTACCCAAAAACTCCTTATCCTTTCCAACAAGAAATATTACTGCTAGTCTAGGGAAATTTCAAAATGAAAAAAAAAAAAAAAAAAAAAAGGCAGATAACATCTGTACAAAGTTACTACAAAAATAAAACAGATATTGAGAATCAAAATATTTCCATTTTTGATTTTGTTCCTCAACAACATGAAAGCAAACAAAAACCAATCAAACAAAACATAACTAAATGAAAATTATAACTCAGTAATCAAACCTGAATTAAATAACCTTAAATAAGCATTTAATAACACGAAAAAAAAAACTTCAAATAAGAAGTACAAAAACTCAGATCAAAAATATCTAACAAATGAACAAAATGGAAGATATGAAATGAAAGTGACTACACTCAGTAAAGAAAAGGAAGAAGAAAACAAAATCATCTTAGAAATAGTGATAAATTACAAAGTGGCAAGGGGGAAAGTACTCAAATGAAAATATAATAAGGGACACTGAAGAAAAGCTTGAAAAACTAAGAGGACAAAAATAAAAGAAAAATATGTGTCAAAATGAAAAAAAATGATAAGGAAGACAGGCAAAGAAGATCCAACATTCATATAACTGGAGATTTAGAAGAAAAACACAATAGAACACAATATTGAAAACTGTAACTTACCAGCCTGGGCAACATGGTGAAACCCCATCTCTACAAAAAATACAAAAATCAGCTGAGCATGGTGGTGTGTGCCTGTTAGTCCCACCTACTCGGGAAGCTGAGATGGGAGGACTGCTTGAGCCCTGAAGGTGGAGGCTGCAGTGAGCTGGACTGCATCACTGTTCTCCAGCCTGGGCAACAGAGTGAGACCCTGTCTCAAAAAAAGCCACATAAGCAAACAAAAAAACCCTGTAATTTAAGAAAATGTTCCAGAAACAAAAGAAAGCCTGAAACTACATTTGAAAGGGACCATGTGTATCTGTGATCTAAACCAATCAACTCTGAGACATATGCCTATAAAATAATTACACTAATATTAAACACCTGAGTCTCCAAACAAACTGACCGAGTCACTCGCTAAAGGAAGGAAAGCAGATTCACATCAGAGTTTGACAGCAACAATGCAAGACAACGATGGAGGAACATTTTCGAGAAATTTCAAGAACTTTGAACCAAAATATTTTAAAATCCAGCCAACCTGTCCTTCAAGTATACATGTTATAGAACCTAATATGGAACTTACGTTCAAGAACTTGAGAACTCTTCCTGATAAATGTTTTGCTACTCAAAGTGGGGTTCATGGTCCACAGCATCTATACCATTTGGGATTTTTTTAGGAGTCGGAATCTAGGCCCTGCCCAAGAGGTCCAGGTGATGAGTATGCTCATTATTGTTTGAGAACTGCTATACTGAAGAACACGTTTCACAGAACAAAGAGGGGAAAAGGAAAACTTTGGCAAGATGACTGATGGCAAGCAACAAAAAGATTTAAACATATCTAGAACTAAAAAACATATATGTAAACGGCAAACATTCTGAAAAAGTAGAAATAGTACAACTGAAATAATGAGAAGAGAAAAGGAGACAGCAGAATACATTAATTGTCAAATAGATAATATATAATAAAGGACAATATTTTAAACTGACAAACCAAATAGTAAAAATCTAAGTAAAAACAAAGGAAATTAGGGTATTATAGAACATAAAACTATAGAGGTACAAAACAAACTTTCCTAAATACTGCCCCCCCCCCACCAAGGAAAGAAACATGGTAAATACAACATAATACCAGAGTATATATAACATAAAATAATATGATAAAGTTGGGACCAAACACATTCTGCATCTCAATTAATGCAAATGAGCTTAAGACACTAATCAAAAGAAAAATACCTCAAACTTTCCTGCAAAACAAAACCCACTTCTATGCTGTATACAAGAGACATACTTAAGAGTGATTCAGAAAGGCTAAAACTAAAGATACACTAAGGAAAAACAGAAACTAAGAAGATAGAGGATGCAATCCTACTATCAGACAAAGTGGAGTTAAAGTCCAAAAGCATTAAAGAAATATTTTTATAATCTCAAAGATCACAATTAAAAATGAAAATGTAGCAGTTATAAATTTCTATGCACCAAATAACAGAGTAACTACATTTACAAATCACAAACTACACAAACTACAATAGATGCTTTCTAAGAGAAATACGCTATTGAATAGACTTTAACAATCTTAAACCAAAACAAGTGAACAAAAAGTAAGCAGTAATTTAAAAGATCTACATGTCATGTTTAATAGGGTAGAGGTTATATAGGTTATATATTTCTTATATAAAACATATAGCCTATATATTATACATACTATATATTTTATATATAGTATATATAACCTATGAAGGTTTTCTCTATATGTATATACAGGTATATAATAGGTATGTAGTAGTCTCCTTATCCGCAGTTTCACTTTCCACAGTTTCAGACACCCATGGTCAACTGTAGTCCAAAAATATCGTAGTATTTTGAGAGAGAGAGAAAGAGAGATATCCCACATTCACATAACTTTTATTAAGCAGTATTTTTAGAGAGAGAGACCCCATGTTCACATAACTTTTGTTAAAGTATATTATTATAATTGTTCTACTATTGTTAATATCTTACTGTGCCTAATTTATCAATTAAACTTTATCACAGGTATGTATATATAAGAAAAAACATAGTGTATACAGGGTTCAGTACTATCTACAGCTCCAGGCATCCACTGGGAGTCTTGGAACCATCCTTTGCAGATAAGCTGGGACTAATATGTGTGTGTGTGTGTGTGTGTACAAGTAAAACACTACACTGATAACAGAGGACGTACCTTCTCCTTGGGAACACATAGAATGTTCAAAAACCTAATCCTATGTTAGGTCATAGAAGAAGTCTTGATATCAAAAGGCATGTTATGTATTTAAAAGGCCAAATTTGGTTATTCTTTTAACTAAAACCTGAATGTGTAATATGACTAATAAACTCTAGGCAAAAAGACAAAAAGTAAGTCTGTGGTCACCAGTAGAGACATTCTAACTTTCAAGTATGTCTACATGCTATATAGCTAATATTTCAATTATTTTGAAGACAAAACAAAATGACAGATCTTCAAGAACCAACCTACATTTGTAAGCAAACTCTTTTACTTTGGAGAAATGCTTTTAACAATCTTTAAATTACAAGTTCTGGCTTAATTTTTATCCAAAGAATTCACCAAGATCTATGTCACCTTAACAGTGGCTTATAAATTATTTCAGCTTTTCCAAATTATTTTGTGAGAATAAAGGTAAAATAATGGATTCTCATGACTCAGATAAAATTCTCTATCTTCTAATGTCTATGGCAGTCTTTTCTTGCACCAACATTTTAAAATATGAAATGAAAAGCTACTATACTGCATTTTGGGTTTCTTATTGGTATAAAAAATAAATACATAGCTCTCTAAAATAAAAATAGAATGTATGATCTCACAATTTGTCATTTACATGGTAATTAAAACATAATCATAAGTCCAGGCGCAGTGGCTCACACCTGTAATCTCAGCACTTTTGGAGGCCGAGGTGGGCAGATCACTTCAAGTCAGGAGTTCAAGACCAGCCTGGCTAACATGGTGAAACCCCATCTCTACTAAAAAATACAACACTTAGCCAGGTGTGGCAGTGAGCACTGTAGTCCCAGCTACTCAGGAGGCTGAGGCAGTAGGATCACCTGAGCCCAGGGAGCAGAGGTTGTAGTGAGCCAAGATCGGGCTATTGGCCACTGCACTCCAACCTGGGTGACAGAACAAGACCCTGTCTCAAAAACAAAAACAAAACAAAACAAAAAAATCAAACCATAATCATGAAAGAGCCAAGAGCATTGTCACAAGCTCAGGGATGCTTCACCCAATAAATTTAAACCCTCTTCACTCAGTTACCCTGTCCACATTCCCAAGCAGCATCCTGCCAATTCATCTGCCAGCCCTATGTATGACATCAACCGTACCTTGCCAACAAGGAGAAGAGTAGAATCACAAGCAGCTAGGATGAAAGTCTCAAATATTCCCCTAAAGCTCTTAGTAATGCAAAGGGATAAAGGTCCAATAGTCAAAAGGACAGAGGACTCAGACTATCTAAATAAAGAGGCAATAGTCACTGACATTTTGATAATTGCAAATGCTATGTCTTTGCTTAAACTTCTCACGTTTAATGGCTTAAAATTCTTTCCAAAGATTAGGGGAGAAAAAGCCATCATCGCTGCCTTGCCATCCTTGCTCAGTTTAGAACTAATTTTATACTGAATATGAAAATACAGGTAGGTGTGTACATGCAGGGAGGAGTAGATAGAAAGAAATAATCTGATCAGGTCCTTGGAAATCCCAGTTTTCATGAAGGAGGCTATACAACTGTTCATCCAGTATGATAGTGATTCCTTAATGACTCCCACAGATGTATCTTTATTTGCAGAGATACATAAAATTCTCAAAACAAAATTATTTTAAATTGTTTTTATATCATATAATAAAATAAACTGGTGTATTGTTTTATGAATTTTAACACATGCATAGTTTCATATACCCACAACCATAATCAGGTACAGAACAGTTTCATCACCCACCAAAAATCTCTCAAGGTATATCTTTATAGTTAGATGAAGCAAAATTAATTTTAATTCATACTATTTTAATGCTTCTTCCCATAAAAGAGTAATGCAAAACAACAACAGCAATCTCCCCAAAATATCTGGGAATCCCCAACCCAGAGATTCAAATACAAAGTGATATGGTAAGGTTTATGTGTGCTCAGTTCCTTTTTCAGTCTAAGTGAGGAGGGGAACTCATGTAAAGCACATGCTCTGTTCTAAAGGTATGATTCTTTACTTGGTCATCCCTGTTCTGCATGGCACAAACATTCTCTATACTCTCTGTCTTTGTGGCCTCTACGGCAAAGCTGGGACCTAAATCCAGGAGATGCTCAATAATACCTCCCCTTGCTTCTAGGCATGACAGAGCCCAAGACTTCATCAAAACAGTTGGTAAAGACTCAAACAGGAAACGAGCTGTTAGCAGAAAAAAAATGGTAGCACATTTCAGATGACGGAAGTGAGAAGCATGTTGTCAAGTGAAACCAAGAAAGTTGAGGGATATGTAAGGGTTGGGGAGAAAAGCTGATGTAGCAAAAAACAGGACTGAGAAAGGAGCCGAAAACAGGAAGGTCAAGGCAATTTCATTCAAAGAACCATATCATTGAGGTTAGCCATGCCCCTGCCTCCAAGTATCTCTCCTCAAAATAAATTATTTGAAGTAGAATTTGTAGGCCAAAAAGTATGTTTATATCACATGTAAGTTTTATGCAGCTTATTAAAAAAAACACTCAAAAGCTCCCTAATCCAATGCATTTTTGTTGAGTTATTCTACTAACAGATTCTTATTCCATAGTTCCACAATTATCTATTTAAACAAGTTTTGGCCTTAGGAACAGTAAAAAAATTCATTCTTATTTTAAAAACTGTAGTAAATGCACAGATAGACGGCTCCTTAGCTTTGACCCCAAGCCAGCTGACCAGTACTATCCTTGGCAAAAAGCAGGACAAAAATATTTGTTATTCATAAGCAGCTCTTGCTTTTGCTAAATGACAGGTGAAACTGATCCAAAATTGAAATAATAAGCACAGCAATCACTTTACTTCAACTTGTCATTTATTCATGATGCAAGAATTTCTCTTACTCTGAAAAGGTCAAACTGCTTTGTAAAATATCATTCAAGTCATGAATTCCAAAGTTCAATAGCATCAGAGGTCATCTTACATATGGATTCCTTTACATTGAAAATTTTGGCCGGGCGCGGTGGCTCAAGCCTGTAATCCCAGCACTTTGGGAGGCCGAGACGGGTGGATCACAACGTCAGGAGTTCGAGACCATCCTGGCTAACACGGTGAAACCCCATCTCTACTAAAAATACAAAAAACTAGCCGGGCGAGGTGGTGGGCGCCTGTAGTCCCAGCTACTCAGGAGGCTGAGGCAGGAGAATGGCGTAAACCCGGGAGGCGGAGCTTGCAGTGAGCTGAGATCCGGCCACTGCACTCCAGCCTGGGCGACACAGCGAGACTCTGTCTCAAAAAAAAAAAAAAAAAGAAAGAAAAAGAAAATTTTGTTAATTGCCAATAGCGTTCTTATTTGTACTAAACAACTAAGTGTAAAACAAATGCACTAAATTCTGCTTATGAATTAATGCTTATTTATATATACTTGTTTATCTGCACATTAAATATGCCTGGAAGCAAACATAAGAAACCAATCACACTGGCTGCCTCCACAGAAGGGAATTTGTTGACTGGGAGACAGAAGTAGAGGGTTCTTATCACTGTTTTTTTGAGTCTTTTGAGTTTTGAATCACGTAAATGCATTACTACCCAGAGAATAAATATACAAAATGTAAATAAAGAAGATAATCATTTCTATAAGAGAATATCATTCTAGCCTGCACATGCAGTCAGCTAATAACACAAATGAAACTATCAAAAGACATGTGACAGGCCACCACTGTCCACATGGGAGGTATATACGGGAAAGAATGATTTCTCTAAAAATTTGATTAAACGTTACATTTTAGAAGACAAAGAGCTGAGTAGATAGAAATGCTTGGGGATGGTCCTTTCTCCCAGTGGTTGAAATGACCATCTGAATGCCTTCTGTTTTCAGAACTCTGTTCACGTCTATGTGAACACATGTGTGTGCATGTGAATGCGCATGCACGAGAGGGAGCGCGCCAGAGAGAATGGGAGACAGAAAGAGAGAAAGAGACAGAGGAGGGGGTTGTGGGGGAGGAATGGAGGGGCAGCCATGTCTCTGTAGAGTGTAATCCCCTGACTCAATCAACACTCCTGACAACACCAATACACAGAGCCAAATGGTGAAAGCCACCTCTCTGCAGAAAAGTCCTGCACCCTTACCCACTGTCCCAGTGTCTGCCTGGAAATAGCCAGAGTAAGGCAGTGGAGCATGACAGCTTGAGAGTCAGGATGGGAGCAACACAGCAGGCACTGCTCCTGCTCAATAGCATGAATGTTATCTAAATCCAACAACTGTCTTAAAGAGGAGAGAATCATGTATTTAATTACAGAGCTGTAAACCAGTACAGGTCAAAGCACTACTTGTTAGCAGCCCACCAACGAGAGATGACTTGTACCAGAATATAAATCAGCTGTGTCACTAAGCACACTGAGGGCTCTGCTAACTTTTTTTTCCCTATATGTAGACTTTTTTTTTTTTTTTGAGACAGAGTCTTACTCTGTCACCCAGGCTGGCGTGCAGTGGCACAATCTCAGCCCACTGTAACCTTCGCCTCCCAGGTTCAAGTGATTCTTGTGCCTCAGCCTCTTGAGTAGCTACCATTACAGGCGTGCACCACCACAGCTGGCTAATTTTTGCATTTTTAGTAGAGATAGGTTTTTGCCATGTTGGCCAGGTTGGTCTCAAATTCCTGACCTCAAGTGATCCGCCTGCCTTGGCCTCTCAAAGTGGTGAGATTACAGGAGTAAACCACCATACCTAGACATTCTTTTTTTTTTTTTTTCTCTTGGGACGGAGTCTCGCTCTGTCACCAGGCTGGAGTGCAATGGTGCCATCTTGGCTCACTGCAACCTCTGCCTCCAGGGTTCAAGCGATTCTCCTGCCTCAGCCTCCCGAGTAGCTGGGACTACAGGCACGTGCCACCACATCCAGCTAATTTTTGTATTTTTAGTAGAGACGGGATCTCACCATGTTAGCCAGGATGGTCGTGATCTCTTGACCTCGTGATCCACCTGCTTCGGCCTCTCAAAGTTCTGGGATTACAGGCATGAGCCACCACGCCCAGCCTCCTAGACGTTCTTAAGGAAAGAAGCAGTATGTTGATTTACATTTTAGCATAAGCTCCTTATCTTACTGTGAACTACTAACAGTTCTCAGACCAGCACAGTGTGTGCCACAGTTAGAGTAGCACTGTGAGTATATAAATGACGGTAAATTTTAGTAACACAGTGACAAAGAGAACCGGGGGAAAATCCTGACAATCCAAATTCCATTAATCTCAGCTACTGTGTAAACGAGTAACTATGATATCAGTTGATAAAGGCTTTAAAGATTAAGTCTCTTTAAGTCTTCCCAAAGACTTTAAAGATTATAAAACTCTTTCTCCTGAAGAGGAATGAGTAAGCAGGACTTGGTACTCTAGTTTTGAAAGGCTGTTGTCCCTTATTTTAAAGCATAAAAACCATAAGATAAGTACTGACAAATGTTTGTTATCCAACTGATAAATTAACTTTCACTTGGACCATAATCACATACTTTCTAGTCTTTTGTATTTTAAAAACGCTTCTTCGGCTTAAACTCTTAAAAAGTTTCTTGGCTTAGGGTACTTTGTAGATTATTTAAACATTCCTGATAAAAGTAAAACGCAAAAGTAAATTTAACATTCCAAGTTGCTTAAAATGCTTCTTTTAATTTGAAAGTATTTCTTTAAAAAGTACCAAATGGAAACTTTATATTTATTAATGACTCCACTGATATCAACCTTGATCCTTCACTCATCAGAGCACTAGAATTCTCAGTCACTCCCAGTGTGCCACCTCCTATTGCCCTTCTGAAATCCTGCTGATTCTAGAAGCACATGAATACCCTGTGCCCTCAAAACGGTTAGCAGCAGTGGCATATTACTTTTCACACAGTCACTTGCATTTACAGATATGACCTACATTTTGAAAGAGTGTTAAAACATAAAACAATAGATCATTTTTGTTCTTAAGTTTGATCAGTGAATTCTCAAATGTATGAGAATGATGCCTCACTTCATTAATTTCCTCTCATCAGCAAAACAATACTCAAGATGAGCAGCTCCTTTTATGGTAAAATGGAGTTCGGGGGCTCAAAGAAAGAAAAGCATAAAAGCCCTGTTCTTTTGTTCCTTTCAGCAACATGCCTAAACATTCAATTATAAAATCTTATTTGGAGTTTGAAAGGAGCCATTTACTATATAAAAACAAATTTTAGATTAGCTGGTTTTAGGTTGTTTTTTTCTTAATTAATCTTGAAAAAGAAAAAAAAGCCTACTTTTTTCATCTTGTAAACATGTCCTCAGCCACAAAAGATTTTCTAAAGCATTTTTTCAATAAGTTTTTATACATTCTAAAATTTACCTTTTAACTTAGATAGAAAATCACTCATCTTGGTGTATCGCACTTTCAGTTTTAATAAATGCACCCAGCTGTGAAACCATCACCATAATCAAGATACAGAACAATTTCATCACTAAAAAAAAAAAAAAAAAAAAATGCCCTCACCTCTCACCTTACTCTTAATTCTTGGCAACCATCCTCAGTTAAGTTTTAATGTCCAAATGTAGACTAGATGCATATTACAGCAATCTCCAGGGCAAATTTAATAGCAAAGAGAAGACAATACCAAGAGCTCTACCTGTCATCTTGCTCATATGTCCTTCCTACACACTCAGTGGGGAAGAGGCTTATAGGCTGTGGAAGAATATCATTGATCTATCAGAGAGCTCCTCTTTCCTTGGGTTTCCTTTTCTACAACTGACCAGCATGAAAGAATATCAACAAACTGTATTCTTTCTGCTCATATCCCACCTCCTTTTTGCTGTGAAATATTCCCTCAACCTGAGTTCCTTGTGCACCAATGACCACATCACAGGCTTAATTATTAGCACAGATGGTGCCAATTAGTTCTGTGTGAAGTACTGAAATGGAAAGGATAATAGAAGCATTACAAGCTTCCTAAAAATGGTCACAGCTGGGGCCCACTGACAGCTTGGGGGCAACCATATCTTTACATTCTGCAGCTCACCTTCCACCTCCTGCTCCATCCACCAGAGGAGAACCATGATCTCAGGCTCAGAGCAGGCATACTTTATAAAACACATACACACACACACACACACACACGTAACTAATATATGTCAGATAGGAAGAAATTTTCTTAGAAAGTAACCAGTATTCAAAAACCTTTCCTTTCCATTCATTGTTCTTAACATCCTTAGAAATAGTCCATTTCAATAACATAACATAATGAGACTGGGAACACACTTTATTAATTAGGAGGAAATTATAGTAGTAATATTAACATCTTACATTTGTAAGCACCCTAGAGTCCACAAAGCACCCTCACATAGTTTCAAATTTAATTCAGTCTTAGCAACATGGCACCTTGGGGGACTGCAAAAGAAACTAACGACTCTCTGAAGCTTTTAAGCTACAGACTAAAAAGGGTCGGGGGACAGAAGTAACAAGACAAAAGAACAATTACAACATATCAAAATAACTATAAACATTAAGATCTGCCAAAATTTATACCTTTTCACCAAACCCAAATATATATAAACGTCTATGATACTAAAAAATGATAGTTACGCCTGGCCCTATTTTTGATGTAAAATTTCAGTATTAAAAAACAGCTAAGTGTTTCTAAAAGTGAAATTTGACCTAGGGTACTAACACAGCATTTTGAGTTTGGGGTATTGTTAATGTGGGAAACCATTCCTAAAGAAAATGGGTTACTGAACAGGGTCTACACATTGACAAATATGAATTTAAGGACAGCGTTTTAACTGAGGGAAAAAAATAAGAAAAGAGGTATCAAAAATGGTACTGAAATGATATTGCTTGTGAGTCCAGTTCTTCCAAGAGATGTGTGATTTATCTTCTTTGTATCTCCAGCAATGACCAGAAATTCAGAAACCATTTTTTTAAACTGAAATAAAACAAGTTATGTGAAAATACAGAAGGATACCTTAAAGAACAGGTTAACAACAATTACTGTGGCAGCTTTGTAATTCTGGCAGAAGAAATAAACTAACGATGGCAGGCATACAGAACTGGGATCTAACCAACAGGACTGAAGAAATGGAAAAAATGAGGTGAATTTGAGAACAATCAAGAGGAAAAGCTGAGGCAGACTCCAGCTGCTCTTTTGGACTTGAGGGTGGTTGGACCAGAGACAGGAGAGGCTAGATGCAGAGAGGGATGCAGGATGGAGAATGGCCTGCCGTCTACACACACAAGTGCAGGCGCTTCATAGACTAGAACTGTTTCAGCTTCCTCAACCCAATGAAGAGGCTGCTCCTGGTAAGGAGAGGATTGGAAGTTCAATCTCACAATAAGAAGATACAGTAAATTCATTCTGCAATGTATTCATTTTTAGAGATCATTGGAAAGGCCAAGTAGAATTTATGTAAGTGAATGAAAATGAATACTTCAGTCATGACTTTGAAAGTGTTTTTAAAAAAACATCATTTTGGAATAAAATGTAAATGGGCTATAAAGTTTTCATCATGACCTTAGAGCCCTCCTTCAGTTTCCCCATCCATTACCTCTTATCCTCCCATTCATACTCTCCGCTCTCCCTAAGAAAACCTACAGTCTCTTATTTCACCCCTCCTGCTCCCTCCTGGTGCTGGAGCTGCCCCCACATTCCACTTTTTCTAGGGGTCCCCTGCCACAGAGCCACCTCAAATGTATTTCCATTAGATTTGAGACTGCTCAACACGCAACTCAATATTGTAAAGAACAGGGGTTTCTTATGTGTTGCAAGTCTATTTTCAACTTTCTAAAGCAACACTTGCTTTCTACCCTAGAAAAAAAATGAAACCAAACATGCTTTTTTATCACCCCATTAAAATGGATAGGAAGTCAAAGAAAGAGGGTCAGTTTGACTCTGGATTGGTTCAGGCATCTGAAAGGAAAGTTAACTGTCATGCAAGAATGAGGTTAGCAGTCAGGTCCAAGAGGAGGGTGACGCACCTAGCAGGTCTGTTGTTGAAAGGGGGAAGCACAGGCTGGAGTGCAGTAGGAGATAGCAGAGGGCGCAGGTAATTGACAGAGGTCTTGAAAGCACGAAATGAGAGGAGGCAAGAGGAACAGTCCTCGAAGATGAATAACCCAAATCAGTTTTTTGTTTGTGGATATCTGAAGTATTTACATTTGAATATGGATACATATGATGTTCTGTGATTTCACTTTAAAGAAAATAATGATGCCAGACTTTGAAATTATGGCTTAAGAGTACAGAGAAGCTGTTGAATTTTCTAATTCTTATCTCCTTTCAGACAATTCTTTTCTGAAAACAACTCTATTCTGAATGTAAAACGATCTCTTGCAGAGGTGTGAGACTTGCCTTTTCCTAAACTTTTCTTAGGCAAGAAACAGGTTAGGTTAACCACTGTAAGACCTTAAAAAATTGCAATGTAATCTGCAAAAACTGGATATTCACTAAGTCATATTTAAACAGATTATGCATTAACCATCAATTCCAAGGGCATTGGGTTTTTCAACAAAACAAGTATTTCCCATTAATTGACAAACTTAAAATCCTAATTTAGCACTCCCAAGGAACAGAAGAGGCCCATTTAGATGACACAATTGGGGCCAATAATTCCTTTGTTAATCAAAACAGCTAAAATGAAGAATCACACAAAATGCATATATTCATTTCGTTTTCGCAAACATTTAAATGTACACTAATTTGCAAATCTTTTGCTGTAGAGCTAGGGCCCTTCCTCTGAGTAGAATCCAGTGATGGATTGTCTCACTGTCTGACATGCCTAAATAACACCTATAAGACAATGTCTAAGATGCCCAGGTTTGTTTTCTTTAAAGGAGAGTGAAAACTTAAAGACACTTGTGAAGCAATGTAAAAACAGAATCTGGAAGCTGCCCATATTCTGATGATTTTTTTCCCCAATCTTTTATAATTGTCTCATCTTTATTCAATCTGATAGCAATTTGTCTTCATGAAGTCTTTCCAAAGGTTTTCATAGAAATGATGGCTCTATTTTAGCACACACTTTTCATCATTTTCCATTCCATTTCATTAAATTATGCCAATTACAGTAACTAGAATACCACACATAAACAGATTTGAGAACAAAATACCTCTCGGTGAGCCATAAACTCAGTAACTGGACATCTTCCCCATCATCCTCACACCAATGCCCACTCAGCAGGCCGACAGAGCCTGCACTAGTCAGGACACTGTTAGGAGGGAATGGAGAGAGCTGCGTCAAAAGGGGAAGGAGGTGAAGAAAGAGGCCTCCTATTGCACTGAAATGTATCTCTTGGATAGTTCTGTGTGTGAGCATTCCTAAAGCCAGGGATGTATCTTAGTAATGCCTAGCATATTTTAAGCACATAATAAATATGTATTCAATGTAAGCATTTGATTTCACTCTCTAATTATTCCCACAACATTAGGACAACATAGAGCAATGTTTTATCTAGATAAAAGCTAAAGAGCCCATGGAAAGACTAGTAAATTCCAAGATTATCACAGGAATAAAGGAAGCAAGAGGAGGAAGAAAAAACCCAGTGCCACAATTCTATTCAAAAGTACCTTAATCCAAAAATAAAAAAACAACCCAACTCATGCTCAACAATGGGAAATGGTGACCAGATTAATAACTTAGTTGGTTGTGGGCTCCTTCCTAGGCTAAGTTTTTAAACTGGATTCTCAGAACTTAATCAAACCTTTCAATTAGGTGAAGCAACTTCTATGAGAACAGATCGTTTTTCAGAAACAATGACAGTAATAGCTAACAAAACTAAACACTTAATCTTGCCGGGCACTGTACTAAACACACTGCATGCATTTATTCATTTAATCCTAAGTTTGTAGAAGCAAGTACTCATTCAAAGACACAGAGCTAGTCAGTGGTATAGCCAGGATTTGAACCCAGAACCCATGTTCTCAACCACTGTACCATACTGCCCAATATAGTTTCCTTTTCTTATAAATGATATAATTTTAATATTTTACCTAAGGGTTTTCTTAGTATACTTCTCAAAGGTACATTATCAAAGTCCTTATAATTATAAATTAATTTTTAAGTAATTGGCACTAACTATATGTTCACTGAATAAAAAAAACTATATATGACTCATTAATAAACATGTAACAAGCAGTTACTTAATCACTTGAAAACAAAGAGTTAAAGTAACTCTACTGAGTGACAAGGGAGAGAGCCGAAAGAAATACTCAGAAGTCAGAATCAGCAGGTCTTGATGAGGGATGAATGAGAGGGAGGGAGGGCTAGGCTGAGGCGTGGAAGCAAGATCAGCAGAGAGAAGAAAACAGCCATGCCACAGATAGAAGGTACGTAAGAGAGGGAGATAAACATGTAAGCAGCAAACTGTAACACAGACGGAACCAATGCAATATTACGATGGACAGCCTGGCCCATGACAACAAATCTAGAGCCGACAGAGACATACGAACTAACTGCTGAAAGAGAAACTCATTAACAATCGTGGTGCTATAAACTGTTATCAATTTTCCACTCTCTCCTCTGCATCGAACATGGTGCCTGACACTTGCAGTGTACACTACCAATGTCTCCATTTTATATCCAAGGAAACTGAGACTCAAAGATTAAAAGAAAATGCTGGGATTCTAATTCAGCTACCACCAGACTTTGACACCCCAAGCTACCTCTATGTTGTGACAGTGCCTGCTTAAACAAATAATGATGAAAATGATAATAAAGATAACAAAAGTTTCATTCTGATGCTGAGGTGGTTAGAACTGCAGCTCACATCCCCTGTGCCTTGACCAAGTACTCAGCTCTGTGTTTGGCATTTCACATATACAACCTCATCTATGCCTCGCCTTGTGAGAGTGGTAACAAGACCTGCAAATTAGTAAGCACCTCCTCAATACCAGACACATAATCAGAGTTATACATGTGTCATTTCTACTCTTTAGAGCACTCATGCAAGGGAGGCTGCACTGGCCTCACTCTGCAGTCAAGGAAATGGGCTCACAAGACAAGGTGATACACTAATAGGCAGTATAGTGGTAGAAACTACATTTGTATGGTTTCAAATATCTACAAATCTCTCTCCTCTCCCTCTGTTTCTCTCTCTCTCTCTCTCTCTCTCTCCCCCTCTCCCTCCCTCCCTCCCTCTTAGTTGAGAGAGAGGAAGAACACATGTGTGACAAAATGTTCAAAATTAGTGAATCCTGATAAAGAATATATAGGAATTATCTGTATAATGCTGGCAACTTTCAAATCTGAAACTAGGAAAATAAAGCCTGTGAGTCAGGGCACAAAAGAATCTGGAAAGGCTCAGTTCATTCTCAGAGGATACCTCTGGTATTACAGATTAGACTCAATTCTGCCTCTTTTCTTTTCCTTGTTTTTTTTTTTGAGATGGAGTCTTGCTCTGTCGCCCAGACTGGAGTGTAGTGGCACGATCTCGGCTCACTGCCAGCTCCGCCTCCCGGGTTCACAACATTCTCCTGCCTCAGCCTCCTGAGTAGCTGGGACTACAGGAGCCTGCCACAGTGCCCGCTAATTTTTTGTATTTTCAGTAGAGACGGGGTTTCACGGTGTTCGCCAGAATGGTTTCAATCTCCTGACCTCATGATCTGCCCGCTTCGGCCTCCCAGAGTGCTGGGATTACAGGCGTGAGCCACCATGCCCGGCCTTAATTCTGCTTCTAAGCAGCTGCTGGCAGAGGGAGAGGGGGTGCCACATGAAAACTTATTTTTAAAAGGAAGCTGCAATTAAATGCCATTTTTTAAACCACCAATTAAACATGCATGGTACTAGCAAGCTTGGTGGTCACTAGGCCCTAAACATCAGAAATGCAGTGTAATTTCTGGAGTGAGTAGTTAACTCATTTTCAGCTTAGAAAAAGAACCAATTTTAGTAGGTAAATTGTTAGTAGTGTTCAACATATCTGATAGCTACATCTTGCCAATTTTAGAATTAAAAGAAAATTGTCAATTCATTTATTACTAAAATGAAGTATTAGCTAAGATTTGATATTTGGAGGATATCAAGCCATTTCCATTTTTTAGAAATTGGAGACATATGTAATTCTGCAAGTAAAGTAGTAATCTTTTGCTAAAAATTACATCAAAAAAGTTAACTAAGTTTGCCTCAAAAGAAAGGATGATAATTACTTAAGGGAAATTATTTGAATATTGATTTAATCTTCAGGGCTGAACTTTATGACACCGCCAATATTTATTTTTAACCCACAAAAAATGGCATTTTCATATGTTTTCATCTATTGCATTGGTAGGTTATTCTCTGGTTCAGTCCATAAAAATTTCTTCAACTATTTTGCAAATAAAAGTAGTGTTCAAGTGTCATTAATTTTTAAAGGCAACACTAGATGGCAGTAAATACACAAAAGTTGTGACAGACATGACAGTTCTCAGAATACAGTAGTGATCATTTTTGTCTTTATTCAATTTCATCTGTACTAAATCAAGCTTTAAAAAAAATGAAGAATCAGGGCTAGGTGTGGTGGTTCACACCTGTAATCCCAGCACTTTGGGAGGCCAAAGCAGGCAGATCACTTGAGGTCAGGAGTTTGAGATCAGCCTGGCCAAAATGGTGAAACCCCGTCTCTACTAAAAATACAAATATTAGCCAAGCATGGTGGTGTGCACCTGTAATCCCAGCTACTTGGAAGGCTGAGCCATGAGAATTGCTTGAACCCAGGAGGCAGAGGATGCAGTGAGCCAAGATCGTGCCACTGCACTCCAACCTGGGTGACAGAGCAAGACTCTGTCTGAAAAAAAAAAAAAAAAAAAAACAGAAGAAGAAGAATCAGAAACCCATGTAAAAACTAAAGTGAACTGGCTTTGGAAATGTGATCCAGAAAGCAATAGAAACTATCAATTCATCCAATTTTAAATTTTCAGAACATTAACACTCAACATCAACTTTATAAAACTGTTACATTTTCTAAGTCGTGTTTGTCCTGTTAACAAATTCTAATCATGTAAATGTATCTGGATATTTATTTGGTTAATTAATTTGGAGGAAAAAAGCATCTTAAATTGCTTTTTCCATCAAAATGTTAAAAATTTATGAGAATTTTTATATATTTATAGATTATGGCATTTTTTGAGTTAGTAAAATTTCTGCTCTTATAGGGGCCATGAATAAACATATGAAAGTATAGTATGCTGCTAATTTAATATGCTACTAGCAAAACTTTTTTAAATCAATAAGAACATTATGTAGACTCCAGTAAAAAATTCTATTTTAAAGTTAATTTTAAGATTTAATTTCCTTATTTGAAAAGATTTTCAGATAAAAGAGAAAAATCTTATAAACAGAAACATGTTAATGGACTCAATGATGGTTTTTTTTTTTTTTTTTTTTAGACAGAGTCTTGCTCTATCGCCCAGGCTGGAGCACAGTGGTACAATCTCAGCTTACCACAGCCTCTGCCTCTTGGGTTCAAGTGATTCCCCTGCCTCAGCCTCCCGAGTAGCTGGGATTATAGGCACGCACCATCACACCTGGCTAATTTTTGTATTTTTAGTAGAGATGGTGTTTCACTATATTGACCAGGCTGGCCTCGAACTCCTGACCTCGGGTGATCTGCCCACCTCAGCCTCCCAAAGTGCTGAGATTACAGACATGAGCCACCGCGTCCGGCCACTGATAGTTTTGATGAACATTCTGTAACACTCTTTTTTTCCAGCATTACAGAGGTACAACTGACAAATAAAAATTGAATATATTTAAGTTACACAACATATTTTGAAATATGTATATCCTGTGAAATGATTAGCAAAATTAATCTAATTATCTTATCACCTCACATAGTTACCTTGTAAAATTCAGAATCAGAATCAGAATTTCAACACGATTTTACAAACTTAATGGTAGCAAATCAAAAATTTGTATTTTCTATTCTATTTGTAAATGTTACACTTTTTGGATTCATTACAAGACCAGATGGCATTCAGCTGAGGTCTCAGCAACACTAGAATAAAATTGGTAAATTTCTAATTTTTTGGCTATTTCAAATAGCTTGAGCTTGGTTTTGTCCTGACACACAAAATTTTCTATTGAGAAACCAAAGCTAGGGCCCTCTCAAATGTGTGAAAGTCAATAAGGTATAAACAAAACAAATCTTCAAATACACACTGTGGCAGAAAGAGAGCACCCATCTGTGCCAATATAATCCAACTTCTGATCAATAGTTAACATTTTAAAATATCATAAAATAAATAGCCATAGCTTACTGCAAGCACATTGACACAAATACACACTGAAACAGCCAAAACAATCTTGAAAAAGAAAAACAAAGTTAGTAGTCTCACACCGCCTGATTTCAAAACATACTACAAAGCCATGGAAATCAAGAGTATGGCACTGGCATAAAAACAGAAACACTGACCAATGGAATCAAGAGCCCAGAAATAAACTCTGCATATACAGTCAAATGATTTTGCAAACTTTGCATACACAGTCAAATGATTTTCAACAAGGGTGCCAAGACCACTCATTAGGGAAAAGACAATCTTTTCAACAAATAGTACTGGGAAAACTGACATCCACATGCAAAAGAAATACAACTTATAAAAACAACCAAATGAAAATTATAGAACTGAAAAATGCAGTGATAGAAATTTTTTTTAAAAAAACACCTCAGTATATGGGCTCAATAGTAG
Source organism: Piliocolobus tephrosceles (assembly GCF_002776525.5). Classification (NCBI taxonomy): domain Eukaryota; kingdom Metazoa; phylum Chordata; class Mammalia; order Primates; family Cercopithecidae; genus Piliocolobus; species Piliocolobus tephrosceles. The sequence goes on along the minus strand of NC_045435.1, from coordinate 93,121,474 downwards.
TGTGGACATAGAGAAGATGTTGAAACAGTGAACTTGAAAATACATCAACAGAATTCACCTAATGTGAATAACAGAAAACAGGCTGACAAAAATTGAACAGAGCCTTAGGGACCTGTGGGAAAATACAAAACACCCAAGATGCATATCAAAATCCCAGGAGAAGACAGAGAGTGGGGCTGAAAGAGTACTTGAAGAAATAATAGCTATAAAGTTCCTTAATTTGGTTAAAGACAAAAACTCACAGATCTAAGAAGCTGAGCATGCCCCAAACAGAATAAACCCCCAAGAAGCTACACTAAGACCCATTATGATTAAACTTTCAAAAATTAAAGATACAGGGGAAAAAAATCTTGAAAGCAGCCAGAGAAAAAAGGACCCATTAACTATAGGCAAGCACCAATTGGAATGATATATTTCTCATCTGAAACCATGGAGACTAGAAGGAATTACCAAAATGTTTTTCATGTGCTGAAAGAAAAAGATTATCATCCATGAATTCTATGTCCAGCAAAACTATACTTAAGAATGAAAGAGAAAAAAAGTTTTCAGATGAAGAAAAAAATTAAGAGAATTTGTTGCTAGCAGACTGACCCTTTAAAAATCAGCTGACAAAAGTTATTAGAACAGAAAAGAAACTGCATTTGTTTCTCAGGGTTGCCAGAACAAAATTATCACAAACTATTATAGATGGCTTAAAACAGCAGGACTGTATTGTCTCATAGTCTGGAGGTTAGAAGTCCAAAATCAAGATGTTGGCAGGAACAGGATCCCCCTAAAACCTGGAGGGAGCCTTCCTTAATGCTTCCTGGCTTCTTTCAAGCCTTCCTTGATGCTTCTTACTTTGCCAGTTTAGACAATGACAATTAAAACAGCTGTTTTTACACAACGTGAAGAGACAATAAATAAATAAATAAATAAATAAATAAATAAATAAATAAGAGAAGGCATAATGGTTAGAACCTAGAGAGTAACAGCCAAGTATCCCTAGAATGTGCAGATTAAGTGAATCCGTGAGGATTAGACTAGCAAAACCATCCTGTAACACATAAGACTAGCCACCTGCAGAACAGTATTATAGGCCAGTAAGTCTCCCGAATTAAGTAAGAAGAACCAGGCCCTCAATATGTGATTAAGGTATCTCTAAACACAAAAGAAAACAGTAGGCTAATCAATGGTAATATACTGAGTCAGCCAGGAATCTAGAGAAAGTGAGGGCAAAAATCAAGAAGTGGACTATAAAGCTCATCCAGCATTGCTCAGAAGCTAGCGATGGACACCAAGAGCTGGCTCATGAGAGAGCTCTGCTCTGTGTGGAAGCAGGGATGGTTTTCAGGTTTTCTACATCTTTCAGGATATTACACTACTCCTGCTCTTGTTCTAAATTTACCAAGAAATCTTCTAATAACCAATCCACCTTCACTTGAACATCCACTGTTATGGTATTGGTAAAGTATCTTTTTATTGTAAATTAACCACCTGGATTTCTGGTCAATCCCTTGTAAGTTTCATGAGTTTTAAGTCTCAGTCAGTCCCAAAAGCCTTTAATTAACTCTGAGTGTACTGGCAAAGACAAATTTTTAGATCTGTGAAGTTAAGTGCCATATTCTAAATCAGGAAGGCACACTACAAGCCCAGCCAGCTGGTCTCTCCCTGTCATAGGTAACTCTGTCTTGTTTTCTCACTTCCACAGGTCATAAATCAGCCTTGCAAATAGCTCTCCAAAATTCTATTCAACTTACAAAATTCAAAATAGACCTACTTGTATCTGTCAGGGCCATTCTCTTTTCCCTCCCACTCACTGCTGTCTAAAATCTTTCTCCAAAATGCATATTCCACATATAGCATCTATCATGAACACAGATTCCTACCAAATACAATAAGAGCAAAAAAGAGCAAAGCAGAATATATTTCTTTAGCCAACACTGGAAATGTGCAAGTTCATGATTTCCTTTCCTCTGGTCAGCCCTGAGCCCAAGGCCTTAAGTATATGAAACACCATTCAGGATCCTCCTAAGTTCTGCTTTTATAGAGTTCCATAACTGTTCTGTTTTTAAAATATCTAAAAATGAAAGGTGGTCACAATATTCTTGACAACTATAATTACAAGCAACAAAAAAAAATTCCTACAAATTATTCCATTTACATTTGGTTAGTGCTTAATTTCCAAGATGTTACAGTGATCCATATTCTGAAACATGATAAAAGAAAAACCTAAAAAGAGCACAGACAGCCTACTTGTGCTTTGCATGTGAAATTATGTATCGTCCTACCAATTACATTTTGAAGTTTGAGAGTGTTTCACAATGAATTTCACACCTGTAGCAAATGAGACTTAAGTAATTATCAAAAAGCATTTCTTAGGATTTATTTGCTTAAGAAAGTAGAACTGTCTTTTCTCTAAAATAGACTAAAAATACATATTAAATGTATAGAATTTGATTTTGAATAGGATTTTTTTTTTTAAGGGACAGTGTCTCGCTCTGTTGACCAGGCTGGAGTGCAGTGGTGCCATCAAAACTCACTATAACTTTGAACTCTAGGGCTCAATCAATCCTCCTGCCTCAGCCTCCCAAATAGCTAGGACTACAAGAATGAACCAACACATCAGGTACCAAATTACACCAGGTAATTTTTAAATTTTTTGTGAAGACAGGGTCTTATGATATTGCCCAGGTCTTGAACTCCTGGCCTCATGTCATCCTTCTGCCTTGGCCTGGGTGCTGGGATTACAAACATGAGCCATGGCACCTGACCCTCAAATAGGATTTACCTACTTAGCACTGGGCAGACCAGCACAATAGTGGAAATTTCACTTCCTGTTTCCATTAGGGTGACAGTTTTTCATACTTGGGCAATAACCATAAATACAAAGCCTGAATCTTCATGTCTTCTATTACTTGAACCATTTTTGCTTTCTTACCAGTAAATCCATATTGCTCAATTGTCAGTCATGGACAGCCCAAGACAGCACTGCTTTGGAATAGAGAAACGTGATATGGATGCTGCTTAAAAGAAGTTTAAATCTTTACTTACCTCCACTGCCACTACAATCAAAACGAGGTCTGCTTTTGACTCTGGAAAGATTGCATTCACTTGTGGTGACATTCCAATCAGAGCACAGTTAGTGACCACAGATATAACACTCATCGTTTCAAAAGCCAACTAAAAGAAAAAAGAATGGAAATTAAAAATTTCAATGACTGCTTCCATATTTCCTCATCCTTTTTCATATTATCTAAAAATCAAGGAAAATGTCTTACCCTAGTTCTAAACATTCCAAGTACATTTTAAACTTTTTTCTCTGTCATGGTATGATTTTTTTAGCTGAAAAAAGCCATACTGTTAGGCAGTATTTTAGACACTTTTGGCATGAATATCCCAAAGCAGTATGTTCTATCTTCCTAATTGGAGGCAGCCCTGGACCTGAATTGGGAATACTGTTAAAGTTACTCTACTCACATCTAAGGGGAATCTAAAGTAGGGCTGCCAGGGAAAAATGTTTTACATTAAAAAACAGGTAAGATTTCAAACAGAACTTATGTTGTGAAACCATCCTTCTACTTTGACATCACACACCACATCTGACTCAGCTATAACTAGCTTTATAATCAAGGCACCAGTGATAAATGATGATCCTTTCCTAGCATCATTTAGCAAACCAAATGTAGAACTTTAGAAAAATATAGATGTTAGGCCCCACTGAGATGTACTAGACAAAATGGTCCAGCATCCCCTGAAGGAGACTTTGGTGCATACTGCAAAGGATGGATGGAGAAATGTTGTGACCATTGCTCTTTTTTTCTTTAATATAAAGCATATGGTGATCACTACTTAATAATTTACCCACTAATTCCAAGAAACACAAGTACTATTAGAAACATTAATTTTAAAAGAAGTAAAACAAAAGATGACTGAATCCAAACTTAATATGAATGCATCTTGTCCCATGGAGAACTTCTGCCATCTTACAATTTAGAAATCTTTTGTGTAGTCTGATTATTTTTCCACAGTTTTCTTCACAAGAAATCTAAGACTGTCTTTAGTTTAAAATTTCCATTTACTTACTTTTGATTATATTCACATAGCTTAAAAATCAAAAATTCTAAGTACATAGTGAAGAGTGTCTTGTTCCCTCATCCCCTTTTCTTCCACTTCCCAGCTCCCATTCCCCCTAGAAGATAACCACTATTTGCAATTTCTTATGTATTCTTCCAGACACTTTGTATGCAAAATAAGCAAACTTGAACATATACACTCTTTCCTATTCCCTTTTCAGCATACGACACACTGTCAGGTCCCTTGCTTTGGTCATTTAAAGTGTCTTGAGGGACTTTCTGTGTCAATACTAAAAGAGCTCCCTCAGTCTTTGCCACATCTGCTTCAGCATTTTATTACACGGACGTTACTAGAACTTATGTAACCATTTTCTTACTGGTGGGCATTTAGTTGCTATTACAAACAATGCTACAATTGGTGATCTTATAAGAACATCATTTAACAAATGTGGAAAGAGGCTAAATTCTGGAAGGTGAAATGGCTGAGTCAAAGGGGACATCCATTTGTAATTTTGATAGATAATACGAAGCTGCACTGCATGGGCTGACCAGCTCATGCTTTCACCAGCAGCATATGACAGTGCCTGGCTTCGTGAACTTGCAGTATATTTGTAACTAAACTTTCAGGTTTTTAAAAAATCGCCTATATTGAATTATAATTTACATACAATAAACTGCATGCATTTAAGGTATATACTTCATCACATTTTGATAGGTGTATTTACCTGTGAAACCACCAGCACCACAAACAAGACACAGGACATTTCCATTTCCCGCAAAAGATTCCTCATGACCCTTGCAATTCAGCCCTCTCTTTATACCTGGGTCCAAGCAAAATATGATCTGCTTTTGTCAATATAGATTTGGTTGCATATTCCAAAAATCAGATATAACCAAAACCATACAGTATACATTCTTTTGTGTCTGCTTCTTTTAAGCAGCATAATGATTCAGTGATTCATGTTTTATGTATCACTATTTCATTTCTTTTTTATTGAGCAGTGTTCCATTTTATAAATATGTCAAAATTTTTGTTTTCCATTTGCCTACTGGTGGCAAGTCGGGTTGTTTCCAGTTTGGGGTTACTGTGAATAAAGTTGCTATGAACATTCCTGTGCAGTCTTTGTACGAACATATCCATTCATTTCTCCTGGTCATCTGTTAATATTTCTCCTTTCAGTTCAAGTTTTTTTTTCCCCACATATTTTGAAACTCTGTTCTTTGGTACATATACATTTAAGATTGCTATGTCTTCCTGGTAATTTGACACTTTTATAATAGGATGGTTCTCTCTGGCAATTTTTGCTCAGATGTCTACTTTATCTGACACTAATAGAGTCATTCCTTCTTTCTTTTAATATTTCCATATATCTTTTTCTATTCTTTTACTTTCAACCTACCTAAATCATATTTGACTTGAGATTCTTAAAGACAGCATATACTTCAGTCATGTGTTTTAATCCACTCTCCCAATCTCTGTCTTTAATTGTTGTCTGACCATTTACAAGTAATGTAGTCATTGATATGTTAGGATGTACGGCTGGTCATTTCCTTGTTTTCTGTTTGTTCCCTGTTTTTCATTTCTCTGCTTTCTTTTTCCTGTCTTACTGTGGTTTACTTGAACATTGTTTAGAATTCCATTTTGGTTTATCTATAATGTTCCTCAGTATATCTTTTGTGTAATGTTTTCAGTGGTTGCTCTAGGTATTACATATCCATAACTTACCACATTCTACTTGTGTCATCATTTATGAGTTTCAGTGAAGCACAGAAACCTTACCTCCCTCTACCATCCTTTATTTATAATATACTTGTCTTGACACAGGGGAAAGAATCAGACAGTGTATCTTGTCTACATAGGCTGGGTGCAGTGGCTCATGCCTGTAATCCTAGCACTTTGGAAGGCCAAGGTGGTAGAATCATTTGAGGCCAGAAGTTTAAGACCAACCTGGTCAATACAGTGGGAGCCCATGTCTACAAAAAATAAATAAAACATTTTTTTCTATATATATTTAGAATCATTGGACAGTATTATAAGTTTTGCTTCAACCATCAAACTTAACATAGAAAACTCAATAAGAGAAGAAAAGTCTATTTTGTTTACTAATATTTTTGGTTACCATGTTTTTTCTTCCTCAGGTTCCCAGATTTCTTCCTTTATAATTCCTTAGTTAAGAGAACTTCCTATAGCTATTCTCTTAGGCTAGGTCTACTGGCAACAAATTCTCTTAGTTCGCTCTCATCTGAAAGTGTCTTGCTTTTTCCTTCATTTCTGAAAAATATTATCTCTGGATATATATATGTGTGTGTGTGTGTGTGTGTATTTTATATATATATATATATATAAAATAATATAAAATACACACATACTTTTTTTTTTGGAGATGGAGTTTTGCTCTTGTCGCCCAGGCTGGAGTGCAATGGTGTGATCCTGGCTCACTGCAACCTACGGCTCACTGCAACTTCCGCCTCCCAGGTTCAAGCAATTCTCCTGCCTTGGCCTCTCAAGTAGCTGGGATTACAGGCACCTGCAACCACACCTAGCTAATTTTTGTATATTTAGTAGAGATGGGGTTTCACCATGTTGGTCAGGCTGGTCTCAAACTTCTGACCTCAGGTGATCCACCTGCCTCAGTCTCCCAAAGAGCTGGGATTACAGGCGTAAGCCACTGCAGCCAGCCAGGATTCTATATTGACAACACTTAAAGGACCTGAAAAATATTTTGCCACTTTCTTCTGGCCTCCATGGCTTCCAATAAGAAATTGGCTGTCATTCTAATTGTTTTTCCCCTATAGGTGAGATGTTATTTCTCTTTTGATGCTCTTGAAATGCTGTCTTTAGCTTTCAAGTGTTTATGATGTGTGTTGGCAAGGATTTCTTTGGTGTATCTTGTTTGTGGTTCACAGTGCTTCTTAAATCTGCAGTTTTGGGTCTCTTGCCACATTTGAAAAGTTCTTAGCCATTGTTTATTCAAGTACTTTTTGGGCCCCTCCCTCCTTCTTCTCTCCTTCTGTAACTTCGGTGACATGAATGTGAGCTCTTTTTTATATCCCTGAGGTTGTGTTTGTTCTCACAGAATATTTTCTCTCTGTTGTTCAGACTGGATAATTTCCCTCTGTTTTTTTTTTTTTTTTTTTTTTTTTTTGAGACGGAGTCTCTCACTGTTGCTTGGGCTGGAGTGCAGTGGCGCAATCCAGCTCACTTCAACCTCTGCCTCCCAGGTTAAGCGATTCTCCTGCCTCAGCCTCCCATGTAGCTGGGATTATAAGTGTCCGCCACCACGCCCAGCCAATTTTTTTTTTTTAAGACGGAGTCTCTCACTGTTGCTCGGGCTGGAATGCAGTGGCGCGATCCAACTCACTTCAACTTCTGCCTCCCAGGTTTAGGCGATTCTCCTGCCTCAGCCTCCCAAGCAGCTGGGATTATAAGTGTCGGCCACCACGCCCAGCTAATATTTTTTTTGAGACGGAGTCTCTCACTGTTGCTCGGGCTGGAGTGTAGTGGCGCAATCCAGCTCACTTCAACCTCTGCCTCCCAGGTTTAAGCGATTCTCCTGCCTCGGCCTCCCAAGTAGCTGGGATTATAAGTGCCCGCCACCAGGCCCAGCTAATTTTTTGTATTTTTAGTAGAGATGGGGTTTCACCATGTTGGTCAGGCTGGTCTTGAACTCCTGACCTTGTGATCTGCCTGCTTTGGCCTCCCAAAGTGCTGGGATTACAGGCGTGAGCCACAGCACCCAGCTGATAATTTATTTTATTCTATTTTCCAGTTTCTGATTATTTCCTCTCTCCCTTCCATTCTGCTGTTGCACTCATTCAGTGTGCTTTTTATTTCAGTTATGGTATTTGTCACTTCTAAAATATCAATGTGATTCTCTTTTATATCTTCCATCTCTTTGCTGAGACATCCACATCTAAAAAGGGTCTGTTTTTTCATTTGTTTCAGATATGGTCATAATTATTACTGAAACTTTTATATAAGGCTGTTTTAAAATCTCTAATATTTCTAACCTGTGTCATCTTGGTAGTGGCATCTGCTGACTGTCTTTTCTCATTAAGCTTGATTTCTTCCTGGTTCTTTCTATGATGAGTGATTTTTCTTTTTCTTTTTTCTTTTTTTTTTTTTTTTTTTTGAGATGGAGTGTCACTCTGTCACCCAAGCTGGAGTGCAATGGTGCGGTCTCAGCTCACTGCAACCTCTTCCTCTTGGGTTCAAGTGATTCTTCTGCCTCAGCCTCCTGAGTAGCTGGGATTACAGGCACCCAGCAGCATGCCTGGCTAATTTTTGTATTTTTAGTAGAGATGGGGTTTCACCATGTTGGCCAGGCTGGTCTCAAACTCCTAACCTCAGGTGATCCGCCTGCCTCAACCTCCCAAAGTGCTGGGATTACAGATGTGAGCCACCACACCCAGGCTGATCAGTGATTTTTTAAATAGAAACCTGGACATGTTAGGAGAGATAAGATTCTAAATCGTATGTAAACCTTCTGTTTTAGTTGATTTCTCTGACACCATTCCAGAAAGGGAAGAGGGGATAACGCCTTATTACTATCAGGTAGAGGTAGAAGTCCAGGTTCCCCATGTAGAAACTACTGGCACCCAGGGGGGATTCCTCATTATTGCTGGACAAGGATGGGTGCTCTAGCTTCCCACTAGACCTCTACTGATTCTTCCTTCAGGGAGAGAAGGACAGGTGCCTCATATATGTTCCCATGTGGCCTCCACTGTGCAGGGTTGTGGTGAAACTCCTTATATTCCACTAGGCTTCCCCTGAGACCACCCCAGGACTAGAAAACTAGACTAGCAGAAACTAAAAAAGGAGTCTATTACTGCCAGATAGGAGCAGAAGTCTAGGTTCCCCATGTGGCTTCCACTGACACTGTAGCAGGGAGGGTCTCATTAATACTGGCTGAGATGAAGTCTCAGCTGGCTACTTTCCTAGAAGATTGTCAGAGTTTCACATCTAAAAGGCATCTTAGAAATTATATTTATCTCCCCTAATCCCCAATTTTAAAAACAAGAAAAGTGAAGCTAGACAAAGTTAATGGTTATCTAAGGCCACACAGCTAGTTTGTAGCAAAACAAACAAACTCAGCTTTCCTAAATCTCTCTGTAGGGCTTACTTTTTACATTTTTTCTCCCTGTCAGAACACCTCATATTTTTATTTTTTAAAGGAATAATTATTTTCTGAAACAATTACCTGCCACACACCAATATGGGCTGAAGGTTCTGAGAATGGACGCTTGAAGACCCTGCACATTTTTAAGGCATCTGAATTGACTTCAGTGAAGTTATTTAACACAGCAAAGGCAGCTGCTAATGGGTAAACACAGGAGAAAAGGCTCACATAACCAAACTGCAGGAATAACTCCAAGTAATCATCAAAGGTGCCCTGAAAATATAAACAAGCATGCATTATTTTAATATCATATAATAGGAATATCTTTTTGCAATACTCTTCAAAGCCGTGGCCTCTAACTATTCAAAAAAACCTCAAAGAGTTTCCCCATCACACACCAGCGTTTCTCCAACTTCTGACCCTCAGGCTTCATGATCATCCCACACACATGCAATAATAATTTCAGTTTAAGAAAAGTATTCATCACAATATTTTATAGCAATCATAAGCATTAATGTTTTTAAATTAATAAACATTATTATTATTGCATCTCTGAACCAGTCTTTCACTAAAATATGCATATTAGGTTCAGTGTTAGTGTAAGTCAGAGTCCACTTCCAGTCAGCTTTTCTTATTTTATATTTTACTAAATAGAAAATCTCAAACACAACAATAGGGTATTGGGAATGGCAAAAGGTGCTTCTTCCAGATGTTCTGGATATCTGAATCAAGTATGAACCCACAGATTCTGAGTCTCACTGGCTGTTTTCGAGGTTCACCAGAAAGTACCACTATACACATAAACCTCAGAACTGGCCGGTTAAATGCTCAGCTTGGGATTCAAAGGTGAGCAGTTTCTAAATAACTTGGTTGGTTGCCTTTGGCTCTAGATAGTATGTCCTTGTGTTGTGTTGCAGCATCTAGTTATGGTTCTTAAATATACCCAGTGACATTGCATCAATCTCTTTCTCTGAAGGATGAAGAAATCAAGAGTTGGGAAAGAGTAAAAATCCTAGCAATCGAGCCATTTTTACCACATTCGGTCTTAAGAAATCCTGATACCCTATGCTCAGCATTCAAAATTGCACTGTTTCAGGCTGTAAAGATCAAGCCTATGCAGAGATGTGCAGGCAGTTTTTCTCAGGTGTGCTATTGGGAAGCCTCTGGAAATCATGCAAAGGCCTTCTTGGAGTTATTAGTGTATAGCACCCAGGGAGAACTTTCCGAACACAGCAGTGTGCTCCACACTCTGTGTTTCCCCACACTCTGTGTTTCCATCTCTCCGGGTGATTCTGAGTGATGATAGGTACACGTTAACATTGTATCGGTACCTTTTACACTTCTGACTGCTTTTGAGCCAATAAATTTAGCAAACCAGGGACATAATCCAACAGCAAGAAGGAAAAAAATGAAAATTTAACAAAGAAAACACATACACACACTAAGAATATATTAACCAAGACACAATCTACCCTATTCTCTCTTTTTGTTGGACCATGCTATCAACACTCAGCTGGGAAGTTTTAAACTGATAAAATGTTATTTACTAAAAACACAGAACAAACATAACACACAATGGTGAGAAGATTAAAAAAAATCAGAAATAAGATAAAGATTCCTGTAATAATTACTTCTATTCAAATTATATTGAACATACTAGTAAGCCTAGTAAGTAAGTACTAGTAAGCCTTACTATATTATTAATTAAAACTAATATTTGATGCTTACTATATTATTAATTAAAACTGAGAAATTAGAAAAGGGTAAAGACTGAACGAAGAAAGAAAATGGTTATTATTTATAGCTCAAATTACTGACTATGTAGAAAATCCAACAAAATCTATAGAAAATATTTTGGAAATAACAGGAGAGTTCAGCAAAATTGTGGGTAAAAGATATAAAAATTAACAGCATTCCCATATGCCAGCAACAAACAATTAGAAATTATATTTTTAAAGAGATACTATTTATAAAAAGCAAAAGGAAAGTCTCAAAAGTATTGACCCACAGATAACTTATTCATTATAAAATGAAGAAAAAAAAAACACCTGTGCAGTCTGCCTTTTACCAAGCCAACCAAATGATCAAACAAGGTGACCCCACAAAATGGGCAACCAGACGTCAATGCCTCCTGATGGGGTGCACTGGTGGTATACTTCCAAAATCATTTAACTCAAATCTTATGAGAAGTAAGACCAAACAATAGATTTACAAAAGCCAATTCCTTGAAAAACGCGAAGGAGGTTGCTCTAGAGCTGTAATTTTCAAGCTTTTTTGGTCTTAAGAGCCCTAAACTCTTAAAAATTATTGAGGACATTGAAGACATTCTGTTTGGCCAGGCACAGTGGCTCACGCCTGTAATCCCAGCACTTTGGGAGGCCGAGGCAGGTGGATAACGAGGTCAGGAGATTGAGACCATCCTGGCTAACATGGTAAAATCCTGTCTCTACTAAAAACTACAACAAATTAGCTGGGTGTGGCGGGCACCTGTAGTCCCAGGTACTCGGGAGCATACTGGGTACAGTGTACCCAGGTACAGTGAGCTGAGATCGCGCCGCTGCACTTCAGCCTGGGCGACAGAGTGAGACTCTGTCTCAAAAAAAAAAAAAAAAAAAAAAGACATTTTGTTTATGTGAGTTTATCTACTTGATGCTTTGATGCTTACTATATTATTAATTAAAACTGAGAAATTAGGCCAGGCATGGTGGCTCATCCCAACACTTTGGGAGGCCAAGGTGGGAGAACTGCTTAAATCCAGGAGTTCAAGACCAGCCTGGGCAACACAGTGAGAGCCCATCTCTACAAAAAATACAAAAATAAGCCAGGCATGATGGTGCATGCCTATAGTCCCAGATACTCAGGAGGCTGAGGTAGAAGGATTGCTTGAGCCTGGGAGGTTGAGGTTGCAGTGAGCCACTATTGCTACCACTGCCCTCCAACCTGGGTGACAAAGTGAGACCCTGTTTCACAAGGAAAAAAAAAAAAAAACTGAGAAATTTTAAAGACATTCCATTAATTCATTTAAACAATAACATATTAACATAAATGTCTTTTGAAAAATAATTACATTTCAAAAAATGTTAATGCAGACTGGCACTTTTTACATTTTTTGCAAACTTTTGTAATGTATCATTTAGTAGAAGGCAGTTCATTTATTGTGCAGCAATATGATGTTCTACTTGGAACAGTCGTCATGAAAATTCAGCCTCACCCAGCTATGCAGTTGGACATGAGCGGGCAGTTCACAGGAAAAGGACAGCAGAGGACAGTGAAGATCTAGGAAGCAACACAGCCTTAGTCCTGGGCTGGTGGAGCAGCAGTCAGGAGACCCAGGGGATTACCATGGGTGGGAATATTACAGAGAATTTCTTTTTATATATAGACTCTATCCGCATTTTCTAAGTTTTCTATAGTGAGTGAGAAAGTATTACTCTTATAATAATGTTTTTAAAGTTTCAGCCAAATTGCTTTTTCCCAAAGCTTGGTAACATTATTTTAGACTCATATATAACAGTCAGGATGAGATTACAGAAAATACAATTCTAAATTTATTGATTTCAATTAGGAGAAAAATGAACCCAGAAGAAAGTATTCATGCATAGGAAACAATCATCCACAATAAATGTCACCCAAAAGTATCCCCACCTCCAAATACATGGAAAGAACTGAAATGGCAAATATCCAATGTCACTCCAGTGGAGATAGTGAAAAAGAAACCTATAAGAGATTAGGAGTGGGAAATGGCCAGATCATGCAGAACTCTGCAGGCCCAAAAAGGAGTGGCACTGTAAAGCCTAGAGTTCACTCACAGACCCAGGGCCTGAGAGAAATCAATATATTATTTCCTTTACTTCACATCAGAGACCCTGTGGTGTATAACGGAAATATTCTGAATTGGCAAGGCAAAGTCTTGAACCTTCTTTCTGATTTAGTCACCAAATGATTAATGACATAGAGCTTCATTCGCTTCTTTTTGACATGGGAATAGCCATGCCTCCCTCACCTTCCTTCATAAAGGTTTTGTCAGATACCTTGAAATGTCAAAAGAGGTAAGATCTGAGATTTTGGCAGTGTCCCATCACTGGCATACAGTTCTTAGATAAATTAGAATTGCTCAGATGAGGACTATACTAAAAACCATTCATTGAGTCAGGGGCAAAGCAGGAGAAACCCATCTTGAGAAGATTATGAATTGTGTTTTGGGTACTTCGGGAGATAATGTTGTTTGCCCAAACAATTTTGGAGAAAAAGAAGAGCTGAAAGCAGATTCTAATTGATTATAGAAAGAGAAGTAGGAAACTAGAGACAACAATATGGAGAATTACTGCAGAAAACTGTGAGGGGAGGGAAAGACAGGACAAAAATAGCAGAAGATGTGAAGAGTTTGCTTAGTTCAAAATGGGCAAGTTGCTGACTTGGTGGAGCAGTTAGAAGGAGAAGAAGGAGATACAAGAGTACCAGGTGACGGCTGGTGACAGGAGGCCTCCAAAGACGAGGGGGGATGGAATGAGAGTACTGGGGACGGACTGCTGGTGCAGTTTCTATAAGAGAGTGAAGAAAGGAAAATAAATGTGGCCAAGAATACCACCCCCAAGCATAGGCAAGGATAGGATCTTGACATAATGGGAACTTTTATCCTACAGTAAAATGATATAATTTAACTTTTATCCCATAGTAAGCTAGCACTCAATCAATCCAGGAAGGACAGCTCCACACTTATGCCCACGTGCTCTTTCTCTTTAATTCTTCCTCTGGAGAGAGAGTAGGTGTGTGTCTTTTCTCTATGCTTCATATATAAATATAAACAATGTTACTGTTCAAAGTGTACTATGTGTTTATACTTTGAATAATCTCCCTCAAACACAGCAATGATAGAAGGGGCTAGGATCTGTATCCTATCAGGAGGAGGACCAAGAGCACCCTCTCCCCTGGAGTGTAACTGGAACCAAGCTTGCTGAGCAAAACCAGGGGTTGGGACCATGCTCCCTGCCCTTCAAAGGAGGCTTTAAAAAAGCCACAACTGCTGCCTGGTAACTAACTACAGCTATCCAACAGCATGCTACCTACTGGCTCTGTGACCAGATCTATAAAATCCTCATCAACACCACAAGATGGGAGCTCTGGGCTACAAACACCTGGTTCTGGATGAGGGGCTTGGAGGCTCAGTAGGGCAACTGCAAAAAATAAGGCAGAAGTGAGCAGAGAGAAAAGGACAAAGTCCTACTCAACATGAATATACAAACTGAAATTCCTAAGCACGTGAGAAAAATTATGAAAGTCAGTCAAGATACTCAATAATCAGGAGATAAACTCATTCAAGATGAAAAACAAGACTATGAAAGTTTCACAATAATGGGCTTTTAGTAAATGACCCGCTGAAGGATCTATTTCACCAGAAGGAATACTGTAGCAACAAGGAAGGTGCAGGATGTTAAGAAACAATGGCCTTAAAAAATGTGAAATACAGAAACAGTGAATGTAGTCAGAGCTCAATAAAAGTTGGTTGAACACATAGTTAGATTTTATGAGCTAGACCTTTCTTTCAAATATTAAAAGTGTAAATCTCTAATGATCTGCTTGTAGTTCCTAAAAATAATTCAGAAAGTCTCTGTCTTAAAGGAACTGTTGTATATTTATACAATAGCAGTAACGTAAACTAAAATTCAATCTTCAGATTGGCATTCTATTGTTCATCAATGGGCCTCTATCTTTTGCTTGTGCGGCCATCATTTTCCATGAGTTTGAAGTGTCAAGAGTGAGCAATGCTACTACCTCTTCAGGGACCATCTCTCCCGTTCTGTCATCTCTGGGGCAACTATTTCTACCCTGCTCTCCGCAAAGCAAAGTAGTCATGTAATTCTCCAAATTTGCCCTTTGGTGTCATTAGGCGTAACTTTAGATTTCAGACAGCAGTGCTTCAATGCACAATTCTATCCTTTTCACTTTAAAGTGGTTCATGATGAGGAGACTGACTAGAAAGCATTTCTAGAATAGCCACATCTGAGATCATGAATGTGTAACGTTTGTTGAACTCGGTGCATGGCTACTATTCACTTTCAGTAAATGTTTAATTCAGCAATATTTCAACTTACCAAATAAGTTCCCATTTCTTTTTCCAGGATGACTTGTTCATACAATGTAGCATCAATGTCTGCCTTTAAAGCCTGCATCTTCCTCTTCACCCGCACACCATGCTTCCTTTGGAGCCAATAAGGAAGAAGAGATTCCACAATTTGGTTGAGGATCTGGGAGGTAATCAGGAGAGTAGCCAAGCTCTAAAGAGAAGCACACAAATCATATTTTGGGAATATAGCTTAATAAAATACAGCATTTATATAAATTATATATAAATATATAAAAATTATAAATTAATAAAACTATAGCACCTATAACATAAATACAATTATGCAACAAATAAAATGGAATCTTCAATAAATAGCATACTATTGTGTTATAAAAACTAGTATTAGAAAAGCTAGGTGTTAGAATGGTATTCCCAATTTATGGTTTTTCACATGAAAGACCAAGATTAAAAGATAAATAAGATTATAATACAAATAACGTTATAATAAGAAACAAACTGGTCAATTAAACAGTCCCAATACAAGGAAATAAAAAATGTTTGAGAGGATGGATATGCTAAATACCCTGATCTGATTGTGATACATTTTATGTATGAAAACATCACCATGTACTTCATGAATATGTACAATTATTTGTCAATTCTAAAACTTTAAAAAAAGAATCATTACGAAAATGAATTAACTTGCAGTTGTGTTCTTCAACATTTCATCCTGACTGCAACGTGTAAATCTAAATGATGTTGCCAACTATGGAAAAAAACAGTTTGACTAAATTCTTTTTTAAAGAATTTAAAGTATGCCACTAATACATACCCCCTCACTACAAAAAAACAGAAAAAATAATTAATCCACATATTTACAGTCAACTGATTTTCTATAAAGGCACTAAGAATGTATATTGAGGCGGGGTGCAGTGGCTCATACCTGTAATCCCAGTACTTTGAGAGGCCGAGGCGGGCAGATCACCTGAGATTGAAAGTTTGAGGCCCGGCACAGTGGCTCATGCCTGTAATCCCAGCACTTTGGGAGGCCAAGGCAGGTGGATCATGAGGTCAGGAGATTGAGACCATTCTGGCTAACACAGTGAAACCCCATCTCTACTACTAAAAATACAAAAAATTAGCCAGGTATGGTGGTGAGCGCCTGTAGTCCCAGCTACTTGGGAGGCTGAGGCAGAAGAATTGCATGAACCTGGGAGGCAGAGCTTGCAGTGGGCCAAGATTGCGCCACTGCACTCCAGCTTGGGCGGCAGAGCGAGGCCCTGTCTCAAAGAAAAAATAAAAAAAGGAAGTTTGAGACCAGCCTGGCTGACATGGTGAAACCCCGTCTCTACTAAAAATACAAAAATCAGCTGGACGTGGCAGCGAACGTCTGTAATCCCAGCTACTTGGGAGGCTGAGGCACGAGAAACTCTTGAACCTTGGAGGCTGCAGTGAGCCAAGATTGCACCACTGCACTCCAGCCTGGGCAACAGAGTGAGACTCCATCTCAAAAAAAATGTATATTGGAGAAAAAAATACCCTCTTCAATAAATGGTGCTGAGAAAACCAGGTATCTATACGCAGAAGAACGAAACTAGACCCCTCTCTATCACCACAGACAAAAGTCAACTCAAAATGGATTAAAGATCTAAACATAAAACCTGAAACTATAAAACTACTAGAAGAAAACATAGGGGAAATACTATAGGACATTGGTCTAAGCAAAGATTTTATGGCTAGGACTCCAAAAGCACAGGCAATAAAACCAAAAATAGACAACTGTGACTACATTAAAGAAAAAAGCTCCTGTACAGCAAAGGAAACAACACAGTGAAGAGACAATCGTTGAATGGGAGAAAAGATCTGCAAACTATGCATCTGATAAGGAACTAATACCTAGAATACCAGAATATACAAGGAACTCAAACAATGGCAAAAATACAAAGAATCCCATTAAAAAGTAGGCAAAAGACATGAATACACATTTCTCTAAAGAAGACATATACATAGCCACAGGTATATGAAAAAATGCTCAGCACCACTCATCATCAGGGAAATGGAAATCAAAGCCACAATGAGATATCATCCTACTCCAACTAGAATAGCTATTATTAAAAGACCCAAAAAATCCAGATGCTGACAAGAATGTGTAACAAAGGGAACTCTTAAACACTGTTGGTGGTGGGAATGGAAATTAATACAGACATTATATAAAAGAGTATAGAGAGAGTTTTTTTTTTTTTTTAGACATCTAAAAAAAAAAACTGAAAATAGAACAACCATAGAATCCAGCATTCCAACTATTGGGTATTTCTCCAAAGGAAAAAAAATTAGCATATCAAAGGGATACCTGCACCCCCATGTTTACTGCAGCACTATTCTTAATAATAAAGAAACAGAATCAACCTCAGTGTCTATCAACAGATAAACAGATAAGGAAAATGTGGTATATATACACAATAGAATACTAGTTGGCCATAAAAAAGACTGAAATTCTGTCAATTGCAGCAACACGGATGGAAATGCAGGTCATTATGTTAAGTGAAATAAGCCGGGCACAGAAAGACAAATATCACAGGCTCTCACTCATATGTGGGAGCTAAAAAAGTTGATCTCATAGAGATAGAGTGGGACAACAGTTACCAGAGGCTGGGTGGGTGTGTAAATAATGTATTGTATGCTCCCAACATATAGAAATGATAAATACCTGAGGTGATAGATACTCTAAATACCTTGATTGATCATTACACTTTTTTTTTTTGAGACAAGGTCTCACTTTGCAGTGGCGCGATCACAGTTCACTGCAGCCTGGAGCTCCCAGGCTCAGGTGATCCTCCCACCTCAGCCTCCCAGGTAGCTGGGACTACAGGCATGTGCCACCACACCCAGCTAATTTTTTGTATATTTGACAGAGACAAGATTTCGCCACGTTGCCCAGGTTAGTCTTGAACTCCTGGGCTCAAGCAATCTGCCTGCCTCAGCCTGCTAAAGTGCTGGGATTACAGGCGTGAGCCATTATGCCTAGCCTTCATTACACATTTTATGAATGTAACAAAACAGCATATGTACCCCATAAAAATGTACAGCTAGGCATGTATTAATTAAAAAAAAAGAAAATAGAAAAAAAGAGCCACCCATAATTCCACAACCATGACAAAACCACTGCTATTTCTTGGGATATTTCTTTCCAATCATATATAAAAATAAAACTATAATTATCCTATATGGATACAACTTTGTTTACTGCTTTTATCACTTAATATGTGTGAGCATTTTCCCATGTCATTAAAAATTCTTTTTTACTTGGCCCGTACACTGCTGTTGAATTAAGCATTACTCCCAATTTTCGCTATTATAATGCTGGTGCTTGGATATCTATGTGCATGAATCTTTGCTCCTCTCTGAAGATTTACTAGGGATGAGTTAAGGTTCTTGGCAATGCTGTCAAGAGAGCTGCTTTCCAGAGATATATCAATCTCCACTTTTCTCAGATAGATATGAGTGTTTCATCACACTCCACCTTTGCGGTATTACAACTGTTTTTTTAAGCAGTCCTCCTCCATTCCCCTATTTTCTGCTAAATAAAGGAGACTCTCTAAAGCAGAAGAAATGAGAAGTCACATTCGACTAATACACTATTACATGGGACCACTATTACATGTACATCCAACTCATCAATTCCAAATGTATTACTTTAAACTTTCTCTATTTGAAAAATAATTTTTAACAAGTGGAGTCTAGGCTTTGAGACTGCTCACCAACAATCTCAGAATATTAAAACTGGGAAAAAAACAGCCATTTACTTATAACTGGTTCAAATATAAAAAGGAGAATTTAGAATCAATAATTAGTTCTTAATTTATTATTCATTGGTATTATGTGATCCAGAAATGACAACACACCAAAATAAATTCAGACACTTTAGAAAAGATACAGCACTGTATAGGATCCACTGGTCTCTAAAGTTTAACAACTTATTAATTTAAAAATTAAATTTGCGAGACCTAGGGTTACACCAATCATCCCCACCCAAGGCACACAAAACAGTTCGATTAATGAATACTACATTTTTGCTGTTAGAGTTGCTTACAAGCTTTGAGGTGAACTATATAATTGATTTTACTGCCCTATACTATTAATTTGTCAGGTTGGTTAGGTTCAACTCATTTCAGCTGAGCATAATACACAATGTGATTCCTAATAACTTTTTATTTAGAATTTGCTTAAAAATATACAAAATTTAAAAGAGTTTTATTTGTAAAAATAATTTGAAGCCAATTACAGCATCTAAAGATAGAAAACCACCTCCATGACCTAAAAAATTGGTATTTTTCTGTTATTCACACTTACCTGGCGCAAAAGCTTCATATCTTTCAGGACAAAGGCAATGTAGAAGAGTGAGGCAAAGCAATTGAGAAAGTTGAACTGCCAAAAAAAAAAAAAAAAGATAAGTGTTAAACACTGCTTTAGAGTACTTTATTACAACTGTAATGTAGCATTTAAAAATGTAATGAGAGACTTCCAGTCTAAATGCAATAGAGAAGACTTGTTTCTCCCCATGTCTCCTTATTAAATAAACAAACTCTGGAAATAACAAACAAGGCAACCAAAGGAGAACTGTGAAAGGTGCTTAAAGGAAGATGAGATGGTTTAGGAACCCAGAGCTGAAGGAACAACACAGCACATGCACACCTTAAGTTCCCCCACCCAACAGAAGGAGGAGACCAAGGCCTGGCATTTCCCAACCCCAACCTACCAACCCAGGTAGCCCAAGCAGGCTCATTTCTCCCACATTTGAATAGGAATTCTGTCAGTGCCAGGGGAGCCCTGCTAAACCGGCAAGGAGAAATCAATGAGGACCCCCTCACTAACAATACGTTTCCTGGGGAAGTGCTCTTCTTCCTTGCTGGGCCTGAGACTCCCCTGCTCCACAGAGAGATCCCAGGATGGCCAGGCAAGCACTGGCAAGAAAGACCCCATCACAGCAAGCCCATGCCTGGAAAACCCATCAAAAGTAAGTGGGGCACCTGGGTGACACTGGCAAGGGGGCCC
This sequence comes from Piliocolobus tephrosceles, assembly GCF_002776525.5. Classification (NCBI taxonomy): domain Eukaryota; kingdom Metazoa; phylum Chordata; class Mammalia; order Primates; family Cercopithecidae; genus Piliocolobus; species Piliocolobus tephrosceles. The sequence continues at coordinate 93,101,183 of NC_045435.1, read as the reverse complement.
CTGCCACAAGGGCCTAATACAAGAGGCCTCTTCATGACTATGGACCTGAGATTCTCTCTATTACAGAGAGACAGCAGGTAACTGGGAGGCTATAACAACCAGTCTGGCCTGGGAAGCATCTTTGTCACCATGAGCATGAACTCCCTTGCCCTGCCAGATACACAGAAGCAGGCTGGGTGAAGGGAAGTACCAATTAAGGGGATCCTCCCACAAAAAGTGCCATCTCTTCCAGGAGTTCCCTGCTCAAGAACCTATAGCTTACCCCTGGCACCAGTGGGTTTCCTTTCTGCCTCCCAGCCCCCATGCTGACTATTCCAACCCAGTAGCATCACTTAGACAAAGGCTGCTATGTGTACAGGTGTGAGTGCTTAATTACTGCAGAGATGGGGAGTCGTTCTAGAAAGTGAGCAGTAAGATAAGCACAGGACAGGGGTGCTAAGTTAGAGCAGAAGTTGAAAAGCAAAAGCCTGGGAAGGCTAAGAAACACCATCCCCTTAAGATTGAAAAGGAATTGTTGAATTCTTATCTCTTATGACAGGTTTTCATTTCCTTACCTGTTCTTCCTCTGTAGGTTTGCCTACTTCCAGAAATCTAAACACCTCATGATGGTGGTTTCTGATTTTTCAAGGACCGAAAAACCAGATAGATAAACTTCTCAGAATGATTTCTACGGCTAGAACAGAGATTCTAAAAGAGGGCCTGGATCCTTCTCTTGGGAGTAAAGTACATGGACTGTGTTCAATCAATTCCAGTTGAAAGTTCAGAGGATTCTTCATGCACCTTTCTTGATTCTCACTTATGTTACAGATGACTGAGGTAAACCCCTGATAAATGAGGTGTTTTCAAGCTGGTACTTCTTTATTATGGAAAGAGGCATGACATGTCAGCTTTTACACAAACAGCAAGCAGGTTACATACTGCTTTCTCTCTGTCTCTTTCCTCCCACCTGTCAAAACATGCTGGGAACCTTTTGAGCTTTGGAAATTTAACCCAAAAAAACCCTTTTTTAAATGTAATGTTCCATCACTAAACAGGTTGTGGTGCCAGGAACGATTGCTGAATAGCAAAACATTCAAAGAAATCACCAAAAGGAAAAGAACAGAAACATGTCTAGAAAGTGGTTATTTTGTTGTTGTTTTTTGAGACAAGGTCTTGCTCAGTCACCCAGGATGCAGTACAGTGGTGCAATCTCGGCTCACTGCCACCTCTGCCTCCTAGGTTCAAGCAATTCTCCTGCCTCAGCCACCCCAGTAGCTGGGATTACAGGTGCCACCACAGCCGGCAAATTTTTTGTGTGTTTTATGGTAGAGACAGGTTTTCACTGTGTTAGCCAGGCTGGTCTCAAACTCCCGGCCTCAAGTGATCCACCTGCCTCAAGCTTCCCAAAGTGCTGGGATTACAGGCATGTGCTACCGTGTCTGGCCCGTTAGTTTTTTTTATTTTATTTATTTATTTATTTATTTGTTTGTTTATTTATTTATTTATTTGAGACAGAGTCTCGCTCCGTCACCCAAGCTAGAGTGCAGCGGCACCATCTTGGCTCACTGCAACCTCCACCTCCTGGGTTCAAGCAATTGTCATGCCTCAGCTTCCCGAGTAGCTGGGATTACAGGCCTGCGCCATCATGCCCAGGTAATTTTTCTGTTTTTAGTAGACACAGGGTCTCACTATGTTGGCCAGGCTGGTCTCGAACTCATGATCCACCAGCATAGGCCTCCCTAAGTGCTGGGATTACAGGTATGAACCACTGCATCCGGTCTAGTTTTTAAATAACTGGAAATTGGCTATAATACAACTCCCATATTTTGAAGTCTTATATCACATGCACATTTGTAACAAGACTACTGAACACAGAGGTAAACATATTTATTAATCAATCCTTGCCTATTTGCACAAAATATGTTAATTGATAACTTAGAAGCAATTCTTCATATTCGTATCCCTATATATCATGTAGCATATATCAGTTTCATTACATGGATTTGTATATAAATGCTGTACTTACCACTAAAACTTTCAGAATTAGATGGTTCTGATAGGCAGATTCCAATCTATGATTCTCTAAAACATTAAAACACAGAGGTAACTTCTCAGTAAGAAAACAACATGAAAGCACTGTTATGAGGTCAAGTGAGTTGCACTGAGGGAAGAGATGTCCAACATCAGAGCCTCAGTCAGTAAACGATCTAGGCTGTCAATCACAGCTATGTCTTACCACCAAGAGCATCAAACAAGGACACATTTTTCAGGGTACTGCAATAGCATTGTAGTCTGAAATAATTTTTTAAATTACTGCTACAATGAAATTTGGGAAGTGCTGGCAAACAATCCTACAGACAGCCACCCGAAGACCCTGTATAAGAAGAAATAGTGAAAACTAATAGTAACCGCTAAAGAAGAGGGCAATAAATAAAGTTTTCTGATTCTGTAAGTAAAGTTTCACGTGGCTTACAAGGGTTAACTTGAAAGGAAACTCAAATTTCTATCTTAATCTAGAAAAGCTAACACTGCATAGATCCCAAAAGAGCAAGATAAAATGACAAAAAGGAAGGTTCTGAAGAGAAATGTCATCTTACACATAGAGTGTTGGACTGACCTGGATCTGAACGCCAACTCAGCTACTCAGCCACTGCCTAACCTTGAGTAAGTTACTTAACCTCCTGATACTTAGCCTTATTCCCTCAAAACAAGGCTGACCATCTTCCTCCCAGGGTCACTCTCAGGATCTAATATAAAACTTTAGCCTAGTATTAGCATAAGGAAAGTACTTGATAAATGGCAGCTGATATTGCTATACAACTAATAAAAATAATTTAAAACATCTTTTTTCTTTGAGACGGAGGCTTGCTCTGTCGCCCAGGCTGGAGTGCAGTGGGCCAAGCTGGAGTGCAGTGGGGCAATCTCGGCTCACTGCAACCTCCGCCTCCCGGGTTCAAGCGATTCTCCTGCCTCAGCCTCCCAAGTAGCTGGGACTACAGGTGCCCGCTACCACACCAAGTTTTGTATTTTTAGTAGAGACGGGGTTTCACCATATTGGCCAGGCTGCTCTCAAAATCCTGAACTTGTGATCCACCCGCCTCAGCCTCCCAAAGTGCTGGGATTACAGGTGTGAGCCACCATGTCTGGCCCCTAAAACATCTTTATGGCCCATAAAGTTAAGGCCTAGACTTCTTCCTAGGGAATAATATAGTGAATTTGTTCATTGGTTTGAATGAATAAATAAAGAGAGAATGGCCTATCAAGACCATTTTCAACTTATAACCAAGTTCCTTTTTACCACAGATACATCCATAAACACCTGCCTTCAACGAGTTCAACAGCAGTCCTCAGTGCCTCACACCAACTAGATACTCCATTTTAGGAAAGTGGTCACAGTTGATTTAGCTGAGTATCATGAAGACAATTTTTTCTTTCTTCTGTGGCTCTAGCCAGTGAAACAATTTCAATCTATTTTACCCTCGGCATGAAACACAATGTCATAGTATTAGGAGCACAAGTTTTGGACAGATAGGTCTGAATTAGTCTAGCTCCATTATTTGCTGTCTGAACCTCATTAAGCATCAGTTATCTTTATCCATAAAAGGGTGAAATAACTTCTACTTCACGGTACCCTTGAGAAGGTGATGGTGAGATACCATGAATAAAGGGCTTAGCAGGATACCTAGAACATAGTAATTAACACTCAATAAATGAGAGTTATGATAACCATGGCATGGAGATCATCAGTGTTCACAAAGCTGATGAATTTTTCCTTATGTCTCTATAATGAGCCAAAAGCAACGTCTATTTTCTCTGTAAGGTAGCAGTTATATGAATCCCACGATCTAGGCAACATTTCTTACAGGCAAGTAAGACGTGAATATAAAGCCTCAAGTCTTACCCCATGAAGTTAAAAACTCGGCAGCATATCGATAGAGACGATTCATGATCTCAATCACAATGGCATAGATGATGCTGGGCACATACAACAGGACACTGGTCCACTCAGACCCGCTGTTCTCATGTAGACCCAAGGCCCAAACCTCCAAGTCGAAGTAAATCATCATGACATACAGTGAGAAATAGAGGCAGAGGCATACAAATGGCAGGGAGACCAGGTAAATGCGCAACTGTCTCTTGTAGCTGGGGTACAGAGGCTCCTCTTTCCCAGTGATGGGATTGATACCCAAGACACCATGAAATCCCGGCCGGGGCTCCTCAAACTTTCTCTTCATGAGCAATGTCCCCCACCTGTAGGTCATGTCGGCACAGCCACGCTTCCACACTTCCAGAATCACCGTGGACCAGATTAGGTTGAATGAGGCAAAGATCACATACTTGTCATAGTCTTCCCACACAAACAAGTAGTAAGGTAACCCAATGACAGCCATGGGGATTAATGCAAAAGTGAAATATTCCAAAAATCCAAAGTACAGAGCAATTGTTTCCCCGAAGTAGCCACGAATACTGTCTATAGCGGAAAGAAAGAAAGAAAGAACATAAGTATAGACTACCAAAGACTTTAAAAAATCATTCAAGTACACTTATTCATTTTTTAGTTAAGTGGGGATCATTTAACCCTCACTTCCCAATCAGCATGTGGTGGTAAATCCAGCCTCCATGCAGTACAAAGACCCTGCTTGTCTGCATGGTAGGTCCAACATTTCCCCCAGGTAAGCACCCAGGCCTTAGCTGCAGGGCCTGCTCTGCAAGCACCTGGACTCTGTTTCCCCTCACCTGGTAGATACCTTCTTCCCAAAGGAAAACTCATCTTGTAGCTTACCCAAAATCTCCAAGGTCCTAATTTAAGTTCAGCCATGGCCACTGAACATTAATTTGGGGGTTTAATTTATGCTCCCCACTTTTCTCCCACTTTGGTGTTGTAAATGTTCTTTTCGAAGAAGACTCCCCATCCACAAAATTCTGCTCTTCCCTACCCAAAGATAAACTTTCATCAATGTATCATGGCAAATTTTTCAATACACTAAAGAAAAATTATTCAAAAGCACAAAACAGGATTCTACACATGAACTCCCAGAACAGCCATGGAACACATTTATCAACACTTTCATATACGCACTGGGAAGAAGGTCCAAGCAACATGACTGCTAATGTTCTGTGAACGTGACACAAGCTAACTGACTCTAGAGAGGTCACCAACACTGCATCCTTTGCCAGCCTCATCCACATGGGGAGTGCTTGGATCGTAAGAGCATCCTGCACCAGGACTAGGGTGGGAAGCAGCAGGTGAGAGGAAGTGTGGCAGTGGGCATTATTATTTCTTAGTTAATAACACACAGTTAACATATTTTTCTTAAGATAATTTGAGTAGTCTATAAAGGTGAGTTAGAATGAACTGATTTTCTCCTATCCTTAATTCTTCCCCCTAACCCAGGAGTAAATGAAAACAGTAGGTATGATGTCACCTCAAATTTAAATCAGGTTAAAGAACATCCGATCTTTTAAAGAAAAAAAAAAAAAAAGGTGCTCATGACACTTGGCTCACAGCAGATGACTTTCCCCTTTCAATCTCAAGGAGCCTCAAGATTCGCCTGTATCCCAGATGCTATCACCAGTCTCAGTCCCCAGAGACCCCAAATCCACTACCACCCCATGCCTAGCCTTCACCATCGACTTTCTCCCTTTATTTTCTAAGAAGTAGCTAATAGAGGCTGGGAGCAGTGGTTCACACCTGTAATCCCAACACTTTGGGAGGCCAATGCAGGCAGATCACCTGAGGTCAGGAGTTCGAGACCAGCCTGGCCAACATGGTGTAACCCCGTCTCTACCAAAAATACAAAAATTAGCCGGGCATGCTGATGTGTACCTGTAGTCCCAGCTACTCAGGAGGCTAAGACAGGAGAATCGCTTGAACCCGGGAAGCGGAGATTGCAGTGAGGTGAGATTGCACCACTGCACTCCGGCATGGGCCACAGAGCGAGATTCCATCTCAAAAAAGAATAAAAAATTAAAAAAGTAGCTAACAGATACAGTCACTTTACAAGTCCTAGAGGCAATATTCAAATTCCCTCCCACTTAAATGCCAATACAAAGTTAAAGAGTTATAAGTATAACATAAAATGACTATTGTATGACCCAGAATTAACAAAAACAGAACTTTTCCTTTCAGAGAATACAAACAAAATTCAAAATGTAATTTCAGAGTTTGATCTTAAAAACAATTTTTGTTTGGTAAAGCATTATATAATAGTTGTTTTCAGAAACAGAAAACAGAAAGAAAATTATTTTAGAAGGATACCATTAAACAAAATCAAAAGAAAAATATCCTTTAAAGAAAAAAAAATGATAGTAATGCAAAGGTGAAATCTACGAGCTTAAATTTAATTATCATGCTTAAAAAACATAACCAGACTAAAATACTTGAACATCCATATTGACAAAATTTTAAATAATGCCCAGCACATACCAAATAAATAATTATTCTTATAATTATATTCAAAGAAAATGGACAGATCCAGTAATTCATGCCAAGGTAATCACAAATCACCTCAAAGATGCTTGGCCTGCTAGTTGCCCTAAGTGTGGCATAGCTTGGTTCATTCTAAATAACTGGCTCCTCAAAAATAGAAATTTTCAAATACAAAATAGTCATTCATAGTCAAACTAAATTCTTATTAAAACTTGTTTGAGGCCAGGCACGGTGGCTCACACCTGTAATCCCAGCACTTTGGGAGGCTGAGGCTGGTGGATCACCTAAGGTCAGGAGTTCGAAACCAGCCTGGCCAACATGGTGAAACCCCATCTCTAATAAAAATACAAAAAATTAGCGAGGTGTGGTGGCACATGCCTATACTCCCAGCTACGCAGCAGGCTAAGGCAGGAGAATTGCTTGAACCTGGGAGGCAGAAGTTGCAGTGAGCTGAGATTGCACCATTGCACTCTAGCCTAGGCAACAAGAGTGAAACTCCATCTCAAAACAAACAAGCAAACAAAAAAACTTGTTTGATTCCAACTCTGACACATATGCAGGAAGGCCACTCTGAACTGTCTGTATTGTTGGTGAAGGGTAGTGAAAGCCTATGATTCAGATGATCTAAAGTAGTATTAGAACATCAAAAAATGCCAGGCACAGTAGCTCACGCCCATAATCCCAGCACTTTGGGAGGCCAAGGTACAGGGATTGCCTAAGCATGAGTTCAAGACCAGCCTGAGCAACATGGCAAAACCCCGTCTTTACAAAAAATACAAAAAATTAGCTGGAGATGGTGGTGCACACCTGTGATCTCAGCTACTCACAAGGCTGAGATGGGAGGATTGATTAAGTCTGGAAGGTCAAGGCTGCAGTGAGCTGTGATCATACCACTGCACTCCAGCCTGTGACATAGTGAGAACTTTTCTCAAAAAAAAAAGAAAGTTTAAAAAAAAGAATAAAGAGGTCATCTAACCCACCTTATTTCCCCCACAAAATGTTTTCCCATATGCAGCTGGTGATCCCTGCCTAGTAGAGCACTAAATATCTGCCCAAGGGAGCTGACTCCACTGCTGGATCATAACTTTTCATTGGAGGCCTTCCTCTTCTTTAAGAGAACAAGTACTGACACATACCTATGGGCTGATACTTTAAAGCAAACCGAGTGTACCAGGTGTCCTCAAGCTTCTTCAGGGCTTCATTGTCATGCAGTGGAAACACCTGAATCACGATGCCAGACGTGAGCAATCTTCTCACTGCACAGGGAAAATGTGCCAAACTGCATGAAATGGACTGGAGATTGTGCATGATACGCTTCAGCAAATACTGTAAGGACACTCCACAGAGAAGTACAACGCAAAGGTCAATGTCATACTGCCTACTCCAAACCTGTATATTCTTTCCTTTTTCAGAATGTAAATATCTTTACTATTCTCTTTGACTATGAAGCAAAACAAGAAAATATAACATTTTACACCATACAGAAGTGTACAAATTAGACTATGAGAGGCCCCTGTTAGTCTCTCCTTCCCCTTGAAAACAACCACTGTAAAAAGCAATGTAGTGGCCAGGCGCGGTGGCTCAAGCCTATAATCCCAGCACTTTGGGAGGCCGAGACGGGCGGATCACGTGGTCAGGAGATCGAGACCATCCTGGCTAACATGGTGAAACCCCGTCTCTACTAAAAAATACAAAAACTAGCCGGGCAAGGTGGCGGGCGCCTGTAGTCCCAGCTACTCGGGAGGCTGAGGCAGGAGAATGGCATAAACCCAGGAGGCGGAGCTTGCAGTGAGCTGAGATCCAGCCACTGCACTCCAGTCCGGGCGACAAAGCGAGACTCCGCCTCAAAAAAAAAAAAAAAAAAGCAATGTAGTGTATAACCAGACATAAAAATATATCCATATATATTTTAAGAACAAAAATAAAATCATTTTATACACATTACGGTGTTTTGTAATCTCTTCTCATGTAGTAGTATACAGTGAATTTTTTTGATGCCAATAGAACATGAAATGTCCTTTTAATAGTACCGTAATATTCCCTTGTATGAAAAGCTGTAATTCAACTAATCCTCTATTTAAAAACATTTGTTTCCCTTTTTTTGCTATTGTAAATAATGCTAACATGTGTACAAATACCATTCCCTACCTGTCTACTATTTCTTTAGTACTTAGAGGGGGAACTGCTAGGTCCAAGGGCATATGTATTGTAATATTTGACACATATTATAAAATTGTCTCTAGAAAAAATTTACCAATCTGTCCTTCCACTACAGCAAAGATAAGAAAATGTTCAGTTCTTTTCATTCTTGTTGATACAGAGTATTTTCAATCCATTTCATCTCTTCTAATCTGATAACAAAAGCTTACACTCACAAATAGCAAATAACAAAATCAAATTAAGACTTCCTACTTCTAGCAGTCATTTGACTAGTATGGTTTGAACACTCATGCACATATCTGGAAGAGACAAATGAATTTAACCAAAGACAGTATCTCCCAGCAATATTAAATGAAAATTTGGAATTCTCTCATCCACAGTAATTAGAATGACTCAGTGGATGGAGAAGAGTGTCTTCAGGTCTTCAAGAGGAAGTGTGTTCTGTAGATATGGAGAACTCAAATACAATGCCTTGTGCCATATTTGGGGAGATGGAATATTTTCCACATGAGTTCCTAATACAGTCTGTTACTAAGAATACGGTTGCTTATAAAATGAAATTTGGCCAGGCACAGTGGTTCACACCCACAATTCCAGCACTTTAGGAGGCTGAGGTGGAGGATTGCCTGAGGTCAGGAGTTCAAAACCAGCCCGGGCACCATTACAAGACCTCCATCTCTACAAAAAAACTAAAAATGAGCTGGCCATGGTGGTGTGTGCCTGTAGTCCTAGCTACTCAGGAGGCTGAGGTGGGAGGATGACTAGAGTCCAGGAGTTCAAGGCTACAGTGAGCTATGATAGTGCCACTGCAGTCCAGCCTGGGCAACAGAGCAAGAGCTCATCTCAAAAAAAAAAAAAAAAAAAAAAAAAAAAGATAAAATTTGCATTAAGAAAGGATGCTTTGCTGTTTTCATCCACTGATAAGCTTTGAGCTCTTTAAGGTTTATCAGCTCAAGTCTTCAGAGGGCTACCTCCCTTATCTCCTATCTACCTGTTACCAGAGACAGGTGATAAAAGCATAAGACCCCTTATTGAGGACTGGCAAATAAACATCTGCAGTGTGGAACAGAAACACAAAGTTTTCAGTGTAGTAACACTACATAAAGACAATGTATTCTTAGGACAGGTTCCCATCATAAAATCTTCAGAATAATTTAAAAGTAAACCCAACTTCTTAGAAATGAAAAAGAAAAAGATAATAAAGAGATATCTGGTACTAACAATAGGAAAAGTCTGAAAAAAAAAAAAGATTCTTCATATATAGTTCTCCCCACAATTATATTTTCATAAGTTATACAAGGATAAAAGTTTTTAAAAGCTAGGTTTGTGATAAAATTATCCTTCATGATTGTAAAAAGGTATATACTCAAAGTATCAGTAACTAGGGTAAAAAGACATGTGGTTTAAGTTATTCAGTCTCTGGTCCTGGCAAATCCATTTTTTAATATTTTAATTCTAACATGGTTCAGTGGATTTTTCTTCAGCTTGCAAGAGTTAAAGTTGATCGCACACGACTGTTCTGATTCTTAGTCCTTATTTGGGGATGTACAGGCTACAGCTGATTCCTTCTTCCTATTACTACCCTTGTAAATTACTACATGAAGTTTTTTAACTGAATTGACTTATAGCATATAAATTATTTATTTCTAAATTCTGTTTTAAAAAAAATGACTCCATTCTACTGTAGAAGACTTTTCAGGCAGGCATAAAAACCAGTTTCTAAAAATAGGACTGTGAACTGAAGACTTGGAGAGAATACAAAGTTGCAGGTCCTAAATTACTGATCTTCTGTTTATCAGTGCCAAAGCCATGGTTCTGGTTTCAGCTTCTAAAAACAGAGGTTTGCTTTTAGGTGTTTTTTTTTTTTTTTTTTTTTTTTTTTTTTTTTTTAAATCCTTCAAACTTCTCATGTCAGTTAAGAATGTAATTACTAGGAAGGAGACTTACCTTCAAAGGAAACCATGATGCCATGTGGGCCTATTTAAAGAAAACAAAAAACTAAGCCAGATTCCTTCCTTCAAGAGTTCTGAATGATCTCTTGTCAAGGTACTGGGGCTGTAATAGCCATTGAACCATTAGCCAAACAAATCAAAATTTAGTTTAAGAGAGACTATCATCAGTAACATAGTTTACAGTAGGACCCTCCAGATTAACTAATGCAATAACAATATTAACACAGTACTGCTTCTGTCTTTGGTTTATGTGATGTGTTTACTTCAAAAGTAAAAGCAAAATCCCTCTCATAACTCCTTACAGCATTTCTGTGGAAGAGAGAGGAGCAGGTCATGCTACCTCCAATCCAACAGGGGGTGATAAGCATAGATGCCTGCAGGAAGTGGTGGCCAGCAGCCTTTGCACAATGAAGACAGTCCCTGTTCCCACAGCTGCTGCTGCACCTAGTACTCTAACTCTAGCACTCAGGTGTGAAGAGATCACTTTTGTCTTAATAAAAAAAAAAAATCTTTCTTAAAACACTATCATAAGGTTCTAAAAGAATATCTATATAATATTAAAGACATAATACATGTGCCAAGTGGTCCCATCAATCAAAACATGATAAACATCCAATAGGCATTTTTAGACACAGCTTTAATCTAAATAAAGTAACATCCCTTAGGATATGGTTAAAATGTAAGAAAACCTTGGATCCCTTAAAAACTCCTCTAAAACTCTTTCATTAGGTTATTTGCATGATGATTGACTGTTAATCACTAGGAGAGGCAAAGTCTGAGGGCATGAAAAGATCTTAGAAGACATGAAAACAAGAAATGAATGGCTGTCAAGATGAATGCTTGGGGACTAAGACACATGTAGCCAATTGCTAATTCTCCATGTTGCTTGTCACGTGGTGGAATGAAGGCGAACCCTTATATGCATGTAAGGAACATGGCTGTGCTTTGGTCGAGGATAGCCCAAGGTAAACATCCAAAGTGACTCAGCAACTTTAGAGCACAGGCATATAACTCCACTTGTTATAATAGCCATGTAGCCATAACATAGCTTTAATAGATGGACAGCGGGGAGCCAGGACACAGTTCAGCTCACGCATACCCAGAAACAGAAAGAGTTAGGCTGCTGACCCTGGAGAGCCGACCATGCAGCTGTGTGTGGGAGCCACCGGACTAAGCAGCTGAAACAGGGCGAACAGTGTGAGAGAGCTAGTGTAAGTGAGCTGCTGCTGAGACAGCTGCTGAATAAAACTACCTTTCACCTACCTACGGACCCCAGCTATCGGCTCATCCACCCACTCCCTTCAGACCTCAGCATGAGCTGGAACCTGACCCCAAGCATAACATTCGGCATAGTCATGGACCTACAATGCACATCTCACAGCGCCATCTAACTGCCTTGAAATCATGTTTACATGACAAAACTTGCTATCTACTTAATGAAAGCTTTCTATCAAAACACAACATTACAGCAAGCAGCAAGCAACTTTATATGTGTGTATAAAATGAAAATCAAATTAAATGTAAGATCTGGGGAGTGTTTCTCATGAAAGTCCTGGCCGCCTTTCAGTCTTGAGGGGCATTACATTGGGCAGACTAAAGCCTCACCTCCCAATTAGCCTCAAAGAGGCTGCCTAGGGGAGCAGATGCCTCCAAATAAAATGAAAATAGCTTTTCCACTTATTTCTGTAGTTTAACTTAATGCAAATCCAGGATTTAAGTTACTCCAAGTTTCATTAGTTCTAAAATTTGCACTCTCAAAATAGGTTATAGTTTTAATTATGCATATACCACTTTCCTTCAACCAAGTATTATTATATAAAATTAAAATGATGCAAAAAACACAGCAGTTTAAGGATCACATTCTCAAAGGCATAAAGGAAGAGAATAATGCAGCATTTAAAATCCCAGGACTGACAACTTAATTCTCATCTCAGTATAAAAATCTTTCCAATGACCACGATCAAGATGATTTTATTGTACTCATATTTAGTACCAAAATGGAAGGAAAGGGAAGGGAGAAGGGAGAAAGGGAGAAGAGAGGAAGAAAGGAAAAAAAAATCCTTGTTTACAAAAGCCTCATCCTGCCAGAAAGAAAGTTATTTCTATTATTGCTTCAGGATACCAGACTGGCTACCTACACAGTTAGAGAAATCCATTTACATATTTCCTTGAAGGTTTTCATTCAGCTGAAAATTTATCTCTTTGAAGCAACTAGAAGCATTTGAAAAACTGCTGCGCCATTATCCCATCTGATCAAAGAGCACACTCACTCTTTTCTCCATCCCAGCCACATCCAAGAGGACGTACCTGTGCAGAAACTCACAGGTGGAAGCCGTGATTTCCACATTATCAATGTGCATGAAAAGGGAGAAACAGAATGCTTACACTAACAATCAGAACTGTGCCCCAGTCTGCTTCGTATTTTATTGGATGCAGTACCCAGCTGTGTCTGAAAACATGCCTTCCCGCTAGGAGATGACGAAAGATTTAAAAATTTTGGGACAGTATCAAACAACTGCTTAACTACAGAATGTGGAAATCGTGGTTACAAATAGTGGCAAAAAGGTACCTCTGCCCTATTCTTGTTTGTGATGCCAAATTAGAAACAAGAAACATAAAAAGAAATCCCTATCTTTCATGCAAGTATGAAAAAACAAACTAAAATCCCAAATCACCAACTATAAAAAGAGGCCTTGAAAATCAGCCCTGGGTAAACTAAGAGCACCCATGCTTCTGCAAACCTGGGCCAAGCACACAAAAGGCAAGGCTCTCCTGGAACTGGGGATGGTAAATCACAGTCCCCTTGCTCAGAATGCAGGCAATGAGGGTGCATGACAGACACCTGGAGTATGTCTGCTCCCTGCCTGGCACCATAGCCAGATAGATAAGAGGCCAGGTTGGAGGAAGAAGAGAGCAGAAGACCTGCTGGGACCCACGGATGGAAGGTAACTAGCTATGGAGCTGTGGGTCTTGGTGGGCCAAAGACAGGCCTAACTGCCAAACACAAGAAAAACCTTGCAAGAACAGGGCTCCATGGAGGTTCTCTTCAGGGACTAAGATGGCTCAAGGAGAAAACACTGCCAGGCAAAATCTAAGCTTCTCACTACCACGGTTCCCTGCTGGAAGCCCCTAGCACCTTCTCTCTCCCACACATACTTTCTTCTAAAAATGGCCAGTCCAGGAAAAATAGGGGTTCATTAAAACATAAGTAATAAAAAATAAGTAACAATCACAAAGAAACTGGCATAGAGCTATACAAAAATACTACCTGGAAAAAAGGGGAAACCAAAAATACTACAAGAAAAAAATATATAAAAGAAAGTCAAAGAACAAACAGCAGAAAATTATAGCATCCAGCAACAAAAAACTATGAAATTCTTCATGAAATTAAAGAAATTCACGCAAACATCCCATCTCTGAAATGAAAACTCAAAGATCTCTGAGAGCTGAAGGAGAGTTCAGAGAAGCAATACAAGAGAAAAATCTGTAAACTTGTTACAGATTCAAGTCATGATAAAAGCAACAATAAAAAGGAAAGACTGAAAATACAATCAGGAAACGGGCAGACAAGCCTAAGAAAATTACGTAAGAACAAAGACTTGAAAATACTACAAAGAATATGTAAGAGCTCACATATATAAAATTCGCACCCCTCAAGATGAGAACAGAGCAAATACAACCAAATAACTCTTCAAAGAGAACTGAAGAAAATTTTCCTGAAATCATGGTAATCCTTACTCTGTATACTGAAAGAACATATGTCCAGCCAAAAAAAAAACTGATAAAAAATAACGTCAAGACATACGCAGATAACTGGAAATTTAGACAAATAAGAACAATGAGTGCCTACGTTCAAACTTCCTGATATCTCCTAAAAGCCATGCAGATGAACAAGGAGAGCAACTAAAAGCACCTATAACATATGCCTACAGCACAACCCAGAGACAGGGGAGACTGCAACATGTAAGCCAGGCAATAAAGAACCAAAACCTGGAAGAGATCTTGGCCACAGACTAGAATGGTGCAGGAAGCCCCAGCAGGAGCTGCAGAGACAAACGGGGAGGCCAGAGGAGTCCATTTGGTGTAGGAACCCAGATAACACCAATGAGGCCTCATCACCCTCCTTCAGGAGAAGGCCCCACACCAAGTGGGAACTTCCAGAAACAAGTCTGAGACCTGATGGGTCAGAGCTCTGACAGCAGGAAGGGCTGAAGGGAAGGGCTGGAAAGCACACAGAACAAGAGGCAAGCGGACTGGAAAGCACTGCTTCTGGGAAATGCAGAGGGAAGTGTCTGGAAAAGTAATGGACTTTGGGGGTAGCAGCCTATGGGGAAGGAAAGGAAGTTAAAAAGTGATTAAGAGTCCTACTGAATCAAGATCCCACATTCCATAAGATCTCCTGCTAATGGCTGATAGAGGAATATCCTCAATATTTAAATGTTAATGAGAACAATTTTTTTAATCAAGAAGAAAAAAGTAAGCACAAATAAGATAAGGGAAAAATACCATTAAAACAGGAGTTTAAAAGATGCTGAGAGAAATTTGTACAAACCAATTCACACAAATTTGAAAGCCTATGTGATAAAATGGAAACTTTTCTAGGAAAATATAATTTACCCAAACTAACCCCAGTAGTGATGGAAAGTCTAAACAAACCAATTTCCATAGAAGACTTAGAGAAAACTGTTCAAAAACCTAATCCACAAACAAACATCAGAGCCAGATGGTTTCATATAGAAATTCTAACGTACCTTTAAAACAGGTTAGATTGTGACTACATACAGTTATAGAACAAAAAAGAAAAAAGAAAATCTTAAACTTTATCCAGAACTTGCATTAATATTAAAATTAGCATGGCCTTACAAGCTATTTTATGTAAATTGTAAAATAAAGCAAATTAGTAATTATGGTAATGTTATTAAGAATCAATATTTTCAATATAAGTAAAAAGATACAAATATAAACCAAAGAAATTAAGTGATAGCCTATAATGTTAAATTTGAATTGACTATATCAATATAAATTCATGATTTTCAAAAATATATTTCCTAGTCTTTTCCACTGAAATGGGAAAAAAGATGGCATAGCCTATATAAAATATTTTAAGCACACAAAAAAGCAATTTCAACATAAAATATAACATCAACTACCATAACCTAACACAAAATATGTAATTTGTTTAAGTTTACTTAGTAAATATTTTACTTAGCATAAATTTACTTAGTAAAAAAAAAAAAAACTCCTCAGATTAGAGTGCAAAGCAAAATCTGACTACATCCTGATATAAGAGATCCATGTAAAATGATACTGAGAGGGGCTGAAAGTAAAAGCCTGGGCAAAAACATTCTAACAGATGCAAACTGAAATAAGGCAAGAACCACAAGACAAGGTTCAGCAACAATAAAACATTAAGGAAGATGAAGAATAAAACATATTAATAATAATAAATAATAAAACATATTATGAATAAAACATTCAGCAACAATAAAACATTAAGGAAGATGAAGAATAATATTTCATAATGATAAAAGGTGCAATCAACAATAAAAATCTATCCAAAATCTTCATGCAGCCAAAACGTAGCTACAAAATTCATAAAACAAAGGTAAAAGAAAATACAAAGAGCAAATTGGCAGGAACATAATGAAATTCCCATAGTTGTTATAGAGATCTAGGGCTATGATGGCTCAAGAAAGCAAAGTACAAGGGACACAAAAACTACATGAAAAAATTAACAATGTATATGTAATATAAATTGTTGAATACAACAAAAAAGAAATCTAAATACTCATGTCATATGAATACTGATGCAAAAATAATAAAATATTAAATGGAAGTCTGCAGGAAAATAGATAATATAAGCAAGTATGGTTCACCATGGGAATAAATGAATGAGTTAATATTAGGAATTCTATTAACATCAGTTGCCATATTGATAATGTCAGGGGTAAAAAAATAGTCTTCACAGATGTCATTAATATATACAATATAAATTAAAGTACAAAATATTCTTAATAAAGTAGAAAGAATGAATGTTTTCCAAACACAATAAAAATTAGTCAAAAGCCAACATCATGCTGAATGCTCAATATAACATGCATTCCCTTTAAAAACTGAAGCAATCGGCTGGGCACAGTGGCTCACGCCTCTAATCCCAGCACTTTGGGAGGCCAAGGCAGGTAGATCACCTGAGGTCAGGAGTTCAAGACCACCCTGGGCAACATGGTGAAACCTAAGACAGCAGAATTGCTTGAACCTGGGAGGTGGAGGTTGCAGTGAGCCAAGATCATGCCACTGCACTCCAGCCTGGGTGACAGAGCAAGACTCTGTCTCAAATAAATAAATAAATACATAAATAAATTGAAGCAATCACTATGAAAGGCAATTTGGCAGTATCTACTCTAAAAGATGTATATACCTTTGATCTAACAATTTCACTTCTGGGAATTTTCCTACTTTATTTTTAATGAAAACATTGAAGGAAAACAATTAGATGTTCATCAATATAATATCTATATGATGGAATACTAGGTGGCCAAGAAAAGGAATGAGCCTAATTGGGTATTCTACAATAATGATCAAAATATATTGTTAAATAAAAGCAAGGTCCAAAATGGTATGCACAATACACTCCCCATCTGTCTGAACATGTCTTCTCTTGAACAGCATTTCTCTAAGGGTATATAATAGGGAGGGAACAAAGGCATTTGGAACATGGGACAGGAGAGAGACAACTTATCATTGTCTAAATTTTTGTACTATTTGAATTTTCATCATATACATGTATTATTTTTTAAATTGACAGAAACTAATAGAAAATAAATACAAAAATTGTAAGATGCTTGGGAGAAGTATTTTCCTGCTATATGTTATATAAATTGAAAGGAATCATGTATATGTCCACAGTACAGATGAGAAACCCTGTTTTCATCAGAACTCTGAATACAGTTCAGAATAGGCTAGAATAAATACTACATCTTACTTTAAAAAAGACTTTCTATAAAAAAATGTAAAAATTATAATTTATCCTAAGAAAATACTCTAAAATGCAAGAAGGTCGAGAAAGATTACAATTAGAAAAAGTTCTGTCAAAAGTAAGGCACAATTCTGAACACAAAAGAGGAAGTTAGAAGTTAAGAGAGTTAGGAAGTTAGAGAGGCAAATAAAATCTCAGAAGGCCTTCTATTCCCTATCATGTCTAAGGAAATCAGGAAGTCCAGAAAAGATATAGCATCACCTATGAAGAATTCTTGACAAAAATTTTCCAGTTTTCAGGAAAAACAGAGGATAGGGGAACAATGAGAAAATCTAAGAGACAAATGGCATGGTCTCTTCAGCAAGTCGATATCATGAGGGAAAAAATGGAAAAGAGAAACTATTCTATATTAAAAGAGACAGACATAACCAAACAACATGGGTTAACTTAGATGGGATCTTAGTGTGAGCAAACAAGCTCTAAAATATATTTGGTGACAACTGGGAAATGTGAATATGAACTGGTTCTTGGGCATCTGTCTGCCTGTGAGAGGGAGGACTAGCCGGATTTACGAGGCTAAGAATTCCTAAGCCTAGCTGTGGAGGTGACTGCATCCACCTTTAAACACAGGGCTTGCAATTCAGCTCACACCCGACCCATCAGGTAGTAAAGAGGGCTCACTAAAATACCAATTAGGCTAAAAGCAGGAGGTAAACCAAGGTAATTTATAGATTCAATGCCATCCCCATTAAGCTACCAATGACTTTCTTCACAGAATTGGAAAAAACTGCTTTAAAGTTCATATGGAACCAAAAAAGAGCCCACATTGCCAAGACAATCCTAAACCAAAAGAGCAAAGCTGGAGGCATCACGCTAGCTGACTTCAAACTATACTACAAGGCTACAGTAACCAAAACAGCATGCTACAGGTACCAAAACAGAGGTATAGACCAATGGAACAGAACAGAGCCCTCAGAAATAGTACCACACATCTACAACCATCTGATCTTTGACAAACCTGACAAAAACAAGAAATAGGGAAAGGATTCCCTATTTAATAAATGGTACTGGGAAAACTGGCTAGCCATAAGTAGAAAGCTGAAACTGGATCCCTTCCTTACATCTTATACAAAAATTACTTCAAGATGGATTAGAGACCTGAATGTTAGACCTAAAACCATAAAAACCCTAGAAGAAAACCTAGGCAATACTATTCAGGACACAGGCATGGACAGGGACTTCATGTCTAAAACCCCAAAAGCAATGGCAACAAAAGCCAAAATTGACAAATGGGATTGAATTAAACTAAAGAGCTTCTGCACAGCAGAAGAAACTACCATCAGAGTGAACAGGCAACCTACAGAATGGGAGAAAATGTTTGCCATCTACTCATCTGACAAACGGCTAATATCCAGAACCTACAAAGAACTCAAACAAATTTACAAGAAAAAAACAACCCCATCAAAAAGTGGGCAAAGGATACGAACAGACACTTCTCAAAAGAAGACACATGAAACCAATCAACAGACGCATGAAAAAATGCTCGTCATCACTAGCCATCAGAGAAATGCAAATCAAAACCACAATGAGATACCATCTCACACCAGTTAGAATGGCAATCATTAAAAAGTCAGGAAACAACAAGTGCTGGAGAGGATGTGGAGAAATAGGAACACTTCTACACTGTTGGTGGGACTATAAACTGGTTCAACCATTATGGAAAACAGTATGGCGATTCCTCAAGGATGTAGAACTAGAAATACCATTTGACCCAGCCATCCCATTACTGGGTATATACCCAAAGGATTATAAATCATGCTGCTATAAAAACACATGCACATGTATGTTTATTGCGGCACTGTTCACAGTAGTAAAGACTTGGAACCAACCCAAATGTCCATCAATGATAGACTGGATTAAGAAAATGTGGCACATATACACCATGAAATACTGTGCAGCCATAAAAAAGGATGAGTTCATGTCCTTTGTAGGGACATGGATGCAGCTAGAAACCATCTTTCTCAGCAAACTATCGCAAGAACAGAAAACCAAACACCACATGTTCTCACTCATAGGTGGGAATTGAATGAGAAAACTTGGACACAGGAAGGGGAACATCACACACCCGGGCCTGTTGTGGGGTGAGGGAAGCGGGGAGGGATAGCATTAGGAGATATACCTAATGTAAATGACGAGTTAATGGGTGCAGCACACCAACATGGCACATGTATACATATGTAACAAACCTGCACGTTGTGCACATGTACCCTAGAACATAAAGTATAATTAAAAAAAAAAAAAGACATAGTCAAATCATCTATCGCCTGAGAGCACAGGGGGAGGGACAATGATAGGGATACAAACCCGGGCATTCGAGCAGGGAGCGGCAACCCACTTTGGGTCCCCTCCCCTCGTATAGGAGCTCTGTTTTCACTCTATTAAATCTGGCAACTGCACACTCTTCTGGTTCGTGTTTGTTCTGGCTCGAGCTGAGCTTTTGCTCATGGTCCACCACTGTTGTTCGCGGCAGTCGCAGACCCGCCATTGACTTCTACCCCTCCGGATCCCACAGGGCATCTGCCACGCTTCTGATCCAGCAAGGCACCCACTGCCGCTCCCTATTGGGCTAGAAGCTCACCATTGTTCCTGCGCAGCTAAGTGCCCAGGTTCATCCTAATGGAGCTAAACACTAGTTGCTGGGTTCCACATTGTAAGCTGTGACTCACAGCTTATAATATAACATTCATCGCATGGCCCAAGGTTCCATTCCTTGGAATCTGTGAAGCCAAGAACCCCAGGTCAGAGAACAAAAGGCTTGCCCCCATCTTGGGAGCCGCTTGCCCCAGCTGCCCGCCCCCTCCTTGGGAGCGACCCGCCCCCACCTTGGGAGCTCTAAGAACAAAGACCCACCAGTAACACCTGGATGAAGATTGGAAGGTGGTATTACACTATTAAACGTAAACCATGTGGTCCCAGCTACTCAGGAGGCTAAGGCAGGAGATTACTTGAGCCCCTGAGGTGGAGGCCGCAGTGAGCATGTTCACACCACTGCACTCCATTCTGAGTGACCGAGCAAGACTGTCTCAAAAAAAAAACAAAACAACAACAACAACAACAACAAAAAACAGACTAGGGGACAGAGAAGCTTACATGTTTAAAGTGTATCTTAGGCAGCAAAAATGTTCTGAAGCTTTGCCACTATCTGGTTTGAAGCAAACTTGGAATTATGCATTGTAATAAACTCTTTCATTTGCAAACTAGTATCCTCATTAAAATGAAATCACACAAAACCAAAAAGTTGCAAAATTCTAATTTGCATACCCAGTGAGATCAGAGGAAATGGAAAGAGTGCTCCAGGAAAACATCATGTCTTCCCTTTTATATTCCTCCACAGATTTTCATGTACAATGTTAGGGCATAAAGTAAACTTTGCTCATTTTAATTGAGTAATATGTATATGTGTTCACACTGGATTTTAAGCTAACTGTATGCTATGAGACCTTGATAAATAAGTAGTTAACAACACAAAACAAACATTGATTTAAAGGTGCAATATACTGAGGTTCCAAGGGGAAAAGATATGTTCATAAAAATACAAGTCATTATAAGTTTGTGTAAATTCTTCTGTAAGAGGGAAAAAGGCATCTATAATTTGCTATTTATGTCTATTAAGAAAAAAGCTGGCTGGGCGCGGTGGCTCAAGCCTGTAATCCCAGCACTTTGGGAGGCCGAGATGGGCGGGTCACGAGGTAAGGAGATCGAGACCATCCTGGCTAACACAGTGAAACCCCGTCTCTACTAAAAAATACAAAAAACTAGCCCGGCGAGGTGGTGGGCAGCTGTGGTCCCAGCTACTCCAGAGGCTGAGGCAGGAGAATGGTGTAAACCCGGGAGGCGGAGCTTGCAGTGAGCTGAGATCCAGCCACTGCACTCCAACCTGGGCGACAGAGCGAGACTCCATCTCAAAAAAAAAAAAAAAAAAAAAGGAAAAAGCTGGTTGACATAATGACTTACACAATGATTTTCCTGGATACAGCTTTGCCTGGGGGTAGCCAGGGATCATTTTTTCATCTTTAGCTCTAAGATTTTCAAGTTCATGTTTGATAATGAATTGACATTCCGCCATTGTCAGGAAATCATCATTGTTATCTAAAATAAAACAGAAATTACCAGATTTTAGTAGTAATCAAAATAAAAATATTCCAATTACCTGAGATTAGAGAAACAATGGTGTAAACAAGAAGTAATTAACATAAGTAATCAAAGTATGAAGCTGGTAAATTAAATAGAACATAAAGCTCCTTACATATTTTATAAGAATAAAAAAATTATGTTATGCCTTCACATAATACAATTCTACAATAACCATTTTAATACTTATAGTAGAAACATTCAAAAAGCATATAATTGATCTCATTTAGTACCAATGAGCAGAAAGCAGTATGTTCTTAAATTATAATAATACATTAAACTTATTAACATATTATCGTGTTAAACCAGGGATGGAATTGAAGAAGTTTGCCTATATGGCAAATTATCCTCCTTCAAACTCTCAAGCCCATTCCATTCCCTTCTGGAGTCAAACATCCTTTCCATTAATGAGAGAGAAGAAAGTCTTGTAAGAAAATATTGTTGCAGGCCGGGCACGGTGGCTCAAGCCTGTAATCCCAGCACTTTGGGAGGCCGAAACGGGCGGATCACGAGGTCAGAAGATCGAGACCATCCTGGCTAACCCGGTGAAACCCCGTCTCTACTAAAAAAATACAAAAAACTAGCCGGGCGAGGCGGCGGGCGCCTGTAGTCCCAGCTACTAGGGAGGCTGAGGCAGGAGAATGGTGTAAAGGCCGGGAGGCGGAGCTTGCAGTGAGCTGAGATCCGGCCACTGTACTCCAGCCTGGGCGGCAGAGCGAGACTCCATCTCAAAAAAAAAAAAAAAAAAAGAAAAAAAAGAAAATATTGTTGCTATTTGACAGGTGAATCCTCTTAAATAAGGTAAATTTCATCTTGAACATTTATTCACTCAGGTATAAAAATCCAGAGTAAGTGAATCCAAAGAAGTCTAATCACATCTTCTAACTCTGAAAGCCCTGGCAGGGATCAGTTTGATTCTGAAGCTAAGCTCCCATCCTGTTATCATATCCACCCTGGCTTTCCCAGTTCTTTCCTGAAAATATTCTCTACTAGAACCTGTTTTGGGGCCAGTATAGAACCAATGACCCTATCACATTCAGCAGGAGCCAGAAAATTCAGGAAATGAGGTTTCTAAGGTACTGAACTACTACTGTGTTTCTCATTACTACAAATTTTTTCTAATAAATATTCACATGTGGTTATTTATAGAAAATAATCTCTACTTATGCAACTTTCTATAGTTAATTTCTTTTTACATGACTGTTTTCTTGTAGAGTTAGAAAATATAATACTTTTTTTGGAGTATTTTGTTAACTTAGAATTGATTGGTGACAATCATTCTGCATTCCAAAAAAAGGATTTTTCTGTATCAAGCTACTGAATACTCATAAGAATTAGAATAGAATAATATAAATAAGTTACATGTGTTCTTCTAATTTGTGTTCATCCAGGGGAGGCAAAGGATGGCAACAGGCCAAATCTAGCCTGCCACATGGTCTTATAAATAAAGTTTTATTGAACACAGCCTCGCCCATTCACTTACTTATGGTCTATGGCTGCTTTTTTGCTCTACAATGCCAGTGTTGAGTAACTGCAGCAGAGACCACACGGACTGCAAAGCCTAAAATATTCACTATTTGATCCCTTACTGAAAAAATACTCACTATTTGATCTATTCATCATAAACTTCTTTTTGATAAATGGATTCTAACAGAGACAAAGAACTTAGGGCTTACCATTGAAACCTTTGAAGTTCTGTCTGGTTCTGTATGTGAAGGCTCTCATGGTGTTATCATTGCACTCTTTTACCAATCCCACTGCTTCTGCTCCCAGTAACATTCTAATCTTGGAGGCACCAACAAGATATAAGTTCTGATTTTCTAGTGTTTCTTGTTCATATTTATTTAACAATGGTCTAAACAACAACTGGGCACCTTCAAAAACAAAAGATAAGTACAATCTTAGACAAACATAAAAGATTCAAAAATAAAAACTTTCTAAATAAATATAATGTTTCTAGTCTGGTAGAAGAAAAAGAAATTATATTAACAATTTAAATCCATCTTCCAAGTAAATAACGTAAGTACATTAGGGATGGCAGTTCTTTATAGTTTTTCAATAAATGCAAAAACTGAAAAATGTAGCAGTAAGTGGCCTCCCACTTATTCAAATGTGAAGGAGATGAGACAAGAATTCAGTATTTACGAGCTCTAGGTATAAAAGTGCACTAAATAAAAATATAGAACAAAGACTGCAGTTTAATATAAACATAATAGACCAAAATTTAAGAAAATTAATTTGGAACAAAATGTTTCAGTAAAAAGAAAAACCAAAAATGTAATACAATTACACTGGACTGTAACAGATTTTGTGAATGTTAAATACTAAATAATAAAAAGCAATATAACTTTTCACTGATTTTTCCCATAAATTTCTATGTTCTATTTGGTTTAATATTTTTCTGAAATAAGTTACCAAAACATAAAGAGACGCTATGATTTGATTATGTACATGTAATTATTACTTAAAAGATTATAAAGAAAAAAGATTATTTCC
This sequence comes from Piliocolobus tephrosceles, assembly GCF_002776525.5. Taxonomy (NCBI): domain Eukaryota; kingdom Metazoa; phylum Chordata; class Mammalia; order Primates; family Cercopithecidae; genus Piliocolobus; species Piliocolobus tephrosceles. Next base: position 93,076,999 of record NC_045435.1, on the reverse strand, counting down.
ACCTACATCAATTTTTGTTGTTTTTGAGACATGGTCTCACTCTATTGCCCAGGCTGGAGTGCGGTAGCATGATCTTGGCTCACTGCAACCTCCACCTGCCAGGCTCAGGAGATTCTCCCACCTTTGCCTCTCGAGTAGGTGGGACTACAGGTGTGTGCCACCATGCCAAGCTATTTTTTTGTATTTTTTGTAGAGGCAGGGTTTCACCATGTTGCCCAGGCTGGTCTTGAACTCCTGAGCTCAAGAGAGCCAACCACTTCGGCCTCCCAAGTGCTGGGATTATAGGCATAAGCCACAGCGCCCGGCCTCAAACTTTTAAAGGTACATTTATTTCTTTACTATTTACCCTCTAGAGATGGTTGAGAGGAATGATGAAAATATTAATCAGATGATAACAGGATCATGAGCAGAATTTGTACTTCATTTATCAAATGGATTAATATATTAAGATGAATGCATTATGACACTATTATCTAGGTAATGTACAGTAAAGCTATTAAAGACTTTAGTAAAAGGTGTATTCAATTTACAGAAAATACCAATGGCTCTTAAATATAAGATCCTTAACCTCATTCATATTAAGACAAATGTAAAAACTATACCAATATGCTGTTTCTCACTTCTCACACTGCAAAGATAGAAAGTTTGATAACAGGTTGGTGAGCATGGTAGCTGTGAAGGTACCCCACTCCACCAGCTCTCCCTTCAAGACAATCTGCTTTGAAGAACAGGGTTGACTGCCAGGCTCCTGTTGCCACACCTTAAGATGCTTCCCCCAGCTGCCTCCAGCCATCAGCTGGGCACAGAGGGGATACTGGAACAAGGCCATTTCTGCACAACGTAAGTTTCCTTTAAAGGGCAACTTTAAGCCTGGCTGTTAGTTTCTCAGAACTGGGCTGTGGTCTGAGGCTCTTCGGACTCAATTCTCCTTCCTCTCCTCTCTCCTTTCACAAGTGTCAAACTGACAAAGTCTGAAGGCTCTCTAGACCCACTCTTGCTCCCTCCTCCTTCTTTCCACAAATATTTCTCTCAATAAACTTCTTGTTCATCAAATCCCATCTCTTGTTTGGAAGACCCAAACAGACACAGTGAGTTTTTGGGGAAAGGCATCCCAGTCATTTTTAGTGGGACAGCAATTGGCATAACCTTTTTTTATTAGTTAATTAATTAATTAATTTTGAGACAGTGTCTCGCTCTGTCACCCAGGCTAGAGTGCAATGGTGCGATATTGGCTCACTGCAACCTCCGCCTCCAGGTTCAAGTGATTCTCCTGCTTCAGTCTCCAAATAACTGGGATTACAGGCTCACACAACCACGCCCAGCTAATTTTTGTAATTTTAGTAGAGATGGAGTTCCACTGTGTTAGCCAGGCTGGTCTTGAACTTCTGACCTCAAGTGATCCTCCTGCCTTGGCCTCCCAAAGTGCTGGGAGTACAGGTATAAGCCACTATGCCTGGTCTGGTATAACCTTTATGAAGAACCATTTGTCAACATTTTGCTTTGAAAAAGAGCATTTTTCTCAGATGTTTGGTGATCTTTCATTATATGTTCATGTTTAAGAAAGAGGTTCTGTGAGGCTAAACGGATTTTCTGAGGGCTTGTATAGAGCTCATCAAGGATGGCCTTTAATGTAAGGTCTTCCTCCCCTCCATTAACCTTTCCCTTTCAAATTGTTCAGGTGACTCCTTTGTTAGTTGTTTTCACGTCATCAAATAACATGCTTATAGAGCTATTTCTTGATTTTTCAGTTTTAACCATTGAAGATGAGGATTTTTAGCTCACTTTCCTTCTTCACCATTTCCATTCATCATTCCCATCACCTATTCTCACAATATGGTTAAATCATCCTTTGGTTACATCAAGTCAGTGTGTGATTATGACTACATGTTATATACAGTATGCTATGATTTTCCTTTCTCATACTTTCCATTTTCCCAAAAGTTGCTGTCTTGTTTTATCATTTGCTTAGTTTATTATGTACCTATCAGTAAGCCAATCCCCCAAGTTCTCTGCCAACTGTCTCTCTCCTTGATCCACTGACACAAAAGATAACCTATCAACATCATCTTCTTGGAGAACTCTTTCTTCACTCTGCCCTCACACCTCACTTTTCTTTGTTCTCTTTCTAGAACTCCTTTTATTCAGATGTGTACCTCATGAACTTTAATTTTCTTATTATTTGTTCTCATATTTTCCAATTCTTTACCTTTTTGCTCTTCTTTCTTGGAGGCTTTTCTCAACATGATCTTCTAATAATTTTACTGAGTTTTTACATTTTAACTTCATATTTTCACTTTATAAGAGCTGCTTTTTTCCTAAATGATTTTTATAATATCCTATTCTTGATTTATAGATGTTACATCTTCTCACAACTCTGAGTGCTGGGATTTTTATTATCTTTTGGTTTTCTTCTTCTGAATAGTCTATTGCTTTTATCTGTTTAGTTTTAGATTTCTCTTTTTTTTTTTTTTTTTTTTTTGAGACGGAGTCTTGCTCTGTCGCCCAGGCTGGAGTGCAGTGGCCCGATCTCAGCTCACTACAAGCTCCGCCTCCCGGGTTCACGCCATTCTCCTGCCTCAGCCTCCCGAGTAGCTGGGACTACAGGCGCCCGCCATCTCGCCCGGCTAGTTTTTTTTTTTTTTTTGTATTTTTAGTAGAGACGGGGTTTCACCATTGTAGACCAGGATGGTCTCGATCTCCTGACCTCGTGATCCACCCGTCTCGGCCTCCCAAAGTGCTGGGATTACAGGCTTGAGCCACCGCGCCCGGCCTAGATTTCTCTTTCATGTTAGGAATTGTTCTCAGATGTTTGGTGATCTTTTATTTCATGTTCACATTTAAGAAAGGGGCTGTATGAGGCTAAACGGAAGTTCTGAGGGCTTAGATGGAGCTTATCAAGGATGGCCTTTAATGTAAGGCAGTCTGGTCAAATAATTTTCCGTTAGCAACCCCCTGATTTCTGCACCTTTAGTTATTTTGTCTTAAGCCGGTCAGATTCTCCAAAGAAAGATTGTCCAATCTGCGTCCTACGAGGTGTGAATCTCACTGCTAATATTTTGGAAACTGAATTAGGTATGTGAGTGGTGGAGTGGGGGAAAGGGGAATGGTATTCAGTATCTTATTTTCAGTTCAGAATCTGTGCCTTCAATTGTGTATAGACTCCTATGCCAAAAACCATGCATCTGACCATCTCCAGAGAATAAACCTCAAGTCTTCTGCTGGGGTTGTAGAATATGGAAGGGATTCGAGGATTTATTTTTATTTTAATTGACACATAATAATTGTATATATTCATGGAGTACATAGTAGTATTTCAATACATATAATGTAGAGTGCTCAGATCATGGTTGTTAGCATACCCATCATCTCAAACATTTATTATTTCTTTGTGTTGGGAACATTCAATATCCTCCTTCTAGCTATTTGAAACTCTGTATTATTTCTTAAATGGGTCTCAGCCAGTTACCTTTTCTTCTTGGTCCTACTTTTATCCCCACCTCCATAGGTCCAGTGTCCCTAATTCCTGAGTCATTGTGGGTATTGTGCAGAGTAAACCAAATTGCATCTCAACTTCCTTCCCTGTCAGCTTAACTTTTGGCTTTCTCAAATCTGACAAGTCAATAACTATTCAGCCACCTATTTCCTAGCTTCTACTTTTTGCTGCTCTTACATCTTTTCCTTTTTTTTTTTTTTTGGTCCATGTGACTTTGGTCTTTTACATATTTTTTATTATTATTGTTAATTTAATAGCAGGTTGGAAGAGAATAAAAGTAAACATGAGTATAAACTCACTCCCTTCACCTGGAAGATGCTGAACACTTTTTTGGGAAGATTTTTTATGATCGCCCAAAAAGTGTGGAAAGATGCCCATCCCTTCCCTGTGTGTCCCTGGAGGCACACAATCGGCAAAAAGACCACGGGGAATACACTGGAATCTTTCACACTGAAACACTATATAATTCTTAAATCACAAAAATTTTAAAGAACAGACTTAAGTTCAGTGAAATGCTCACATTTCTGCAAGCAAATACTCTTGTTTTTAAGTTTCCTTCTGGTTCAACTGTTTGAAAAAATTTTTAATTCCACTTTGATTCCAATTTTATTCTTAAGAAATAACTTCAGTTTATAGTAACAGTTTTTTTTTTTTTTTTAAGAGTCTAAGTCTAGTCCAGCGTTCAGAGACTCTGTGCAGACTAAGGTGTTGTTTTGTGTAGTTTACAAAATATTTGCTCATGTAAAACACTAAAACCCCCGCTGCTTTCTCACCCAGACTGGGAACCCATGTCACCTTTCAAGAGAAGGCTAAACCTTGGCATCTGAAGTCATTCCTTGCCACTGCAGAAAGTGCTGCCATGGTGTCATCTAGCCTTTCCCTTTACTTTTACAGTAAATATACACGATTCATTTGTTCATGCCATGCATTGCTTTGTGACAGCTCTTCCAAGTACTTTTCTTTATTTTAAATTTCTTTCTACCCTGATGGTAACATCTTTGCAGGCAGAGACTATATTTCTCTCTCCCTTAGTACCATAACTGGCACACAAAGACCATACAATAGATACTTGTCCATTCATTTGACAGATACTTTTAAGCACCTACTATGCACCAAACACTGTAGTAGGCATACTATTTAGAGCTGTGAAGAAAACCACTCATGCTGCTTTCAGTTTAATGGGAACTTAAAGCCTCCTGTTGATTTAGGACCTCCTTCCAAGTCCCAGACAGATAATAAAAGGCAAAAAATTTAACATTAGTAAATAAAATATACCAATGAAAATTACAAAATACCTTTGCAAATACATTTTTAGTGACTGAGCATACAGTGTGGGAGACCAGACTAAGTCTGAGTAGTGACTATTTTACTCACCTCCATCTTTTTTTTTAGCTATAATTCTGTTTTTCAGCCATTCTTTGGTTTCTTCTTTGACATCCTGAGCAAGTTCTATGACCACCAAAGGCGTGAAAGAACTCTCAGAAGTATTCAAAGCTGATAAGGTCACTTTCATCTTTGACAAATCTGCTGAAAATTAAAATAAAGAGTGAAAATGGGTTGTTATTATGGCAAAGAGAAATATGCTATAGACTTCCATTTTCTCTCAATTATACCTAATTCTGGCTTCCAAGATCAAAGCAAATTTCTCATGATTCAGACGGGTTATACGACAGACTCAACCAATGGTTCAAAGTACATGTGTGAGCCAAGCTTTGGAAAGAACGCCATCCTTTTCTATAAGCAGCTCAGAATGCAGCAGAATAGATATTTGTGTAAATGAAGGATAACAATGTAAAATGTGCTGTCACACAATAAGAAAGTATTTTCCAAGAATGTGGCATCTGAACAGGATTCAGAGGAATGAATAGGAGTTTGCCAGATACACAATGAGAGGTATCCTAAGTGGACAAAATTTTATTTCCCTAGAAAATTATGATGAAAAAACAGCCAAGAGGCTCAGAGAAATACAAATGGTTAGGTATGGTTGGAACATTAACTTTGTGTAGGAGGAAAGAAAGGTGGCAATGAGCTGGTATCCAACTAGGGTCCCAGATTACAAAAGAAATGGGCTTTGTCTAACATACAATGGGAGTCACCAATTCATTATGAGCAGGGAACTGATGTAGTCAGTAGGGAGCTATTACAGATCACAAAGGGTCAGCCTAGAGAGTGGGAGGCCAGTTAGGGGGCCATTAAAGTAGTCTAGAAAAAGCTGATACTGGTCTGAACAATGACAATGAAGAGGAAAGGATAGCTGGGGGTTAAATCTATAGAAGCAGACAACTGGGCTGAATATAACTACTAAAAAAAGAAAAAGAAAAACAAAAATGCTAGTGGGTAATGAGTAGTCAGGGTGTAATTATATGGAACTCTCTACAGTACCCATCTCAGCTAGGCAGAATTACTACTATACATTTCCTCCAAAACTACACATCCTCAAAGTGACACATTAACTATGAACACAAGCCAAGACTTCCACTTCCAGGACAGTAGATTAAAGGGTTCAAACTCTTCTGCTGAAGACAACTAGACAACATACACCCACAGTCACATACATAAATATGTGCATATATATGTGACACCACAAGTGGAAAATTCCACACATAAGTACTTAACACAAAGTTGATCTCACGTACAAAATTATTTAAAATACTATATAACATTACTTTTAGGCTATATGTGTAAAGTGCATTTGAAACATAAATTTCACGTTTAGCCTTGGGTCCCATTCCCAAGAAATGTCATTATATAAATGCAAATATTCCAAAATCTGAAAACACCCAAAATCTGAAACACTATTGGTCCCAGCATTTTGGATAAGGAATACGTGACCTGTATTTTTAAAAATTTGTGAATAACAAAAAGTCAACTAAGCTGGGCATGGTGGCTTACACCTGTAATCCCAGCTATTTTGGAGACAGGTTGGAGGATCACTTGAGCCCAGGAGTTCAAGACCAGCCTGGGCAACATAGCAAGACCCTGTCTCTAAAAAAAAAAAAAAACAAGGCAGTGGGAAATAATGGAGTCCAGAAGACAGCTAAGCACTTGCAACCAGTTTCTCTGGGGTCTCTGCTGAGAGGGTGAGAAGCTAAGCAGGGCTTCTGTTGGCCATGGGAGGCTTGGGGACAAAACATGTAATTAGTAGAGAACTGATCAAGGAAGACAGTCAGATAAAATCCACTTTGAACTGGGACCTGAAAAGGCTACATTCTAAACAGAATAGTGAATGAAAATTAGATAACCCTGATAGGAACTAAATTCTAGGTTTGTATCATTAATCAGGAGAAAAGTTAGTACGTACGAAAACGAAAAATAGTAACAAGCAATAGAAACAAACACATAATAGATTCAAATAATGTAGTTGAAAGGACTTTAAAATAATGATCATATATTCAAAGAACTAAAAGACAAGATTGATAACTTTGGCAAAGAACTGAAAACTATTTTTAATGGAAATTCTAGAATTTAAAAATATGAGTCAAAATTGAGAACCCAAGGAAGGCTTTATAGAAAATCGGACAAACTAAAGATAAAAACCAATGAATAATAATACAGGCACAAAGAAAATATCTAGAATTAAGCCCTGAGGACCAAAAAAAAAAAAAAAAAAAAAAAGAAAATACAGTAAAAAGAGTAAGAGACAAGGAACTAAAAGGGGGAGGTATTAGAATACAAACAATATCTGAAGAGAGACTGATCAAGAATTTCCCAAAGCTGACAAAATAGAGGCACAGATTTAAGAATCTCTATATACCTCCATCAGGATAAATTTAAAAAAGCATAATAAACATCAGAAAAGCCAAGAGAGAGAAAAATCTTAAAGCAGAAAAATAAAGACAAAATACCTTGAAGAGCAATAATTAGACTGAAAGAGTATCTTCAGTGTACCAAGAGAATATTATGGCTACTCCAAAATTATATACTTAGCCAAAATATGCCTCAAGAATAAAAGAGAAATAAAGCCATTTTCAAACATACAAAAATTGAGAGGATTCATCAGCATATTTCCACCAAAGAAAATGAAATGGTATTTGTTTTGTGGTTTTGTTTTGTTTTGTTTTTGAGACAGGGTCTCACTCTTTTGCCCAGGCTGGAGTCCAGTAGCATGGGCCACCACACCCAGCTAATTTTTGTATTTTTTGTGGAGATAGGATTTTGCCATGTTGCCCAGGCTCATCTCGAACACCTGGGCTCAAGTGATCCTTTCGCCTTGGCCTCCCCAAATGCTGGGACTTCAGCTTCAGGTGTGAGCCATTGCACCTGGCCTTTTTTTTTTTTTTTTTTTTTTTTTTTTTTTTTTTTTTTTTTTTTTTTGAGACAGGGTCTTGCTCTGTCACCCAGGCTAGTCTGGAGTGCAGTGGTGTGATTGTGGCTCACTGCAGCCTCAAACTCTGGGGCCCAAGCAATCCTCCCACTTCAACCTTCCAAGCAGCTGGGACCACAGGTGCGTGCCATGACACCCAGCTAATTTTTTTATTTTTGTAGAGATGGGATTTCCCTGTGTTGTCCAGGCTGGTCTCAAACTACTAAGCTCAAGCAATCCTCCCTCCTCAGCTTCCCAAAGTGCTGGGATTGCAGGTGTGAGCTAGTGCGCCCAGCCAAGAGTGTTAAGACAGAAAGAAATGATTGCAAACGATCTGGCATCTGCAACATAGCAATCTCACATTTAGTGAACAGACAGCATTCGTAATATAGGAGCTCCTCTACTGCCTTTTAAATTTAATTTCTTCTTTACTAAATTTCTCTTTTGTTGAATTTCTCACTACATATAAGATACTTTCTAGGTACCTACGTACAAAATTCTACATAATCTTCCTAAAGCTCTATAATTTATACTTTAAAAACCCAGAGGAAAATTGAATGAAGAAGTTACTTTGTTAAGCTCACAGTAAGCAAGAAGTTAGTTTCCCATGATATACAGCTTAAAATTAGAGAAAATAGAGTCATTAGAGATATCCAAATTCTATGTTTTTTCCTACTAAATGAAAACTTAATTTTTAATTGTCTACCATACAACTCTGTTGAAGATGAGCTAAACAGGTCAAGATAAAATGACAAAGTGAAACCATATTACAGAATCTTCTGACCTAAAGCAAAATTAAATATATAAAACAAGTAACACAGTGCCCAAATATTAATAACAAAAAATAGTCAGCAGCCAAAGAGTAAACCTCAAGCCAAAATCATGACCAACTGAAGACAATACCAACAATGAACTGATTGACAATTTAGAGAATTCCAACCATTTACGGTCATGCATCACTTAATGACAAAGACAGTTCTGAGAAATGGGCAGTTTCACTGTTGTGGAAACATTATAGAGTGTACTCATACAAACCTAGATGGCATAACCTACGACATACCCAGGCTATACAGTATAGCTTATTGGTACAAATCTATACAGCATATTACTGCACTGAATCCTGTAGGCAACTGTAACACAATATGTATTTGTGTATCTAAACACAGAAAAAGTACAGTGAAAATATAGTATGAAAACTTAAAAATGAGGCCGGGTGCGGTGGCTCAAGCCTGTAATCCCAGGACTTTGGGAGGCCGAGACGGGCGGATCACGAGGTCACAAGATCGAGACCATCCTGGCTAACCCGGTGAAACCCCGTCTCTACTAAAAAATACAAAAAAAAGAAAACTAGCCGGGCGAGGTGGTGGCCGCCTGTAGTCCCAGCTAGTCACAGAGCGAGACTCCGTCTCAAAAAAAAAAAAAAAAAAAAGAAAACTTAAAAATGAATACACATGTATAGAATATTTACCATGAATGACACTTGCGGGACTGGACGTTGCTCTGGGTGAGTCAGTGAGTGAGTGAGTGGTGAGTGAATGTGAAGGCCTAGCACATTATTGTACACTACTGTAGACTTTATAAACACTGTACATTTAGGCAATACTAAATATATTTTTAAAAGTTTTTTTCAATAATAAATTAACCTTAGCTAACTGTAACTTTACAAATTTTTTGATTTTTTGACTTTTGTAATAACACTTAGGATAAGACACAAACACATTGTACAGCTGTACAAAAATATTTTATTTATGTCTTTATTCTAGAAACTGTTTTCTATTTAATTTTTTTTTAGTTTTTAAACATTTTTTGTTAAAAAACTAAGACACAAATACATTAACCTAGGTCTACACAGGGTCAGGATCGTCAATATCACTGTCTTCCACCTCCACGTCTTGTCTCACAGAAAGGTCTTCAGAGGCAGTAACACACATGGAGCTGTCATCTCCTACAACAATGCCTTCTTCTGGAATACCTCCTGAAGGACTTGCCTGAGGCTGTTTTACAATTAACTTTTTTTTTTTTTTTTTTTGAGACGGAGTCTCGCGCTGTCACCCAGGCTGGAGTGCAGTGGCCAGATCTCGGCTCACTGCAAGCTCCGCCTCCTGGGTTCACGCCATTCTCCTGCCTCAGTCTCCCGAGTAGCTGGGACTACAGGCGCCCGGTAGTTTTTTTTGTATTTTTTAGTAGAGACGGGGTTTCACCGTGTTAGCCAGGATGGCCTCGATCTTCTGACCTCGTGATCCGCCCGTCTCAGCCTCCCAAAGTGCTGGGATTACAGGCTTGAGCCACCGCGCCCGGCCTACAATTAACTTTTTTTAATATAAGGAGGAGTACACTCTAAAATAATGATTAAGAGTATAGTATAGTATAGTATAGTATAGTATAGTATAGTATAGTATAG
>NC_045435.1:93053048-93066792 GCF_002776525.5 Piliocolobus tephrosceles | reverse complement strand
AGTATAGTATAGTATAGTATAGTATAGTATAGTATAGTATAGTATAGTATAGTATAGTAAATACATAAACCAGTAAAAATGGGTTCATTATCATTGTCAGGTATTATGTACTGTACATTACTGTATATGCTACTTTTATGCAACTGGCAGCACGGTAGGTTTGTTTACATCCGCATCACCACAAACACATGACTAATGTGTTATACTATGATGTCACCAGGTGACACAAATTTCTCAGCTCTGTTATAATCTTATAGGACCATGATATATGCAGTCTGTTGTTGACTGAAATGTCATTATCCAACACATGACTGCACATGCAAGTGTCTGCAAATTAATCTTTATAACACTGTCAGGCACAGAAAAACAGCTAGACATTTTAGTAGATTGCTGAATTAGACTTCAATAAACTCTAGAAGTATACCAATTTTATTTTATGAATACTAAATACCAGTAATCCTCAATAATTTATTTAATGGCCAATTAATAAGTAGTCCTTACCAATCTGTAAAAATGAAAGCCTATGAAATTGTATCCTATTGACTGAAATGAACCCCAAAAGAACCTGCATTTTTAGGATAACTTCAGGAGACTATCAAGAGAATCTTCAAGACCTTATTTAGGGTTTCTTGTCTAGTTCTCTACCCAATCCTTTTTCCTTCGTTTCTGTGGCAAAGATTTGAGCTATCCTCTGAAATCCACTCTCCCTTTCTTTGTCTAAGTACACGGCTAGGCTATATTTTCCACACAGTTGGAGTTAGGTGAGCATGGGACTAAATTCTAGACAATAGTAGGTGAGCAGAAGAACTCACAACTCCAGACGAAGACTTTTAAGGGAGTGGTTCTATCTCTCCGCAATGTTTTCTTTCCCTTTCCATGGGCCCTTGGGATGCTGGGGAGATACAAGACAGGAAAGTATGGCTTCCTAAATCAGAAGGAAGTTGAGCCACCCACCAATCCAGAATACCTGCCTTGAACAGTTACATGAGTGAGAAATCTATTATGTTTGAGCATATTACATACATCAGGATTTAAACAATACAGCAGTCTAGCTTACTCTGATTAATAGCATACAATCCCTCTGTCTTGTTTTGTTCTAGTGGTTTGGACTTTGGTTAATTATGTCTATTAGAATTGGTTAAGAGCTTAATCTCTGGAGACAGACAGACATAAATTCAAATTCAATTCATGACCTCTCAGTTATGTGACCTTAGGCAATTTATTTATCCTCTTCTGTAAAGTGGGATTAATAAAAGTACATGCCACACTGAATGGTGTGAGAGGAAATGAGAGGCATGTACAGCACAGTGCTTGCCACATCGTAGGCATGGAACAAATGGTAACCTTTTTATTATTGGCTACTAGTATAAATAGAATATTAAAACTCTGCAATTAAACTCTCTTCAGAGAAATTCTAGTCAACTCTGATCAAGTTTCCAGCTCTAACCAGCAAGAACAAATACGATAAGGCTGACAGTAAGTAGCCATAGGGTAGAGGTAGTCTATCTAGTGTGTCAAAGATACTCTTGTTGGAATAGCCCAAACTTGCTGTTAAAAAATATTAACAACACTTTTAGATGCACAAAAAACAAAACACTTCCATTTAAATTCAAAGTTATCATAGACTCTTTCCTTAGTTTCCAGAATGCTTTATTATCTTGATTCTCTCCCTACCTCTAGAATCCCCTTTTCCTTCTGGCTTCTCCCAACACTATCTGCAAAAATATGCCCAAATCATTTCTCCTTTGAGTGCAGTGGAACGAAGAAAATTAAATATTATATATATATATGCCCAAGAAACAATCCCAAGACTTTTGCCTTCTTTCTGTATTATTTCTCCCTCTAAACCCTCTTTCTTTCTCTTAAATTCAAACTCTAACCTCTGTGTTGCTGTCTTTGCAATCTGTCGCTAGTTTCGTCTTCTAAGTTGAGCTCCTTCAGGAGTTTCCAACACTGTTATCTCACTAACACTTGTCTCAATAAAACCAAAACTAATCATAAACTTCTCCCCAGCCTCAGCTTCCTTCCCAGTTTCCCTACCTTTCTCAAGGACACCACCTTCAGCTCTGTAACAAAGCTTGCAAAATAGTGGAGCCAACCTGGAGACATACAAATGGAGTCAGTCACTTAAGGCTTAAAGGCCTTGCTCTAAAATGTTTTTCAGGTGACCCTATCTAACCCAGTGATTCTCAACCAGGGCAATTTTCAGACTTGAGACATACTTATTCTAACTGTGCACTTCATACAAGCTTTAATGACTCCAAAGTACAAAGGTAAATCAAACTCAAGGGAACAATCACAAAGGAACTGGCCAACACTGTATAACAACATCTTTCCTTTCTTCAGTAGAAACCATAATCTTGTGGCGATCTGATTAAACAGATTCAGTATATCTTGCTTGAACCATTCAACTTTTTTTTCCTCTAACAGAGCTTAGGTATTGTCAGGGGCAAAAAAGGGTCTTCTAAGTGAATGTTGGATTAAAATTATACTCCAGGCTAGGGGTGGTGGCTCACGCCTATAATCCCAACACTTTGGGAGGCAGAGGTGGGTGGATCACCTGAGGTCAGGAGTCTGAGACCAGTCTGGCCAACGTGGTGGAACCCCGTCTCTACTAAAAATATAAAAATTAGCCAGGCATGGTGGCGCACGCCTGTAATCCCAGCTACTCGGGAGGCTGGAGCAAGAGAATTGCTTGAACCTGGGAGGCAGAGGTTGCAGTGAGCCAAGGTCACACCACTGTACTCCAGCCTGGGTGACAGACAAAGCAAGATTCTGTCTCAAAAAAAAAAAAAAAAAAAAAAAAAAAAAAAAAAAAAAATCAAATTATACTCCAAATGTATCAGGAATGCTATTGGAAAATACCAGCCAAATCAATATTCAACATGCTAGGTTCAACGAAGGAAATCACATCAAGACAAAATCTAGTGGTCACCTAAAATAGCTAATAATGCAGTCAGAACACTTAATGCATAAAAATTCTGGACCAGACAATGGGGGACGCATGTTCTACAAAAGGGAACAATGTGTAAAATCAATGAAGCAAGAATAAAGACAGCATGGGAAAAGAACAATAAGAAGACTGGCCTGACCAGAACAGAGGGCTACGTTTTATTAGATGCAGCCATTTAAGGATAACAAATGCTATAGTTTACATCTGATCCAGTGGCCAGTACGTTCTTGTAGGTTTCTGAGCAGAGGATTTTGTGTCAGAGTAATATGAATCTCAGTAAGTAAACCTATTGGGTGAGAATATGGGTATTCTTTGTGGTATTCTTTTAACTCTCCTGGCTGAAATTTTTCATAATAAAAAGCTGGTGGGGAAGAATATTAACCTACCAGTAGAATACAGAAGCTGAGTTCATCACCTTCAAAATGGAAATACCAAATATAATAAACACTTATCATGTGCTTACTATGAGCCAAGCCATGAGAGTCTAAAGGTACAAAGGTAAATAAAGTCTACATCTTGCTTTTGAGGAGCCCTTAGTCTAGTAGCAGAAGCAAGCACACATCAAATTATTCTAACACATGGGCTAAGTACAGTAGCAGGAACCCCAAAAGTAGGGGTGGCCTCAGGAGAGGGCACTGTCCGGGAAGGGATGATGGGAGCCAGACAGCATTCAACTTAGACTAGATACACAGATAACCCCGAGGTTTCCAGCCTTGGATATGGCAAGAATAACTATGTGTGAAAAAACAGCAAAGTTGGAAAGAATGGTTAGTTTAAGGGAACAATAAAGTGTTCAGCAGAGTATGTGGGGACATGCATTAAAGGTCAACGTTTTTGAACATGTATGCACTGTTTAATGTGAGTAATAAAAGGACAATCTTATTCATAATAACCAGATCATGAAACAATTTTGTTGAGACACTAAAAGCAGGTTTCCATTCTAAACATGTACATGACCACTATCTACAAACTCATATATTATTTGCTCACTGATTATTCTCATTTGAGATACTTTATGCCTTTCATTATGCAAGGCACAACCTTAACAATATTTGCAATATGACAGACAAATTTCACTATCCCTGATATACAGAGTTCTTACAAATCAACAACAGAAAATACAAAAACATAAAGCTACAACTCATAAAAGAAATATGCCAAGACACATTTGAAAAGATGTCCAGAGTCACCAATTTAAAAAATGCAAAGTAACAATAAAATACTTTTCCCTTTTCAAATCAGCTGAAGCTAAAAGATGGAAAGAACCCAGTTTGGGGATAGGTGTAGAAAATCTAGCATTTTCACACACTGCTGACAGATGTCATAATTTAATATCACATTTCCATAAAGCAGAGAGGCAACAAGAAAAATAATATGAAACATTCATACTCTTCAACATAACAATGCTATTTCTAAGAACCTATCCCAAATTCTTAGATGAAAACTAAACAAAATATATATATAGTTCATTACAGTTTTTTATGGAATTTATCTCAAGAAGATAATTAAGCCAAATATGCCAGTAAAAGTTCATTACAGATTTTTATTTATGCATTTACGGCAAAAAAACAACTTAATACTTCAATGTCCATCAATAAGAAATTGGCTAAAGTCTGGTACAAGAATACAATAGAACCATTAATATTGAGATACAGACCCAACTATATTTATTAACATGGAGAGATTTCCTAACACATTGTAAGGTAAAAAATGTAAAGTATGATCATATAAATATATATAATAAATACATAGTAATATCAAAATGACACCAGCTATCATTTGCTAATGATTTACTACAGGCAAGGCACTGGGCTGTAGCCCAGTGTACATTTTTATGTGAATTAATCCCCACCCTTGAAGAAGAAACTTTAATGCTTCCATTTTACCCATGAGAAAACTTAGGTGAAAGAGGTTAAATATATATATATATACACACACACACACATACACATATATATATATATTTTTTTTTTTTTTGAGACGGAGTCTTGCTCTGTTGCCCGGGCTAGAGCGCAGTGGCACAACCTCGGCTCACTGCAACCTCCTCCTCCAGGGTTCAAGTGATTCTCCTGCCTCAGCCTCCCGAGTAGCTGTGACTATAGGCACGTGCCACCACACCCAGCTAAGTTTTTGTATTTTTAGTAGAGACAGGGTTTCACTGTGTTAGCCAGGATGGTCTCGATCTCCTGACCTTGTGATCCGCCCGCCTCGGCCTCCCAAAGTGTTGTGATTACAGGCGTGAGCCACTGTACCCGGCCGTCAAATGGTATTTTTTAACTATATGATACAAGACATTTTGCTTTTCTTCACCAGATTAAAAGCATGCCAACCTTGTATAAAAGCTACCTAGATTTAAAATTTGGTTTATTCTGAGGAAAGGTCACACACTCAACAGTATGTGAAATAAAAGGATCCATACATAAGCATATCATCTTCCATCCAGCTCCTATCCAGGAGACTGCAAAGCTTCAGAGAGCTGGACAACGATAGACTCTTTAAGAGGGGAAGGAATCTTGGAGATTAGTTAGTCCCTCACTATCATGTTACTCAGAGCCAAAGTCACACCACCAGTGTGGCAGAAGCAGAACTGGAATCCAATGCTCTTTGAGCAACACCATGCCATCAGAAGACAACCTTCTGTTTTTTCTTTTTGTGAACTTTTTGTGAACTTACCAGTCAATAAAGTCAAAGCCTGTATTTTGCCCTCATCATCAAAAATAACACTACCTTTGCTACAATCATGCAGCTGCATGCTGCAGCTCAATAATAATCTCAAGACCAACACAAGTGCTGGCATTACTTGGATTCTGCTTTAAGAAATGAGAATCATGTAGGTAGAGGGAAGACAGGATGCTGGGCTTTTTTAGTGGAAGCTGGTAAGCCTAGCCCCCGTAAGGCTCCAGGACGTAAGATGCTCTTGGAGCTTTGAATACTACAGTGACACAGTCCACAGTAAGACCCAGCTCTGCTCCTCTTGTGCCCATTTTCATTCACTCTACACTTGTGTCAGTCATTATGCCACAGCGCACATACAGGCCAGCTTACTTAAGCTGTCTCTTCTTTCTGTCCCTGCAGTTCCATCCAGGGGTGCCCTCTGCTCAGGAAATGTCTGTCCCCATGTGGTAATCCCACCTGGGTATGTCCACTCCTCAGGGAATTACCTGTATAGTAAAACCTCTGGGGATCCCCTCTCTTTGGGGTATTCCTGCCCCTCTCTGTGTTTTTACATGCAGCAGGGTTATGGATGTGACAGACTTTCATCTTATAGTTCCCTGGCCAGGCTTGCTCCAATCTCTCTTCTCTAGCTGGCCCAATGACGTAAACATCAAGTGTAAGGTGTAAAGTGGTGGAAACAAGAAGCCTCATGGCAGCCTTGGCCTAAACTGAATTCTGGAATCTACTTTTACCAGAGGGTCTTAATGGGAACTTGCTCTACCATTACCAAGCATACAAGATGAAGAAATGGAACCAAAATACCAGATGGGGACATGAAGGCTTTAAGTCTTCCCGCAGGTGTAGCATGAACCTTATGGTTCCAGTTGGGAGCCAATCTAAAAACAATGATTTGACCATACAGACTTCCTGGGCACCAGAGGGTAGAATGATTACTGCTATTGCAGCCAATATCCCCCTTTGATCGGGACTCTCAGCCAGGACAGCAGCCAGGCTGATTATAAGGCACAGAGCAGCCAGGTTCCACACAGGCCCTGTGGCATGGGATCAAGAGACAGCGATTTCAAATTGTGTTCTTTATCATGTGTTGAATTGCACACAGGGTCAAAGAGAGACCTACAAATAAGTTAAATTAATGTGGCTTTTACATTAACAACTGGATCACTGGCCCACAAGAGGTAAAGTCTGATCATTGTGGTCAAGATGTAGAGAAACATACTGAGTTCACCACAGCGAGGTCAGGGGAGTGTGCAGAGAGTGGCGAGTTATTTAACAAGGATCAGGAAAAGAATAATGGAATATTTATTCTGGGGATTATTCTTTTCCTGAGTTTGGGTAAAGAAAAAAAAAAAGTCAGTGGAATTATCACAAACTCAAAGGTTAAGAAGGAAATGCATAACACTGTCTCTAGGAATCACCTTATTCCAGATTCAAGGAGAAACAGGAACGAAAAGTATTCTCAGTTATGAAGCAGAATAGGAAACACTTCAGTAAGAGAAAAATGAAGGGCCACACTGCTCAAGCTGGAAGGTGAGAGGAATCTCCATAGGACAAAAGTTGCAATTTTAATGGCCAGGCTAAAAGAGGGCCAGACCATCTCCAGAGGGCCTGAGATGCGGAGACACTACTTACCTACAGGCAGGTAATTAATTGTGAGAGCAACTGTGGGAGCCTCCCTCCTTGTACCTAGGGCAGCTGCCTTTGGAAGTTACACAGATGTAGACAGATATGAGAGTGGAAAATCAGCCCCGCATACACCCATCCTTACTATAATAGTTTCTCGGTAACACAGATAACTGAGGGAAGCCAGTAAGGACCACTCCCTGAGGGAACTCCATGCCCTCTGGATTCCACAAGAATGTCCAGGAGAGGTGAGACACAGGATACTGAAGACAGTCCTGCCACAACAGCCCAGGCCCAGGCCTGATTAGATGCTGCACTGACCTCTGCACACAATCACCCAGTTGGGTCTAGCCATGGAAGCACCAGTGAGGAAAACAAGAGTATTTCCTCCTGTCACTCATGACTCCATCTACTCTCATTACCCCCGATACTGCCAAGAGTTTGCTTGGTTTGGCTAGAATCATGTCAGAAATACACTCTGGCTTCTTAGTAGAAATGCTCTAGAGGCTGTGAGGTTGCCCTGGGCTGAAGAAGTTCCCAAGACACAGATCTTTAAAACTGGGACAAGTTGGTCACACTTGGTAAAGAGTAAAGGCCATTACTCTTTCCTCCAAAAGACCCAGGGACTAGAGTCAGCATCTGGCACTCTATTTTTGAAAGACTCCCACTGCCAATTCATAGACTAATAAAAGAGATAATAAGCATGGATTACTCAGATCATCCTTTCTATTCTGTAACTCCCAGATGATTTAGAAATGTCATATAAAAGTAATTAAAAGGCGCCTTACTGGTTATATATCTTTTTTTTTTTTTTTTTTTTGAGACGGAGTCTCACTCTGTCACCCAGGCTGGAGTGCAATGGCACGATCTCCGCCCACTGCAAGCTCCACCTCCCGGGTTCACGCCATTCTCCTGCCTCAGCCTCCCGAGTAGCTGGGACTACAGGTGCCCACCACCACGCCCAGCTAATTTTTTTTGTATTTTTAGTACAGATGGGGTTTCGTCATGTTAGCCAGGATGGTCTCGATCTCCTGACCTCATGATCCACCCGCCTCAGCCTCCCAAAGTGCTGGGATTACAGGCGTGAGCCACAGCGCCCTGCCATGTTATACATCTTAATCAAACAGTAGTCTATTTATATAGAAAAAGAAGATAAATATCTCCTTCTAAGGGATGGGTTTTGGATATGAATTCAGGGCACATGTGTGCTTTCTAGCAGGCCTGCTCCACTTTACAGGTCTGCATCAGGTCATCCTTTTTAGGAGGATGCTCAGGTTAAAAGAGGCTAAGGACATATGACAACTAAATATAGTGTAGGATCTGAGACTGGATCCTAAACATTAGCGGGACAATTAGTGAAATCTGAACAAGGTCTGAAGATTACACAATAGAATTGTATCGATGTCAGTTTCCTGGGTTTAACAAGTGTACCATTGTCATCTAAGATGTTCACATCTGGGGAAGCTGGGTGAAGGGCATAAGGAAATTTGTACTAGTTTGCAACTTTTTGTAAATCTAAAATTATTTCAGAACAAGAAACATTTTAAAAAGAGCCTCTTCCAGAGACTGGGCACAGTAACTCAGGCCTGTAATCCCAGCACTTTGGGAGGCCATGGCAGGTGGATCCATTGAGGTCAGGAGTTGAAGACCAGCCTGGGCAACATGGCGAAACCCTGTCTCTACAATCAATCAATCAATCAATCAATCAACCAAATAAGCTGGATATGGTGAAGCTCCTGTCTGTAGTCCCAGCTACCCAGGAGGCTGAGATGGGAGGATCACCTGAGCCTAGAGGGCGAGGCTGCAGTGAGCTGTGACTGCACCACTGCACACACTCCAGCCTGGGCAACAGAGTAAGAGCTTGCCCCCCCCCAAAAAAGAAAAATCCTCTTCCCCCCAAAATTCTGTAATTTCCTAACACATACACACAAAAACTCATACACATTAAAAATTACAGTTTTTGATTCACACATGACATGAGACTTATTGTGTGCTTGTAACCATTAAAACAAAGGTTTATTGCTTATAAAAACAGAAGGCTAGAGACAATTTAACTGACAGATGAGAAATAGGCTTAGTACAGCTGTCATGCAAGCCATGACAAATATATCTATTTGAGTAACACTGATTTTTCACCTCCAAGCACAGTACTAGGCACATAACTAAAACTCTAATATTTAATAAAAGAATGAATCCACATGATGATTATACAAGCATTTTCAAAGACGTTTAAGAAGAATCTGATCCACAAAAATGCTAAGTGAGAAAATGTAAGGTGGAAAGAAAAAGCAAAAGTATGAAGTAATATAACATTACCCCAACTATGTAACAATACTACCCTAATTTTGTGTACATTCATATATACAAAAAAACAAAAATTAGGAAGAAATGCATCAAAATGTTATTACATGTGGCAAAACTACAGATTTTAATTTTCATCCTTATCCTTTTCTCTGTCTTCCAAAGGTGTCTACAGTGAAAAAGTTGGCTGGGCGCGGTGGCTCACGTCTGTAATCCCAGCACTTTGGGAGGCCAAGGTGGGAGGATTACCTGAGGTCAGGAGTTCATGACCAGCCTGGCCAACATGGTGGAACCCCATCTCTATTAAAAACACAAAAATTAGCCGGGCATGGTGGCGGGCGCCTGTAATCCCAGCTACTGGGGAGGCTGAAGCGGGAGAATCGCTTGAACCCGAGAGGCGGAGGTTGCAGTGAGCAGAGATTGTGCCACTGCACTCCAGCCTGGGTGACAGAGCAAGACTCCGTCTAAAAAAGAAAAGAAAAAAGTTTCAATGGGTTTAAGTGCATATACACCCCAATTTACCAAGCCTTTTCTATGCCCTTCCATTATTTTACAGCTTTCAAATTTCATTCATCGGCAACTCTACGATTCTTTCAGCAACAGCTGTTCAGAACAGATGATTTACTTTCCACATTGAATTTTAAACTGTTTATCATGCAGAATGGGCCCTTAGAAAACATCTAGTCCTCTAGATCTGTATGACTTTAAATTAAAAGTAGACACTACAAAGTGGATTTAACCGCTTTAAATCCCACAGGATTAGATTTAAACGCCGCAGGATTTAAGGCAATATGATACAACTGTGTCCTGAGTCTGAATAAACCTCAGCTGCACTTTTTAAGTCTGGAACCTCCATACACCGTTCTGTTGGAATATAAGGTTTTACAGAAGGCAGCGCACACCAATGCTGGTGCTGTGAAGGCACCCAGAAAATCAGACGCTGCCTGTAGGGGAGAACCCCATTCCATTCACGTTTCTCAGGTGTCCCAGGTACCAGCCGGCCAGGTATCTATTATTTAAACTGCACATTATGTTCCAGTCAAAAGCCTGGAAACCCAGTCACCTCGATGTGAGCATTACCCTGCAAGACTGCTCCGGCCAAACACGCTTGGAGACAGCCTTGCCCGCCCTGATCCCCGGACTGCCCAGGAAGCAAGAATCCCGGGACCCCGAGCTGGCCCTTCTAAAAACCACCCTTCACTCCGCTCCGCCAACCACCCTACTCACTGGCTCCTTCCCCAGAGCGCTGAGACCCCCAACATCCCCCATCCTGACTCCACCAGCCCCAAATTTCAGCCTCATCGCGTGTCTCTCAGGACTCAAACCCTCGCCCCAGACCCATATTCCCTCTACAAACCTCTCCCCTCCCCTGCGACTTCCACTACCCGCAACACCTTCACTGGTCCCTGCTCCCACAGCCTCCGCGCCCATCCTAGTCCCACTTCCCATCCCCAGGGGTGCCGGCACCGGGAGGCGGCCCGGGAACGCAGGGCGGCGGCCAGGAGGAACTCCTGGAGCCTGCAGTGGCCAGGGCTCTGTCGCTGCACGGAGCCGGGCACTGCCGCCGACAGCTGGGGGTCCGAGGTGCCCTTCCCTACTCACCGGCCGCCGCAGAGCTCCACGTCTTCGGGGGCTGGCCAGACAGCCGGCGAGAACCGGAGGCCCGGCAAAAAAGCGCTCGGTGCGGGGGGCGGGCCAGGCCAGTGGGGCGGGCGCTGCTGAGCGCTGGGCGTGGCGGACGCGGCCGGGCCTAGACGCGGTCACGCGCAGAAGGGGCGGGGCAGCGGCGGGAGAGGCGGGGCCTCACTGGGCGGTCGCTCCGGGAGGGGCGGAACCGCGGTGGGAGGGGCGGGGCCTCACTGGGCGGTCGTCGTGGACGAGAACCCAGACTGGAACCGGTCCGAAGAAACAAAAGGCAGCCCTGATTGGGCTGTCGCCTAGAAAGGAGCCCAGGCCGGGAGAAAGGGAGGGGCGTGCCTAACGTACTGTAGCACCCTTCGAGATCCGGAAGGCAGCGGGAGAGGCGGGGCCGAGAAGGGAGAGGACTGGTTGGGCTGTCACTCCGAGCGGAGGCGGCACGCTGCTGGGCTCTCCAACCCAGAGCGGTCGGGGCGGGGGAAAGGAATACGCCTGTTCACATTTCCCTCTTCCATCTCTTAAAGACCAGAACCTAATTTTCTGGTCACTTTCAGGTATATGAACAAGTCTCATTTTAACTGTAGCTCACTTTCAAGTTGTGAAAAACGCAGATCCTTTTATAATTAAAACCTAACATCCAACCACAGCCAAATCCCTTTCGGTGGCTTATAGGGTTTCCCGTTCCATTACCTCTATGAAAACCTCTTTTAATCTCCTACTTGCTCCTCTCCAGCCACACTGGTACCCTTGCTCCTCCTAGAACTCGCCAGACACCTTTCCACCTCCAGGCCCAGGGTCTTTGCCCCAGCCATTCCCTCTGCCCAGAAAGCTCTTCCCTCGGGATAGCTGCTTGGCTCACTTCCTCACCTCCCTTGGTTTCTGCTGGCCTTTCACTTTCTCCCTGAGGCCCTTTCTGACCGTCCTACTTAACACCCGTTCTCATCTCCTCCCCACCCCACCATTTCCTTACCTGCTCTCCTATTGCTTTTGTCCTCCACGCTTATTGCCTTTTTGTTGTTGTTGTTGTTTTGAGATAGAGCCTCGCTCTGTCACCCAGGCTGGAGTGCAGTGGCGCTGTCTCGGCTCACTGCAACCTCTGCCTCCCGGGTTCAAGCCATTCTCCTGCCTCAGCCTCCCGAGTAGCTGGGATTACAGGCGCGCACCACCACGCCCAGCTAATTTTTGTATTTTTTGTAGAGACAGGGTTTCACCATGTTGGCCAGGCTGGTCTTGAACTCCTGACCTCAGGTGATCCGCCTGCCTCCGCTTCCCAAAGTGCTGGGATTACAGGCGTGAGCCACCGCGCCTAGCCGGCTTTAAGTGTTTTTAGTTACCCAGGGTCTACCACAGTCTGAAAATAGGTGAGGCCAGAACAATAAGATATTGGGAGAGAGAGAAAGACCATATTCACCTTTTATTACAGTCTATTTTTATAATTTTTCTATTTTATTATTATTCATTGTTGTTAATCTCTTACTGTACCTAATTTATAAATGAAACTATCATAGTATGTATGTATGTGTAGGAAAAAACATAGTATACATAGAGTTTTATACTATCCTCAGTTTCAAGCATCCGCTGGGGATCTTGGAATGTATCTCCCACAGATAATGAAAGATTACTAACCCCAATGTTTAGAACAGTGTTAGGTCCATAGTAGACAAGCAATAACTCCGAAATTAAAAATTAAAAAAAAAATGAATGAACCCTTTCTGCCTCCATACATCCAGCTTTGGCCAGATCAAGGCCTCAATAAACTGTAGTGGGGAGAAGGCTGGTCTGTTCTTTACTCCCCACCCTTTTCTGGGTCTTCCAGGTTCCAGGCGGGAGGCAGGGAGACTAAAAGAAAGGAGCAGAAGACTAATTACTTGGTAGGAGCAGTTTGTCACTCATTCTAGACCCCTGATGCTATCATGGCAGCTCACAACATTATTAACCAGTTCTCGTGCGGCTATCTTTTTGTAGGTCCTGTGTGGTTATGTCCAGAGGTTCTGTCTTCTGAAAATCAGGACAAATTATTTATGAACTTTAATAAGTTTAGACATGAATTACTCCTTAGACTTTTGTTTTTAAATCGTATTCTTCCTATCTTCTAATCCTTCAACTTATCACCATCCTCCATATAACTTTATTTTCTTATATTTATGTGGCTGGAGGAATTAGGAAAAAACAGAATGGAAATATAAACCTCCTTTTCTCTTGGATAATCTTATTTCACCTCCACAATTAACAAATTAAAACTTTCTGTTAAGTAGAGCAGATTGTCGGACAACATAAATGGCAAAACTGAGTTAATAACATAGATCCCTATGTAATAGTCCCCTTTATCCACTTCTCAATACCCCTACTGGATGCCTGAAACCACAGATAGTACTGAACCCTGTATATATTATGTTTTTTCGACCTGATAGCCTAGATGGCCACTAAGTGACCAACAGGTATGTAGCATTGATATAGTTTGGATTTGTGTCTTCACTCAAATCTCATGTTGAATTGAAATCTCCAGTATTGGGGGTGGGGCCTGGTGGGAGGTGATTGGATCATGGGGGTAGATTT
>NC_045435.1:93036016-93048048 GCF_002776525.5 Piliocolobus tephrosceles | reverse complement strand
TGAGAGTAATGGCAAAAACCGCAATAACTTTTGCACCAACATAATATGTAAACTGTTTCCATCCTCCCTATAGTGTTGAATACAAGTTAGAGTAGATGAAATACCATATAGATATTTTGACTATCTTGGGGAAAGTGTGGTTTTATTTCCACTGTGTTTTTGCTGGAAACCTACAACATAATGAACATTTGACATCTGCCAAATAACCAAAGACACAATTTGGCTCACAGTGCCATTTCAGTTTCTTGTCTTAGCAGGGAAGAGGCTAAAAGGCTAATGGGTCTTTTCTGTGTCTTCTGTGTATGTAATACATTCCTAGAATAAAGCCATTGAAGTAATAGAATTTCTTTACGAAATTACTCACCTGAGAACTGCTCATTCTAAATTTAGATTTTGATGAATATAGATATTTTAACTATCAGAATATGCATCATTAGTGTCAAGAACTACAAACGGGTTGAAATTTTACCACATGTATGAGCTAATAAGTTAGCCTGTCACAGTTTCACGGTTGTTGACAGAAGACACAAGACTCCTGGGTCAGAGACAAAAGACATTATCACTTGTTGTGTAACAGTCAGCATGGGCTTCATATTTGTGTCAGTTCTCCTTAATCCCCAAGTCCCATAGGAACAATGTGGAACAGCTCGGGTGGATTCTACACAATCAATAAATTTGCATCATAGCTAAAAAAACTCAGACTTTTAACCCTGGTATTTTCAAGAGACTGTTAGCAAATGTGCTCAACCTGAGGGAAACACTATTTTTCTTGTCCTGGACAGCAAAAAAAGAAAAAAAAAAAAAAATCTGCCACTATCTTCAAGGCTCTTGGCTATACAAACATCTTCCAAAAGATATTTAATAATTTTAAACAAAGGGTGTCAGTGCCTTTACTCAGAAGATGGACAGACACACGAAAGACCCATGTAGAATTATCTCCCAACAATTAGGAGTACCCTTGCCACCAGCACAACTCATGAGTTTTCTCAGCAGAAATATATTCTACAGCCTACACAGGTAGCAGACCTTCGGAGTTACATAACTTAGTAAGAGAACAATTGCTAGATTTCATTTTTATATGTCTTTTAATAATTAAAAAAATTAAGATAGATATAATACAAGCACTTAATATAAAAATAAAAAAACTATTAAGAGTGTAAGCCGTGAAAAGTAGGTGGCTTTCCTTGTCCCCCAACCCCCCAGTCTTTCTCCCCAGAGTAAACAAGCTTATTCTGAATGTCCTGGATATACATACTACTTATATATAAATGTTGCATATGATATAGATTTCATACATGTTGGGGCTGCGGTATGTGTATGTATACTCATGTCTTCCCCCTACCTGAAATTCTTGTCCTACACACATCTCCACCCTCCAGAAGCAATTAATATTAAAGCAGGTGAAAAATCTAAAACAAAAAGCACTTCAATTTCATCCAGTGGCTTTCGGAATTCTTGCATTTCTTCATTTATTCCCATCTGGTGACCATCCTGGAAGACTTAAGGATAGTTATATCATGATCCTTGCCCTCACTGAGCTCACACCTGTGTTGGAGAGTAAGGCATCTACACACATAAATACAAGATAAAGAATGATTAGCACAGGTAATCAGAGGAGGGATAAACTACTTAAAGCTAGAGGGTCTCCTGAGAGGATTGATGGCAGATGCGGTATGTGAGCTAGTCTGATGAAAGAAGATGTGGTCCTGTGGCATGTGTGAGTTAGGCAGCAGGTGGAAAGTGGAATAGACAGGCATTCCAGGAAGAAGGAAGACATGAGCAGATGTATAGAGGCAGGAAAGCATGGTGTGGACTAAGGACACAAGGAACAGTCCATGGAGCTGGGGCAGAAGGATGACGAGGAACGGAGGGAGGGAGGGGTCATTCATGCAAAAGGGCCTCAAACGCAATGTTACCGCCAGTTATGTTTTTCTTGGGAATATGTGTAGCAACATGATCTTCTTTGGTCCTAATGCAAAAGAACAAGGATACTGAGCCCACATGTAACAGCCTAAGCATCATTTAGGACACTCATTGCCAGAATCCATATCCTCAAGCACAGACTGCAAAACATTCGGAGCTAAACTTGAGTACCAGAACCCTCTGTGATGTCAAATGCTAGTCGTCTGAACTCTAATCACCCTGAACAACACTTCAAGTCCTCATTCACATATCCTAGACTTAAATAAAAATCCCTCCATCTGGCCATATAACCTATAGATGTTACACTGACTGCTATTTAAGTATTCTCTAGTAAACACAAGTTCATGGCTGAAGATGAATTGTGATTTTTATAAAGTAAATATAGTCCTTTATCTATGTGATGAAGTAGACAATGGTAATGTTTTAAAGGTCTTTGACTTAATCTCTCGTTATAGTTTTGGTTTCTTTAGTTCGTATAATTTGGTAAGCTCTGGTATCTTTTTTTTTTTTTTTTTGAGACAGAGTCTCGCTCTTTTACCAGACTGGAGTGCGGTGGTGCGATCTTGGCTCACTGCAACCTCCGCCTCCTGGGTTCCAGCAATTATCCTGCCTCAGCCTCCTGAGTAGCTGGGACTACAGACGCACACCCACCACACCCAGCTAATTTTTTGTATTTTAACAAAGACGGGGTTTTACCATGTTGGCCAGGATGGTCTCGATCTCCTGACCTCATGATCTGCCCGCCTCAGCCTCCCAAAGTGCTGGGATTACAGGCGTGAGCCACTGCGCCCGACCCAGCTCTGGTGTCTTCTCTTTGAGTGGTCCAGTGTGTCAGATGTTAGCATTTTTATATGGTGAATCCTTAATAAACAAGTAAACAAACAAAAATAAACAAAAAAACATAAACAAAAAACAGAGTCGTCCTAGTGTGGGTTTCCCGAGAAGCAGACCCTGAGACAACGATTCGCATGCAAGCTGTTTATGCGTGCAAGCTGTTTATTTGAAGGGAAAGCCCAGGAGACATAGGTAAAGGAGTGAAGAAGGAAGACAGAAAGGAAGGCAGCCAGTGAAGGGTATGTTGTCAAGAAGGCTGCTACTGTGGTTGACTCCAGCAACCAGTATAGGAGATACCTGTACATCAGTGTCAGTGAGGGAGCTGGTTGAGGACCCCTGGCCAAGGGAGGTTAATTTTCTGGCACTTCTGGTGGCCATCTCTGTGAGTAGCAAGGACTCCTGCCACCAGAAGAGCCCTCAGGCAAGGAGATGCACATACTGGCAGTTGACATCAGGTTAGGTGGAGAGTCCAGGGAGGATAAGAGGGGCTTCTGGCAGCATCTGCCACAAAGATCATTTCAGGGCCAAGAGAGTCTTTTGGCTCATATTTCACATTCACAAGTTTAAGTTGAAACACCATCTCTGAGGGTACAGAAGTAGTTACAGAGATATACAGAGAGGATTGAAAGAAGACATCCTTCAAAGTAACTTTAAACTTGTGTCTCATTAACAGACCACAGTAGTAATAATTATACACAATGAATTTAATATTTCTCACAAATCCTTTCTTTATCTTGTAATTCATATAATATATTGTCTTATATTTTTGTGTTTAATAGGCATACTTTGTTAAATGTGGATGTTGAAAGTATTTAGCACTTACATTTTTTATAACCCTGAATTGACATTTCTTTATTTTTTAAATATATTGGGAGTCTCAAAAACTGAAAACACCTGGTCTCTCTCACCACTAAAAAGGCCCCATTTAGCTTGGTGCAGTGGCTCAGGCCTATAATCCCAGCACTTTGGGAGGCCAAGGCAGGCGAATCCTTGAGTCCAGGAATTTGAAACCAGCCTGGGCAAAATGGTGAGAATCTGTCTCTACAAATAAATAAATAAAAGTTAGCCAGGCAGGCGTGGTGGTGCATGCCTGTAGTCCCAGCTAGCAGGAAGGCTGTGGTGGGAGGATCAATTGAGCCTGGGAGATGGAGGCTGAAGCGAGCTGTGTTCACACCACTGCACTCCAGCCTGGGTGACAGAGTGAGACCCTGCCTCAGAAAAACAAAAGGCCGGGTCCAGTGGCTCACACCTGTAATTCCAGCATTGTGGGAGGCCAAGGTGGGCGGATCACCTGAGGTCAGGAGTTTAAGACCAGGCTGGCCAACATGGTGAAACCCTGTCTCCACTAAAAATACAAAAATTAGCCGGGTGTGGGGGCACTTGCCTGTAATCCCAGCTACTCAGGAGGCTGAGGCAAGAGAATCACTTGAACCTGGGAAGCAGAGGCTGCAACAAGCCGAGATGGCGCCCCTGCACTCCAGCCTAGGTGACAGAGCAAGACTCTGTCTCAAAACAAACAAACAAGCAAACAAACAAACGTCCCAATTAAAAACAATAGGATCATGGAGAATTAGGGACAAAATTTAGAAGAAAAATAAAAGAGCCCAAGAGACGGTGTCAGGGCATTTTTGTTTTCACCTATTAGATAAAGAAGCAGTAGGGTGGTGCACATCGTACCTGCACAGAGCTGTTTCTTCTTGAGCTTCACAGCACTTTGTGTACAGAAATGGAGAATGATACCCAGAAACTTCACTTTGTAGAATTAAGCAGATTGTGCCAGTTGATTCATGAACCTCTCTCAAACCTTGCTTTTTATCTCTTGTCTTAAAGAAAACAATTTATGAGGCAAAAAGTAACCATTGTTGGAGGATAAATCAGAAAGTGGTCATTTTCCCTTTTAGAACTAGTGGGATTTACTACCTGTTCTGAATACAGTATAAGAATATAATGGGCAGCAATGAATGAGTAATCATAAAAATATCCAAAGTAGAATTCCATCAAGTTTTAAAAATTGTTTCCTTCATAAAGCATAAAGAAAATGTGCCTATTTATCTTCAAATACAAGCAGATTAAGTTGAGATACGTTGTTTAATTGAACTGTAAGTTTAAAATTCTTAATGAGATCATCTTGTGAAAACCCAAACTCTACATTATTCCTCCTGAAAATCTGCCTTCTCCAGACTGAAATGTATAAATGGTCGTTGACTAACCAGGCTATAAACTACTCATTTATAAGGATGACCTTCAAACTTGCATTACAATTGAAGAGATGAATAATTTTCACAAGTAATAAATAGATATTTTTGTTGAAATTATGCAATTTATATTAATCCTCTTGATCACAATTTACAAAGAGTTAAGAAGAGAAGCTTTTTTGAGATGTTTTTATGGTGTTAATAAAAATAATACAAACTGGAAAATTTTGATTATAATTACCCCTATTAAAGCATGTATCATTTTACTGTGATTTTTAGTCTTCAGAATCAAGCAATAAATGCATGTAATGTTGGCTATTCAGTCTGCTCAATGGGATATAGATGGGATATTGTGACAAATCTTTTTTCTACCTATTTGTGAAAAATGAAATGTTTAGTAAGTATTTTTTAAAGGTAAAAATACTTTAACTCACAAGTAGTCAGAGAGTAGCTAGAGGTTTGTGAAACGCTGGTCAAGGGCCTGATTCCCAGCACTCACTGGGCAGGAAGTTACATACCTGGTGTACAATGAGACAAGTCGTCGCCACAGGAGTTTGCAGTTGCACAACAGCGCCATCAAGTGAAGGGGTGAGAAAGGTGACTCTCAACAACTATTAATACTTCAGGTAGGTGCCACTCCTGTTGAACAAATTGCTCCCAGATATAGCAGCCTAAAATCACAGAGTCATTATGTCACTCAGTTTCTGACAGTCAGGAATGTGGGAGTGGCTTAGTTGAGTGGTTCTGGCTCAGAATCGATCCTGAGGTTGTGTTCAAGATGTCATCTGCAGTCATCTGAAGGCCTGACTCAGGCTGGAGGGTCTGCCTCTATGGTGGCTCCCTCACATGACTGCAGGCAGTTTCAGTTCCTCACCGGGTAGATCTCTCCACTGGGCTGCTCACCCGTCCTCAGGACACGGCATGGGCTTCCTGCAGAGGGAGGGCTCAGAGACAGAGAGAGCAAGCAGGAAGCTGTAATACCCATGAATCACCTACTCTCCCGTGTCACACACCATCATTTCTGTGTTGTTCTAGTTGTTAGAAGCATGTTACTAGGTCCAGCCCACATTCCAGGGGAGAGGAATTAGGCTTCATCCTTTGAAAGGAGTGTCAAAGAATTTCACATTTTAAACACCGCAGTGCAGCCAGCCCAGAGATCAGATGACTCAGAGAGTTTGCCCTCACTAGATCTAGAGGGCTCCCATCTATACCCTTGCTAGGCGTTTACAGTGCATTCCTAGCGCTAATGTTTAAGACATAGATCTGAATGCCACACAACTAAAATCAGTTGAAGAATCAATTTGTGATGAAAATACAGACAATTCTGGCTAGGTGCAGTGGTTCTCACCTGTAATCCCAGCACTTTGGGAGGCCGAGTCGGGCAGATCATGAGGTCAGGAGATCGAGACCATCCTGGCCAACATAGTGAAACTCCGTCTTTACTAAAATACAAAAATTAGCCGGGGGTGGTGGTGCATGCCTGTAATCCCAGCTACTCAGGAGGCTGAGGTAGGAGAATCCCTTGAACCAGGGAGTCGGAGGTTGCAGTGAGCTGAGATCACATCACAGCACTCCAGCCTGGTGACAGAGTGAGACTCCATTTCAAAAAAAAGAAAAGAAAAGAAAAAGAAAATACAGACAATTCTGCCTTTTTAGAAAGTAGGATCTGGCACATTAGTATACTTTCAGATATGAGCCCATTTGGATGGCACCCCAGTTCATTCGGAGAATGTCTCCAGCATTATTTTGTCTTATCAGCACAACCAGCTGAACTCATTGGAGTGTCGCTAGCCTAAGCAAACTTAGTCCTGAGAGGTGGGGTTGGAGAAGGTGTATGTCAGGGTGAAAGTGGGCTGGTAAAGGAAGAGGACACAGAGTAGGTCTGAAAACAGTGTTCTGGGCAATCATTCCAAAATGAACCACTCTACAAAGCTCTATTTGAAGGACTGATATTTAAACACATCAGTCATTAGATGTCTTTATATTTAATGGGTTTCAATTTCACAGGACCTCTCACTGCTGGTTGTGTGCTTTGAGGGGACAGGGAAGAAATGGTTAAAAAGTATACCCCCCAGCTTATAATGTAGAAAGCGTTTACTTGAAGCTGCACCACTCAACCAGCTTCATTCTGTTGTTTCTAAACCAACAAAAAGCATGTTGAAGAGAAGGCATCTGGTGGATGTTGGCTGAATTTTTTTTAAAAACAACTGGCTAGCAGGGCAAAGCATCAGTCCTGGCCAGTGGAGAACTTGCCATCTTTGCCTGGCACTACTTCATTCCACCTCCTCCCCGACCCCAGTCAGCAGGTACTCCTTCCTTCCAGGTCTTTGCACAGGAATCATGCAAACTGGAACCCATCCCATGCACTAAAAAGATTCTGGAAGGTTCACTTCTAGTGTTCCCATTTTCTCAGCATGTAGCAAAAGAGCAGAAGAGCACGCACTCCAAAATAAAATGGTGAATTCTTTTCATAGCAGTGTTCTACTGAACAGAACTCTTTTAAAATACATTTTCCATTGCCATATTACAGTGATAATTAATATTCATAATAATGACCTTGAAGGTTGCTCAGTCTGAGGAGTCTAATGAATAATTAAGAGAATGAAATGGTTTTCAATAGGATTTCATGCTTAGTGCTTTTTGTATTCTAATACTTTTGATAGATTGTCACGGTTGATTGTCTAATTCCCCAGTCATGCGAGTAAACAGAGGATTTAATGTGTTTCAAGGGGACTTCCACGGTAAGTTATTTGCAAGCATATTAAACCAAAATCTGAAGTGCATTACAAATCCTCAGCCAACGCTAGCACAGATGCAGGCTGCCACACGAATTGCAGCTATAGGGAGATATGGATAGCTGGAACCACTCAGAACCCATCATTTTCCTTCTAGACAGAGAAAGAAAATAATTATTGGAACTAAGGATAATTATACATAAAATTATATACCAAAATATTGATCTTAAAATTGAGGATGCATTTGTTGCTCTTATTCATTGTCATATGTTTAAAGAATTTGACACAAGATTGATACCAAAAAATTATCTGGATTAGGGGTTCCTTTCCTAGTCCTGGTGCCACCTCATGCTGTAATAAACCCTCACTCTTATCTCTTTCTTGCTACCCCTGTTATGGTAGATATATCACTCTACTTGGAGAAAATTCCAAATCACTGTTTATAGTAGAAGAAAAATCCAATATCTATATTTGGCAGTTGAAAGACCAAGATCCCAAAAGGTGATATGACTTATACAAAGCTACATAGCAAGTTAGTTATAGAGCCCACTGAGAACCTGTGTTTCCCAATTCCTAAGCAAAGGCCTTTGTGCAACATCCACGGCCACACCAAAGCCAATACTGCTAATGAAAGTTCTCCACCCATTGCAGCCAGGGAAACTGAAAAAACTACTGGGAAATGGTATTTCAGTAAATGCATTTGACTTATAAGGTTGAAGTACCATATATTCTATTGAAAATGTCTGAATTGAAATAATTTAAGTCACTTTAAGCAGAAAATTAGAGCACACATGGCACTGTCTATTTTTAGGATCTCGGAGTCTCAGGGACAGGCATTTTAGTAATTTAGATCTTTCCATGAGTGTTCCTCCAAGTTTTGTTTCATCTTTAGAATGGAGGCTATGTCAAGAGAGTGTGGGCAGCTTGAGCTCATTCTACAGGAGGTTATGCCAGGTGCAGGAAAAGGGATTTCTTGGTGTAATAATTAGATCCTTACCACCTACCCACCCAGCCACATACACACATACACAGATACACACACACAGCTGAGCCGTTTGAAAATAAACTATAGACTCATGCCATTTCATTCCTAAATATTTCAACACGCATTTCCTAATAAGAACATTCTCCTTATTGGTGAGAAATGATATTTCAATGCCAAGATCAAGGGGCAAGGTATGTTCATTGACACAAGGGTATCATTGCTTCAAAGCCCTTTCAGTGAACAGATCCAGGAAAGACAAATACACTTTTAAAAGGTTATTGCATGTGAATTTCTCAATTCAAATTTAACCTTACAGTGTTTTACTTTAAGTTCTTTGACTTAATAGTTGTTTTTGCCTCTCTTTTCTGTTAAACTGAAAGTTTTGGTTTGTAATAATATAGTGCTTCTTTCCTCCTAATTCATAATTGTACACTTGTTTTCTCCTAGGTCAGAATTATAATACTATATTAATAATACATTACTGAGTGAAATTTAAGATTTCCTTCTATTCATTTGTCCTTAGATCATATTCCATTATGAGTGTATAATTAAAGTACTGAAATAATTCTGTTCTTTGTATAGCTGTTGTTGCCCCATTTGAAATAAAGTTAGGCTCATTGGTCTCAATTGTTTTCCATTTTAAGATTTTACTTTTGTCTTTTTTATTTGAATTTTTTAAATATATAAAACATTTATGTGGTCCCTAAGTTTAAAAATATACGAAAAGGTAACCAAACCCACAGAAGTTTCACTCCTAACCCTCTCCCTTCACTTCATTCCTCCCACCCCCATAGGTAATTATTTTTATTGCTTCTTTTTGCAAATATAGGCAAATACTTAAATATATTCTTATTCCTCCTTTTTTCCCCTTATACACAAAATATACCACAGTCTATGTACTGCTGTGTACCAACTTTTTAAATCTAAAAATATATTCTGGAGATTATTTCAATTCACAGATACTTTTTTCTGTGTTTTATGACACCTGGTTGCCAATTCATGTATGTACTGCAGTTTATTTACTGCCTCTCTTGTTGGTGGATGTTTAGATTATTTCTAATCTTTTGCTACTGCAAACAATGTTGTGTTACATAACCTTGTGCAAATGTTATTGATTATTTGTAGAGATGTATTTTCAGGGTAGATTCCTAGAAATGAGATTGCTGCATGAAAGGTTAGCACATATGTAATTTTGTTCAATTTTGCCAAATCCCCATCCATAGGGCTTGTTCCATTTTGCATTTCCACTCTCAGTAGAGTATGTTGTAAAACGTTTGGATCCAGAAGAATTCTAACTTGCATTTCTCTTATTGTAAGGGAAATTGGGCATCATTTCATATGTGTAGGGAGTGACTTGCATTTCTTTTTCACTCTGTTCTCACATTTCTCTCTTTTCGTGACTTTTGCCCATATTTCTATGCAATTTTGGGGCTTCTCCATTGTTAAACGCTTTTCATGCACTTGTCTCCATCCTTTTATTTATTTATTTTTTTGAGACAGAGTTTCGCTCTTATCCAGGCTGGAGTATAATAGCTCGATCTTGGTCCACTGCAACCTCCGCCTCCTGGGTTCAAGGGATTCTCCTGCCTCAGCCTCCTCAGTAGCTGGGATTACAGGCATGCACTACCATGCCCGGCTAATTTTTTATTTTTAGTAGAGACGGTGGGTATCTCCATGTTAGTCAGGCTGGTCTCAAACTCCTGACCTCAGGTGATCTGCCCACCTTGGCCTCCAAAAGTGCTGGGATTACAGGTGTAAGCCACTGCTGATATAACTTGCAATTGGTCTCTCCTAGTGTGTCATTTGTTTTTTGACCTTGCTTCTGGGATTTTATTTGTTTTAGGTAGCAAAGTTCGCCAGTCTTCTTTCCCAATTTTTTTTTCTTTTCTTTTCTTTTCCTTTTTTTTCTTTTCCCTTCTCTTCTCTTCTTCTTCTTCTTCTTCCTCTTCCTCCCCTTCCCCTTCCCCTCCTTCTCCTTCTCCTTCTCCTTCTTTCCTGAACGTTGAAAGGCTTTCCTCACCCCCAGGTTATAAAGTAATTCACCTGTGCCAAACCTCCTTGGTTGTACGTTGTACATTTGGATCTCTGGTGCATTTAGGATTTATTTTAGTATGAAGTTTAGATTCACTTCATCCTTTTTCAGGTGACTTTCTGTTTGTCCCAATACCATGCATTTAAAAACCCAGTTTTTCCTCAGACAGGAATAACTTGATTCAGTTTTAGACTTTAACTTGCTGTAATGCAGCACACAGAGACTAAGAAGCAAACACAGGGGTGGGGAGGATGAGAAATGAGATCAAGGAATAGACATGATTACTCTGCCATGGAGTAGAACTGCTCCCTCCCTCCCTGGAACGGAGAGGAGCAATGCAAGCACAGTGTGTCTGTGCTGTCCTCCACTGGCCTTTCCAGATCCAAGCTCTGGCCTGTCTTGGCCTGCTCTCCTCCAGAAGGCTGACCTCTGTGGATGACATCACTCAGTAGCCTTGCCCCTGGCTTTTGGTTGAGTTTACTCTGATGGGGGACTGTCACACTGCCAGGAGATCTGAGCACAAGATAAGAGAAACTGGATTCCCTTTGGCAGGTGCCGCAGTGTGTTCTCCACAACCACCTCTTCAGTGGGTCAGCCACCCTTCTGGCTGAAGCTCTTGCTGACTGCTGATAGGCCCTTCCTCCCACTTGCTGGGTTGCTTCCTCAACTTTGCCACACCTCTGTAAAGAGGCCCTCCTGAACCCTTTTCAGGTATGCCTTCTTGTCCACTGAGTGTGCAGCCTGTGTCCTGCCACAACCTGGCTGATACTAGCGACATCACAAATACATACCAATCCATCTGTCAAAAAAGTAGGCATTATGGCTCTACTCCACCAATCCTAAATTTAAAAATTTACAAAGCCAATAGTTAAGGAGGCCACATCCCATTTAAAGATCTACAGTGATTTAACTTGATTATTCATTATTTATCTTGATTATCCTCCTTATTCACTATGCAAAGCTTTGGCTAATTTGTGGTTGGTTTCAGAAAGCAAACCCATCTCAAAGATTTAAGGTTGAAATCCCAGCACTTTGGGAGGCTGAGGTGGGCAGATCACGAGGTCAAGAAATTGAGATCCTCCTGGCCAATATGGTGAAACCCCGTCTCTAATAAAAATACAAAAATTAGCTGGGTGTGGTGGTCTGTGCCTGTAGTCCCAGCTACTCAGGAGGCTGAGGCAGGAGAATCACTTGAACCCAGGAGGCGGAGGTTGTAGTGAGCTGAGATCATGCCACTGCACTCTAGCCTGGTGACAGAGTAAGAGTCCGTCTCAAACATGTTAATAATAATAATAATAATAATAATAATAATAATAATAATAATAATA
>NC_045435.1:92950842-93036006 GCF_002776525.5 Piliocolobus tephrosceles | reverse complement strand
TAATAATAATAATAATAATAATAATAATAATAATAATAATAATAATAAAAGGTTGAACTCCTCCTAGGGGCATTAAAGAGAATATTCTCTGCCTCTGAAGACAATTCCACTAAAAACATATCTAAAATATTTCAAG
Source organism: Piliocolobus tephrosceles (assembly GCF_002776525.5). Classification (NCBI taxonomy): domain Eukaryota; kingdom Metazoa; phylum Chordata; class Mammalia; order Primates; family Cercopithecidae; genus Piliocolobus; species Piliocolobus tephrosceles. The sequence continues at coordinate 93,035,870 of NC_045435.1, read as the reverse complement.
CTAGTATTCTCTCTGGAGTGATTGTTTTGAAGTCAGACATGTGCATGTGCAGGCTCTGCTATGTCTGCTTAAAATTAAATAAAAAATAATCCTGCTCCCATTACTTCCACTCAAGCCCCTAGAGCTACTTCCTGGGCACATTTATTTACTCTGATAGTTCTGCACTTAGCTTTTCAAAGGCTCTAGAAAAGTTATTTAAGTATCTCTGTCTGGAGTGTTTCTCTTTTTTTTTTTTTTGAGATGGGGTCTCACTGTCACCGAGGTTGGAGTGCAGTGACACGATCTGGGCTCACTTGCAACCTCCACCTCCCAGGCTCAAGCGATCCTCCCACCTCAGCCTCCCGAGTAGCTGGGACTGCAGGCATGCACCACCACACCCGGCTAATTTTTTGTATTTTTGGTAAAGAGGGGTTTTGCCATGTTGCCCAGGTTGGTCTCAAACGCCTAAGCTCAGGTGATCCACCCGCCTCAGTCTCCCGAAGTGTTGGGATTACAGGCATAAGCCACTGCACCTGGCTTCTGCCTGTTTTAAGTAGCTTAGTTGACTAGTGGAAAACGTCTGTGGAAAGTTTCTTATTTTTCTGCTGAGTCACATTCAAAGTTATAGATTATCTTGTTTTAGTGTGTAAATTTTAATTGTTTTACTCTGATACAATGTAAAAACAAAAGACTCCAGGAATTCTAATTCCCATGCTTTCAAGAGGGAACTCTTTCCACTTCCCTATTTTGAGCAGGGATGATAAGGAGGAGGGAGAGTAGACCAAGGCCACACTTCTGCCTGCTGCCTGTCCTGATCCTTGTATATGCTCATCGTAACAGCAGGTGTGGCTGAGATTGTGAATTTGTCTTTGAGTTAGAGAACTAAGATAACAATTTTATGGCAGAAGGAGCCTTAGAAGATAGAGCCATGGTTATGGTCATGCTGAGTCAGTAGTCTCTACTTTGTTTGTTTGTTTGTTTTTGAGACAGAGCCTTGCTCTGACACCCAGGCTGGAGTGCAGTGGCGCAATTCTGACTCACCGCAACTTCCGCCTCAGCCTCCTGAGTGGCTGGGATTACAGGCGCCTGCCACCAACCACACCCGGCTAATTTTTGTATTTTCAGTAAAGACAGGGTTTCACCATGTTGGCCAAGCTGGTCTCAAACTCCTGACTTCAGGTGATCTGCCTGCCTCAGCCTCCCAAAATGCTGGGATTACAGGCGCGAGTCACCATACCTAGCCTCTTCTTTCTTTACATAGACTCATATGACTGTTTACTTCTAGTTTGGTTCTAAAATGAGAAATTTGTACTGGTCACACAAACTGTTCCTTTCAAGTATTATGGAGTCATTCCTGAAGGTGGGGGTAGTCTTTATCTGGAAGGTAAAGACTGACTTGTTGTGAAAAGCGGGAAAGAAAAGCACCCTCCCTTCCCAAAGAAGAAAATTCACTTAGACCTTCCAACTGTTAAGGTCTGGAAGTCTGCCATTAGCGTATGATTCCTTTGATTTATGGGTTCATTCCAGAAGACTGGATGTATTAGTGTGGATTCTTCAAAGAACCAGAACCAATAGGATATGTGTGTGTGTGTGTGTGTGTGTGTATTCTATACCCATAGATAAATAGATAGATAAGAGATTCATTATGGGAATTGATTCACATGATTATGGAGGCTGAGAAATCTCATGATCTGCTGTCTGCAAGTTGGAGAACTAGGAAAGCCAGTGATGTGTGTTGGGGAGTTGGGGGAGCACTGGTATAAGCCCCAGAATCTGAAGGCTTGAGAACCTGGGACTTGGATGTCCGAGGGCAGAAGATGGCTGTCTCAGCTCCAGAAGAGAGAGTGAATTCACCCTCCCCCACACAGCTTTATTCTCTCCAGGCCCTCAACGCCTTGGGTGATGCCCACGCACATTGGTGAGAGCAAATTCCTTTCTATTCAGACTACTGATTCAAATGTTAATCTCTTCTGGAAACATCCTCTCAGGCACACCCAGAAATAATGTTTAACCAGCTTTCTGGATATCCTTTAACCCAGTGAAGTTAAGACATAAAATTAACCATTATATTAGACTACTCTGTATTCAAAGTATTCAAATCCTTTTACTGTCTACTTCTAATTACTTTTCAGCCATATCACCTTGGGCTCCGGAAGGAGACAGACTGCAGCCTTTACAATTCTGATGCAATCACTTACCAGTAGTGTGACATAGATAGACTAAACTTTTCTGGGTTTCAGTTACTTCATTGGTAAAGGGGATAACAATAGCTCAGAATTCATAGGTTTACATAGGGATTAAACAAGTTTAAATACATGAACAGTGATTAGCACAGCTGTGGCCTCAACTACTACTATTACCATTAAAAACCCTCACCTCTCTACTTTGGCTGCCCTGCCCAACTCATTGTTACTTTCTTTATTCTCTCTCTAGGGAACCAACCTCTGTCTATTTACCTGTTACAGCCAGGCTGAAGCACAGGAGACCTTCCCTTACCTATCCAAGTTTCCACAATCTCACCCTCCTCTGGGCTCCTCACGTATAAAGTTTTATACTTTATTCACATAAATACAAAATACAAATGCATTCATTAACTTTTCAACCTGAATTTCTAACCTTTAGGCAGGTCAGACTAGCTTAAATCCAGGGAAGATGGAGGCGGATTTCCACCTCCAAAACAAACATTTGGAGGCGGAAAATTTCATCTTCTGCCAACGGGCAGGGAGAAAGTGGCCCTGTTACAGAAAAGAGGTCTGGATCCAAACCCCAAGAGGGTTCTTGGATCTTGCCAAAAAAGAGTTCAGGGCGAGTCCGTAGAGTAAAGTGAAAGCAAGTCTATTAAAGTGGAGGAATAAAAGTATGGCTACTCTGGCCAGGTGCGGCGGCTCACGCCTGTAATCCCAGCACTTTGGGAGGCCGAGGAGGGTGGATCCCTTAACTGTCTGGGAATGCAGCCCAGTAGGTCTCAGTCTTATTTTACCCAGCCCCTATTCAAGATGAAGTTGCTCTGGTTCAAACACCCCTGACAGCCCCACTGAGTCGGGAACCAAGTAGATTCACATCTTGGCTCCAGCGATATTGTGTAAATAACTGCCTTACATTTGACTTTACTCTTCCATAAAATGGGGTTATGTTTTGTTTAACTCACAGATTATTTACTGTAATAAGTTTCCTTTTGTATTAACATAAATACAAAATGTAGCCTTAAAAACATTAAATAATATATACTGATTATAGCTGTTTCTGTTTCTACTCATGAGATTCCATGTAAGTAACAGCAGGAGCCATAGCTCTCTAGGGTTTTAAGGGAAACACTAAGCTGAAACTTGAGTCTCCTGTCACACTTTCTGAATGAATAGCATAAATTCATTGGTTATTTATATGGGGGAGAATTATCCAACCCTCCCTCAGCCACCTAACACAGAACAGCTCTAGGTGGCAGTAAATAGGGAGGTGTAAGAGTCAGAGATCACAGCACACTCAAGATTGGGGCAAAGTGAAATAGATAGGCATTAGAAAAAGTAACTAATGCCCTCAAATCATATAGCTAGTAGGAGACAGAGTTGGAATCTGAACTCAGGCTAAGTCCAGGTCCCATGACCTCAGTTATTGTGCTAATTAGTGAAATGGATGAGTTCCCTGAGCCCCCTTGTAGGACATGTGACAGGGGTGTGGCTTGTCTGTTCAGTCACCACTGATGCTCAAATCCCTTATGGGATGGGGAGCATGTAGACAAACAGGTGCAGGAGCCAGGTGCTGGGCTCTGGCCCCACAGCAGTGTCCAGGGGTGGTCGGCTGTGACTCCCTGAGCCCAAGTGGGCATGTGCTACAGTGTACTCTTTTAGCCTTGCTGTCCCATGGACAACGTAAGTTAACAAGTTCAGTGGACCTTCTGCCTTTTTGCAAGGGCAGAGGGCCAGTGTGACAGCTTTCTGTATCCCAAGCTCTTGTCCAGTGTCCTGGAAGAATCAGGTGACACACGGACTTGAAGGATGGTGAATGTGGGGGTTTTATTGAGTGGTGGAGGTGGCTCTCCATGGAATGGATGGGGAGCTGTAAAGGGGATGGAGTGTGAAGATGATCTTCCCCTGGAGTTTGGCCATCCAGCGGCCGATTCTTTGACCATCCCCAGCTGAACGCCTCCCTGTGTTCCTTCTCTTGGTAGGTAAAAGCATTTATGGGTGTAAGATAAGAAAAATAAGAGATAGTTGAAAGGAAACTTTTCTGAAAACCGAGAAAAACCATTAAGTTATTGAGCAAAATCATCAAGGATGTCAAGTCTGGTGTCGTTTTTGGGTGGTTAGAAAAAGAAAACACAGGAAATAAAACTAAGAAACAACATGCAGTAACCTGATTTTTTTTTTTTAATCATAAAGAGTCACAGAAAAAAATGCCATCAGCAATTATTTTACATAAGTTTAAAAAAAACTTCAATAAAAAGCAAGACTGTTATCAAACGATTTCTGGGTTGGGATTAGAGCAGAACTCAGGGAAACGCACACATACGAGAATTCAAGTACTGAATCCTTTTTTTTTTTTTCCAGTTTTTAGGCTATTTTGAACATTTCCCCATAGCCCTAAATAATTATCTTAAGCCAGCTGCTGTGTTGTTTGTGTTAATTCAGCTTTTAAAATTTCCTGTGTGTTGTACTAACATTAATGTAATAAATGAGCAATTTGCTATCTCTGAAAGAAGTCAAAGGCCTCAAACACACTTGTGGAAGTTACATTTATATTAACAAACACCTATGTTAATTTCCTTTCATAAGGAACACAATAGTATCCTCCTTGAGGAAGCACCTTTTGATAAAATGAATAATAATATGCTCATCACATCATTTATTTCTTGCCCTCCCGTGTGCCAGCAAGCACATGTTCCTTTCAATTGATCTGTTACTTGTACAAAAGCTGTTTTCCAAAAAATGTTTTTTTTGGGAGGGCAGTAAAATTAGGTGAAATAATGGATGAGAAATTTGAACAAAGTTTAGGATAAAAACACTATTCATAACACCTTTCAAAAAATGTTATTCAGTTCTATTCAATCCAAGTCTACAAATAATTAATAAATATCTATTGTGTGTCCTACACTGTCCTCCCTTTTACAAAGCTTTTAATAGTGTACAGAAGAAAAACCTATACAAAATGATTAGAAGAACAAGATAAAAGTATATATAATCTTATGCCATAAAGACACATCATAAAACCACAGAGTTCCTCCTCTAAGAACAGCTGCTATGTGTAATTGTGCAGTAAAAGTGAAGTCTACACAGTATTGAAAGGGATGCTGTTTCAGTGGTACACGTGGAAGAGTTGCAATTTGTTACAAGAATTTTTGGAAGATGGAAGTAAAGCATCTTAAGAAAAGAGGGAGTATTTTTTTTCTAGCTAGCACAGAAATGCCATGGGGGTTAGTGGCAGCCTTGGCAAAATCATTTGAATGTGGACAAGATAATAAATTCCTTAACAGCAGAGTTTTCCTCTTATTTAGCCTTGTCCAAACAGGTTTCTTGAAGTCTTAACTCATTGGATTGTAAATGTGAAAAACATTTAAGATTTTTCCAATCATGCCTTCAACCATTCTATGTTGAATCTTCCTTGTCTGGCCCTTAATAACATCAGGGGTAGGTTCTATTTTGTACCAGCGCTTTTTAGTGATTAATACTTAGTTCAATCAATTTCAAAACTTAAATTTCATATCTGATTCAGATAAGTTCTTTCCTCCTACAGTACAGTCTAGGGTTGGTTGTAGCAAGACCATTTCCCCATCTTCTTTTGGTTCTATTCCTCTGGGGTTGGGGGCCGGGAGTAATAAGGAAGACAGCATTTCTTACAAAGCAGAGTTCCTTTTTAAAGAAGATCTAAATTAATAGAAATATATTCTATGTTCTTGGGTCAGAGGATTTAATATTGTCAAGATGACAATATCCCCAAATTGATCAACAGATTCAATGCAATCTGTCAAAATCTTGGCCGCCTTTTTTTTTTTTTTTTTCCCCAGAAATTGATAAGTTGATCCTAACATTCATAATGGAAATATAGGGGATCCATAATAGCCAACTATTTTGGAAAAGAAGAACAAAGGTAGGGGGCTTACATACCTTGATTTCCAAACTTACTACAAACATATAGTAATCAAAACAGTGTGGCATTTGCTGGCATAAGGATAGATATATATTAATGCATCAATGGGATAGAATTGAGAATCCAGAAATAAATCCTTACATTAATGGTCAACTGATTTTCAACAAGAGTGACAAGATAATTTAATGAGAGAAAGAATAGTCTTTTCAACAAACAGTGCTCAGACAACTAAATGTTCACAAGCAAAAGAATAAAGCTGGATCACTACTTAATGCTATACATTAAAATTAGCCCAAAATACATCATAGATTTAAATGTAACCATTTTAGGGTGATAAAAATATTCCAAAATTGGATAATGGTGATGGTTGTATAACTCCATAAATAAACTAAAACCATTGGATAGTACACCTTCAGTGGGTGGATTTTAAGGTTTGTAAGTTATAGCTCAATAAAATTTAAAAGGACTTAAATGAGTTACTAGAAGAAAGTATAGTTGAACATTTGCATAACTTAGAATCAAATAAGGCCTTTCAAAGCATGTTATCAAGGCAAAAATATAATTTATATACTTGATTATAAATTATTTTATAATTTCTATATTAAAAATACCATTAATAAAATTTTACAATATATACCAGACACAGTGTTAATAACATTGTTAATATAGAGAGACTAGTTAAAATTAGTAAGAAAATTATCCACACCAGGCTGGGTGTGGTGGCTCACACCTGTAATCCCAGCACTTTGGGAGGCCGAGATGGGCAGATCATGAGGTCAGGAGATCGAGACCATACTGGCCAACATGGTGAAACCCCATCTCTACTAAAAATACAAAAAAAAAAAAATTAGCTGGGCATGGTGGCACATGTCTGTAGTCCCAGCTACTCGGGAGGCTGAGGCAGGAGAATCCCTTGAACCCAGGAGGCGGAGGTTGCAGTGAACCAAGATCACACCACTGCACTCCAGCCTGGTGACAGAGCAAGACTCGGTCTCCAAGAAAAAAAAAAGAAAATTATCAACACTCTAATATAGAAACAGGTAAAGGACATGAATAGACAATTCATAATATAAGAAACAGAACTGGCCAAGAAACACATATAAAAGTATTCAGATTCATTGATAGTTAAAGGAATGCCAATTGAAGCACCATGAAACACCTCTTTCCAACCATTAGATTGGTAAAGATTTGAAAGAAGTGAAATACACATGGCTGAATATGTGGGAAAATAGGATTCTTATATGCTTCTGGTGTGAGTACAACTTCGAACAACTATGCTGAAGGCAATTTGGGAATATAAATCAAATGCTTAAAAATATGTAAATACTTTGAATAATCATCTTACTAGAATTATATCCCAACATATAATGTGAGAGGTATTCAAAAGAATGTGTACAAGGTTATACATTCTTATGAATTCTTATGAAAAGTTAGAAACAACCTGTCTCTAATAATAGGTGATTAGATAAATAAATCATCAATAAATAGAATACCATCTAGCTATTAAAATTGTTGGGAAGGATACTAGAGTGCCTACCCAGCATCTGTTCTCTCTTTCTGCATACCTAGAATCCCATGAAGTCCCCAGACTCAGGAGAATCTGACCCCTTCTATCCCTTCAGACAGAAGTTGCTTGAATGAATAAATGGTTAATGGATAAGCCTAATACTTAATACATGTCAATGAGATGCAAACAGCAGTTTGCTGGGGCTTTTGTGCAACTTCTGGAAGCATCACCTCCTTTCTCTGGCCTTTGTCACACCTGGATATGAGGCCCAGACTTGCATCTCCAATGTGTCTGAAGATGAAACTGACACCAGGGAAGGGCAGAGAAGAGAGAATTACAGGAAAATGGAGCCAGAGCCACCAGCTCTGAAGCTACTCTTCTCCTGGACTTCAAGCTATAAACCTGTTCATTTCATTATCATTTGAGCTGGATTGAGAGGGATATTCTGGAATTTGCCACCACAGATTACATAGAGGATTACTCTGTCCCTGTGTGCTCCACAAAAATAAGAAAGGGAAAAAATCCCAATAGGATGGAAATAGGAAATGGCTTTAATTTTCTTCCTATGTCTTTGAAATACTCTGTTGGGTCTCCTTTTCCTACCCCTAGATAACATCTCAGACAGACACTGTAGTTTTTTGACGGGGATAGAATTCAGAGGGTATATGATCTTTAATGGGAAAAAATCAATTCTTGCCAGGCGCGGTGGCTCACGCCTGTAATCCCAGCACTTTGGGAGGCCGAGGCTGGCGAATCACAAGGTCAGGAGATCGAGACCATCCTGGCTAACACGGTGAAACCCCGTCTCTACTGAAAATACAAAAAATTAGCTGAGCGTGGTGGTGGGCGCCTGTAGTCCCAGCTACTTGGGAGGCTGAGGCAGGAGAATGGTGTGAATCCGGGAGGCGGAGCTTGCAGTGAGCCGAGATCGCACTGCTGCACTCCAGCCTGGGTGACAGAGCGAGACTCTGTCTCAAAAAAAAAAAAAGAATTGATTCTCAGCCTCCGGAGTAGCTGGGACTACAGGAGCCCACCACCTCGCCCGGCTAGTTTTTTGTATTTTTTACTAGAGACGGGGTTTCACCGGGTTAGCCAGGATGGTCTCGATCTCCTGACCTCGTGATCCGCCCGTCTCGGCCTCCCAAAGTGCTGGGATTACAGGCTTGAGCCACCACGCCCAGCCAAAGAATCAATTCTTTATTTTCACTGACCTCTAACTGAAAGTTAACATTACCTACATCAGAAAATGTTGCAATGGAGTCTTCTGGATTGACGTCTCCAACAAACTGCAAATGCTTCTCACTAAAGAGCGAGCATTAGATGCTTGCCATAATGAAACGCTATTGACAGCCAAAATGTGACGAGATAACTAGCAACACAACCAAAAACAGTTTGGTGAAAAGCCCTTGGCCCCTTTCCTTCTACTCTTCCCTTCTGCCACTCTGACTTCTCCAGCCAGAAGATGGACAAAAGAAGAGAAGCGGTTATCCTCATTGCATCCCCACTGCTAGGAGTGATGGTCAGAACAGGCAATGATCAGTCAGAATGGATGACTGCCATAAACAATAAGTGCACTGGACTGGTGAAAAAACTGGTACATCTGACTTTACTCCATGGGCTACAGTCCTTGGATTTTGTACCTTATGTTTATATGTTCACACATACCAGTTTTCTCTAAGCAAAAGCATTAAAAAAGTTACAACTTGAGGTACCAGGGATGAAGGATGCTACCTTGGTCACTGACTTTCTCTTTCTCAGAAGCAAAATATAGGTTTCAGATTAATTCCATGAAGCACAGGGATCACAGACTCTGTAATACTTTATTTAAATCAGAAAAGTTTCTAACAATATTTTCCTTTTACATATATACACGGTAAAACTAGAGGTAAGTTTCTTTTAATGTCACATGATTCCAAGAAAAGCAAGGGCCTTTCACTCTTTACAGGGAATAGCCGAAGCATTTCTTTCAAGTTTTTACCAGTGTTTTCTTGTGAACAAAAACTTTAGAAGGGAATAAACTCTTCATCCAAAAAATAAATGAATGTTTCAATTCTAACAATGATTAGATGCAACTCACATGAAGAAATGTGACAATAATCATTAGGGGATCCTTTTCCTGTCTTCTTCTCCAAGGAGCTCTAAGAAGCTTGCAACTTCTATTTTTGTTTATTTGCTTCTGTAAGGACAGGGATCTCCAGGAATAAAGTCTGGGAATAGCAATGCTCCCAACAGTCTACAAGTCTGCAGAAGGCAGGGGCAATAATGACATCAATTGTACATTCCCCAAATTCTATATATGAAGCAGAGGCTTCAATTTCCATTGGCCCAAGTTGATCCCAAATGGAGGTCATGTTGTAGGAGCATGCAGTGAATATCACTGGGTTGGAACTTCTTTGCATCTATTTCCCTTTCCTATCAGTCCCTCAGTTCCGTTTATTAGTTTTACCTTTAAATTGTTGGATAGTATCTTATGGGACAATCACGAAGTTCTCTGCCCAGCTAAAGGGAAGGCATTTGACCCAAGCTAAAGCAATTATTTGCTCCCTTCTTGGAATATAAATCTTGAACTGAGAAATAAAGAGACAGAAAACTAGTTTAATCAATCTGACTGGTGGCATCTGCCCATATACTTCTTGCTACGAGATGTCTTTCTAGGCCCCAGGATAGCCTTTGTTCTGGCCCCGTTATCCAGCCTCCTAGCCATTCTGTCACCCCTACCTAATATGCTTCAGGTATATTTTTTCCTCTTTAAGATGGCCAGAGGAACTTACTATAGATTATGCCAAAGAAACAAACTGAAATAGAAACCTTCAGTACCTCCCAAATTCCATCTTTGAAAGCAGCTATGTTTTCATTTATTGTTTGGAAAAACTTAAAGATCTCAAAAAGTTATAAAGCCCTTAGTTCTTTCTTTTAAGATGTGTATTCTGCCTCGATGGCATGATTTTTTCTTCCTGGGGTTATGAATAAATATTTTAAAACATTAAACTTGAGTTTTCTTCTTTCTCTTTTCCCAGCTAGTCCTCCCTTCACAAAGGTAAAACCCACTGCAGGAGCACACATCTGCTGCCATGTAAACAGTCTTTGAAAATAATATGAAATAATTATAACAGTACAAGTTATATTGGAAATATCAGCTTAAAATTGCTTCTTTAGAGAAACTAAACAATCAAAATTTATGTATCTTAAAGAAGTATTTTTAAGGGCCATAGGAATGGATAGGTCATCAAGGAAGGCCATAATCTAGTACTAAAAAAAATTCAAACAGATCTTTGTCACAGAGCAAATCATCGAAGAATGAGCATTAGCATGGATCAGCACATTGTAGTATCTGTGGATAATGGGATATTCTACAGCAATGAATGTGACCACCTACAAGGAATTGCAATCATAAGGATGAATATGGTGTGAAAGAAGTCAGATACCAAAGTTTGTGTTCTTTTTTCTTTTTTTTGAGATGGAGTCTTGCACTGTTGCCTAGGCTGGAGTGCAGTGGTGCAATCTTGGCTCACTGTAACCTCCACCTCCTGGGTTCAAGCGATTCTCCTGCCTCAGCCTCCTAAGTAGCTGGGATTACAGGCACCTGCCACCAGCCCAGCTAATTTTTTGTATTTTTAGTAGAGATGAGATTTCACCATGTTGGCCAGGCTGGTCTCGAACTCCTGACCTCATGATTCACCTGCCTTGGCCTCCCAAAGTGCTGGGACCACAGACATGAGCCACCACACCCAGCCAGTTTACGTTCTTTATGAATCTTTATGTAAGGCTCAAGACCAGGCCAAACTAAACTATGGTATTAGAAGTTAAGAGAGTAGTTAACTTTAGAGAGGAGCGATAGTGATTGAGTGGGGGTCTACAAAGGTCTTTGTGGTGTTGGAATAGTCTATTTCTTGACCTGGGTGGTGGTTGTGTTATATCTTATTATAAAGCATTAAGTTGAATATTTATATTTTGTGCACTTTTCTGTATATATATTTTAATGGAAAAAAGTTAAGTATGGGGGAAAAGGCAGTATCTTCTTTTCTTGGTTTTAAAGAAAAATCTTGGTCACTTCCCAGATGGCTGAATAGGAACAGCTCTGGTCTACAGCTCCCAGCGAGACTGACACAAAAGACAGGTGATTTCTGCATTTCCAACTGAGGTACCTGGTTCATCTCATTGGGACTGGTTGGACAGTGGGTGCAGCACACAAAGGGTGAGACGAAGCAGGGCAGGGTGTTGCCTCACCCGGGAAGTGCAAGGGGTCAGGGCATTTCCCTTTCCTAGCCAAGGGAAGCCATGAATGACTGTAAATGGTATACTTCTTCCCAAATACTGTGCTTTTCCCATAGTCTTCGCAACCAGCAGACCAGGAGATCCCCTCCCGTGCCTGGCTCGGTGGGTCCCATGTCCACGGAACCTTGTTCGCTGCTAGCACAGCAGTCTGAGATCACCCTGGGACACGGGAGCTTGGTAGGGGAGGGGCATCCACCATTGCTGAGGCTTGAGTAGGCGGTTCTATGCTTACAGTCTAAACAAAGTGGTAGTGAAGCTAGAACTGGGCAGAGCCCACTGCAGCTCAGCAAGGCCTACTGCCTCTCTAGATTCCACCTCTGGGGGCAGGGCATATCTCAAGAAAAGGTAGCAAACAGCTTCTTCAGACTTAAAAGCCCCTGCTTGACAGCTCTGAAGAGGGCAGTGGTTCTCCCGTCATGGTGTTTGAGCTCCAATAACAGACTAAACTGCCTCCTCAAGTGAGTCCCTGACCCCGTGTAGTCTGACTGGGAGGCACCTCCCAGTAGGAGCTGATAGACATCTCATACAGCTACTCAGGAGGGTCAGGCAGGAGAATCGCTTGAACCCAGGAGACGGAGGTTGCGTTGAGCCTAGATCATGTCATTGCACTCCAGCCTGGGCAACAAGGGCAAAACTCCATCTCAAAAACCAAAAAACAACAAAAAAGAAAACTCTCTTCAGGATATTATCCAGGAGAACTTCCCCAACCTAGCAAGGCAGGCCAACATTCAAATTCGGGAAATACAGAGAACACCACAAAGATTCTCCTCAAGAAGAGCAACCCAAAGAAACATAATCGTCATATTCAACAAGGTTGAAACGAGGGAAAAAAATGTTAAGAATAGCCAGAGAGAAAGGTCGGGTTACCCACAAAGGGAAGCCCATCAGACTAACAGCAGATCTGTCTGTAGAAACCCTATGACCCAGAGGAGAGTGGGGGCCAATATTCAACATTCTTAAAGAAAAGAATTTTCAACCCAGGATTTCATATCCAGTCCAACTAAGCTTCATAAGTGAAGGAGAAATAAAAACCTTTACAGACAAGCAAATGCTGAGAGATTTTGTCACCACCAGGCATGCCTTACAAGAGCTCCTGAAGGAAGCAATAAACACGGATAGAAACGACCAGTACCAGTCACTGCAAAAACATACCAAATTGTAAAGACCATCGATGCTATGAAGAAACTGCATCAATTAACGGGCAAAATAACCAGCAATGACAGGATCAAATTCACATATAACAATATTAACCTTAAATGTAAATGGGCTAAATACCCCAGTTAAAAGACACAGACTGGCAAATTGGATAAAGAGTCAAGACCCATCGGTGTGCTCTATTCAGGAGACCCATCTCATGTGCAAAGACACACACAGGCTCAAAACAAAGGGATAGAGGAAGATCTACCAAGCAAATGGAAAGCAAAAAAAAGCAGGGGTTGCAATCCTGGTCTCTGATAAAACAGACATTAAACCAACAAAGATCAAGAGAGACAAAGAAGGCCATTACATAAAGGTAAAGGGATCAATTCAACAAGAAGAGCTAACTATCCTAAATATATATGCACCCAATACAGTTGCATCCAGATTCATAAAGCAAGTTCTTAGAGACCTATAAAGAGACTTAGGCTCCCACACAATAATAATGGGAGACACCCCACTGTCAATATTAGACAGATCAATGAGACAGAAAATTAACAAGGATATACAGGACTTGAACTCAGCTCTGCACCAAGCAGACCTAATAGACATCTACAGAACTCTCCACCCCAAAACAACAGAATATACATTCTTCTCAGCACCATATTGCACTTAGTCTAAAAGTGACCACATAATTGGAAGTAAAACACTCCTTAGCAAATGTAAAAGAATAGAAATCACAAGAAACCATCTCTTAGACCACAGTGCAATCAAATTAGAACTCAGAATTAAGAATCTCAGTCAAAACTGTACAACTACATGGAAACTGAACAACCTGCTCCTCAATGACTGCTGGGCAAATAACAAAATGAAGGCAGAAATAAAGATGTTCTTTGAAACCAATAAGAACAAAGACACAACATACCAGAATCTCTGGGACACATTTAAAGCAGTGTGTAGAGGGAAATTTAAACCACTAAATGCCCACAAGAGATCCAAAATTGACACCCTAACATCACAATTAAAAGCACTAGAGAAGCAAGAGCAAATATATTCAAAAGCTAGAGGAAGACAAGAAATAACTAAGATCAGAGCAGAACTGAAGGAGATAGAGAAACACAAAGCCCTTCAAAAAATCAATGAATCCAGGAGCTGGCTTTTTGAAAAGATCAACAAAATTGATAAATGGCTAGCAAGACTAATAAAGAAGAAAAGAGAGAATCAAATAGATGCAATAAAAAATGATGAAGGGGATATCACCACCAATCCCACAGAAATACAAACTACCATCAGAGAATACTATAAACACCTCTACACAAATAAACTAGAAAATCTAAAATAAATGGATAAATTCCTGGACACATACACCCTCCCAAGACTAAACCAGGAAGAAGTTGAATCTCCGAACAGACCAACAACAGGCTCTGAAATTGAGGCAATAATTAACAGTCTACCAACCAAAAAAAGTCCAGGACCAGACAGATTCACAGCCGAATTCTACCAGAGGTATAAAGAGGAGCTGATATCATTCCTTCTGAAACTATTCCAATCAATACAAAAAGAGGGAATCCTCCCTAACTCATTTTATGAGGCCAGCATCATCCTGATATCAAAGCCTGGCAGAGACACCACAAAAAAAGAGAATTTTAGGCCAATATCCCTGATGAACATCGATGTGAAAATCCTCAACAAAATGCTGGCAAACCCAATCCAGTAGCACATCAAAAAGCTTATCCACCATGATCGAGTTGGCTTCATCCCTGGGATGCAAGGCTGGTTCAACATATGCAAATCAATCAACGCAATCCATCACATAAACAGAACCAACAACAAAAACCACATGATTATCTCAATAGATGCAGAAAGGACCTTCAACAAAATTCAACAGCCTTTCATGCTAAAAACTCTCAATAAACTAGATATCAATGGAACGTATCTCAACATAATAAGAGCTAATTATGACAAACCCACAGCCAATATCATACTGAATGGGCAAAAACTGGAAGCATTCCTTTTGAAAACCGCACAAGACAAGGATGCCCTCTCTCACCACTCCTATTCAACATAGTATTGGAAGTTCTGGTGAGGGCAATCAGGTAAGAGAAAGCAATAAAGTGTTTTCAAATAGGAAGAGAGGAAGTCACATTGTCTAAGTTTGCAGATGACATAATGGTATATTCAGAAAAATCCCATCACCTCAGCCCAAAATCTCCTTAAGCTGATAAGCAACTTCAGCAGTCTCAGGATACAAAATCAATGTGCAAAAATCACAAGCATTCCTATATACCAATAACAGACAAACAAAGAGCCAAATCATGAGTGAACTCCCATTCACAATGCTACTAAGAGAATAAAATACCTAAGAATACAACTTACAAGAGATGTGAAGAACCTCTTCAAGGAGAACTACAAACTGCTCCTCAAGGAAATAAGATAAGACACAAACAAATGGAAAAACATTCCATGCTCATCGATAGCAAGAATTAATATTGTGAAAACGGCCTTACTGCCCAAAATAGTTTATAGATTCAATGCTATTCCCATCAAGCTACCACTGACTTTCTTCACAGAATTGGAAAAACTACTTTAAACTTCATATGGAACCAAAAAAGAGCTCGCATAGCCAAGACAATCCTGGGCAAGAAGAACAACGCTAGAGGCATCATGCTACCTGACTTCAAACTGTTGGTACCAAAACAGATATATAGACCAATGGAACAGAATGGAGGCCTCAGAAATAACACCACACATCTACCATCATCTGATCTTTGACAAACCTGACACACACAAGCAATGGGGAAAAGATTCCCTATTTAATAAATGATGTTGGGAAAACTGGCTAGCCATATGCAGAAAACTGAAACTGGACCCCTTCCTTACACCTTTACAAAAATCAACTTAAGATAGAACAAAGACTTAAACGTAAGACCTAGGACCATAAAAATCCTAGAAGGAAACCTGGGCAATACTATTCAGGATATAGGCATGGGCAAAGACTTCACCTCTAAAACACCAAAAGCAATGGCAACAAAAGCCAAAATTGACAAATGAGATCTAATTCAACTAAAGAGCTTCTGCACAGCAAAAGAAACTATCATCAGAGTGAACAGGCAACCTACAGAATGGAAGAAAATGTTTGCAATCTATCCATCTGACAAAGGGCTAATATCCAGAATCTACAAAGAACTTAAACAAATTTACAAGAAAAAAGCAAACAATCCCATCAAAAAATGGGCAAAGCATATGAACAGACACTTCTCAAAAGAAGACATTTATGCAGCCAACAGACATATGAAAAAATGCCAATCATCACTGGTTATTGGAGAAATGCAAATCAAAACCACAATGAGATACTATCTCACACAAGTTAGAATGGTGATCATTAAAATGTCAGGAAACAGCAGAAACTGGAGAGGCTGTGGAAAAATAGGAACACTTTTACACTGTTGGTGGGAGTGTAAATTAGTTCAACCATTGTGGAAGACAGTGTGGCAATTCCTCAAGGACCTAGAACTAGAAATACCATTTGTCCCAGCAATCCCATTACTGGGCATATACCCAAAGGATTATAAATCATTCTACAATAAAGGCATACACACACATATGTTAACTGTGGCACTGTTAGCAATAGCAGAGACTTGGAACCAACCCAAATGTCCATCAATGATAGACTGGATTAAGAAAATATGGCACATACACACCATGGAATACTATGCAGGCATAAAAAAGGATGAGTTCATGTCTTTTGCAGGGACACGGATGAAGCTGGAAACCATCATTCTCAGCAAACTATCACAAGATCAGAAAACCAAACACCTCATGTTCTCACTCATAAGTGGGGGTTGAACAATGAAACACATGGACACAGGGAGGGGAACATCACACACCAGGGCCTGTTGGGGGTGGGCAGCTAAGGGAGGGATAACATTAGGAGAAATACCTAACGTAGGTGATGGGTTGACGGGTGCAGCAAACCACCATGGCATGTGTATAGCCATGTAACAAAACTGCATATTCTGCAAATGTAACCCAAAACTTAAAGTATAATAAAAATAAAAAAAAGAAGAAAAATCCGGTCATCTGCATTGGTGATCTTAAGGCACTTATTACAGAGAACTCAACAAGTTTGCCTTCTTTACTGTTCTCTTGCTTTC
The DNA here is from genome assembly GCF_002776525.5 of Piliocolobus tephrosceles. NCBI lineage: Eukaryota > Metazoa > Chordata > Mammalia > Primates > Cercopithecidae > Piliocolobus > Piliocolobus tephrosceles. Next base: position 93,018,737 of record NC_045435.1, on the reverse strand, counting down.
CTTTTCATTTACCTTCCTCTCTGCCAACACCTTTCTGAAAACATTGCTCCTGCTCAAGAACACAATATGAGTAATTCACAAAATCTTCAGGATTCACTGGTTGGTCACAGCTCCAACTTTGAGATCCAATTAGCTAGTTTAAATGTAATTATATTATTCAATTAATTATTTGTGAGTGAAGTTGAGTAATGTTCTCATTGTATGTAACACCAGGAACTGACGGTTGTATGAAATGTTCAATTTTACATTTCCCAACTTGGGGGTGCTTAATTATACAATTATAAAGAGGTTTCAGCATGTGTTTTTATGTTAGGTATTTATTTGTTTTTGTTTTCAATATATTTTTCATAACTCCAAAGGAGCTACAGAACGTGCAGATGACAAAAAATATATTAATGTAATTTTAAGTCATTTACATGTTAAGGAACATTTAAATTTAAAATAATATTATATTTTTGTAATATCTTCAGGGATTTTAATTCAAACCCCGATTTATGTATCATTCAAAGCACAAATATTGGTTTTGAAATAAAACCTCTATTTCAAGCATTAAAGAATAATTCAAAAGGAAGTACTTAATGTCCCTTTGTTTTCTTTCTCTCAAGAGAAAAAAAAAAACTCCCATTTGAATAAAGCCTAAATTATAGTGATGATTCAAACAACTGGAAGAGATTCAGAATTACAGTTACATGGAATATGAAGTATCTCATTCTGGATTGGGGAATTGAATTTTTAACTAAATCTAGTAAATAGTTTTCTGTAAGTTGTTAAAACAGCTAAAAATTAATGTAAGAGACCTAATTTTTTCTTGTTTGGGGATTTAGCCAGTATTCTATATATTTTCTTTAGAGTGATAATTGCTTTCTTGTCATTTGTTTTCAACAAATAAAGATGATTACAATTACACTGACAAGATACTCAAGGTGGGAAAGACTGTATCTCTCTCTATCAATCAATCATAGATATCTATCAATATTCTCAGTCCATTCTGTCTCGGACTATTCCTGCTTCTATAGTAAAATAGATGGGTAATTTATAAATAATAGAAATTTATTTCTCACAGTTCTGGGGGCTGGGAAGTCTAAGATCAGGGTGTCAGCAGATTTGCTATCTGTTAAGGGCTTGCTCCCTTCTTCTAAGAGAGCTCTTAGGCGGCTCTTCTTGCTGCATTCTCACATGGAGGAAAGACTGAATGCTGTGTCTTTGCTTGGCAGAATGGCAAATCATCACATTGTACACCCTGAATATATACAGTTTTTAATTTTAGTACACTTTTGATTAATGTTAGCATGGTATATCTCCATCTCACTTTTAATTTACATGTGTAATTATATTTAAAGTGGATTTATTGAGGGGAACATATAGTTGGGTCTTGTTTTTTGACCCTTTCTTGTTTTTTAATCCTCATGCATTAGAATACAATCCATGGCTTTTTTGTTTTTTGTTTTTTGTTTTGAGACAGAGTCTCACTCTGTTGCCAAGGCTGGAGTGCAGTGGGGCAAGCTTGGCTCACTGCAACCTTTGCCTCCCAGGTTCAAACAATTCTCCTGCCTCAGCCTTCTGAGTAGCTGGGATTACAGGAGCGTGCCACCACACCCAGCTAATTTTTGTATTTTTAGTAGAGACAGGGTTTCACCATGTTGGTCAGGCTGGTCTCAAACTCCTGACCTCATGATACACCCAAGTCAGCCTCCCGAAGTGCTGGGATTACAGGCATGAGCCACTGCGCCTGGCCCAATCCATGTAATTTAATTGGTGTACTTAGACTATTGTTTTTTAATTTTTTTTGACTTGTATTTCAATAGCTTTGGGGATACAGGTGGTTTTTTCTTACATGGACAATTTCTTTAGTGGTATTTCTGAGATATTAGGGCACTCGCCACTTAAGCAGTATACACTGTACCCAATATGTAGTCTTTTATCCCTCATCCCACTCGTGACCTTCCCCCCACCTCAAGTTCCCAAAGCCCATTGTATTATTTTTATGCCTTTGCATCAGCTTAGCTCTCACTTATAAATGAGAACATACAATATTTGGTTTTCTACTGCTGAGTTACTTCACTTAAAATTATGGCCTTCAGCTCTATCCAAGTTGCTGTAAAAGACATTATTTTGTTCCTTTTTATGCCTGAGTGGTATTCCACGGTGTATATATACACCACATTTTCTTTATCTGAGCATTGGTCGATGAGTACTTAGGTTGGTTCTACATCTTTACAATTGCCAATTATGGCACCAGAAACGTGTGTGTAAGTATCTTTTTATATAATGACTTATTTTCCTTTGGATAGATACCCAGTAGTGGGATTGCTAGATCAAAAGGTAGTTCTTTTAGTTCTTTAAGGAATCTCCATGCTGTTTTTCATAGTGGTTGTAGTAATTTACATTCCCACCAGTAGGGTAAAAGTGTTCCCTTTTCACCATATCCACACCAACGTCTATTGTTTTTTGACTTCTTTATTATGGCTTTATTATTATCTATAAATGAGATCATTGTGGTTTTAATTTGCATTTCCCTGATGATTAGTGATGTTGAGCATTTTTTCATATGTTTGTTGGCTGTTTGTGTATCTTCTTTTGAGAATTGTCTATTCATGTCTTAGCCCACTTTTTGATGGGATTTTTTTTTTCTTGCTGATTTGAGTTTCTTTTAGATTCTGGGTATTAGTTTTTTGTTAGACGCAAATTTTGTGAATTTTTTTCTTTTTTTGAGACGGAGTCTCGCTCTGTCACCCAGGCCCGAGTGCTGTGGCCGGATCTCAGCTCACTGCAAGCTCCGCCTCCCGGGTTCACGCCATTCTGCCTCAGCCTCCCGGGTAGCTGGGACTACAGGCGCCGGCACCTCGCCCGGCTAGTTTTTTGTAGTTTTTAGTAGAGACGGGGTTTCACCGTGTTAGCCAGGATGGTCTCGATCTCCTGACCTCGTGATCCGCCCATCTCGGCCTCCCAAAGTGCTGGGATTACAGGCTTGAGCCACCGCGCCCGGCCAAATTTTGTGAAATTTTTTTTCTCACTCCATGGGCTGTTCATTCTGCTGATTATTTATTTTGCTGTGCAGAAGCGTTTTAGTCTAATTAGGTTCCATTTTTTAATTTTTGTTTTTGTTGTATTTGCTTTGGGGGTCTTAGTCATGAATTCTTTGCCTAAGCCAATGTCTAGAAGAGTTTTTTCTGATGTTATCTTCTAGAACTCCTACTGTTTTAGGTCTTAGATTTAAGTCTTTGATCCATCTTGAGTTGATTTTTGTATAAGGTAATAGATGGGGATCCAGTTTCATTCTTCTACATGTGGCTTGCCAATTTTCTCAGTACCGTTTATCGAATAGGGCATCCTTTCCTCAATTTATGTTTTTATATGCTTTGTTGAAGATCAGTTGGCTGTAAGTATTTGTTCTTATTTCTGGGTTCTCCAGAGATTATTGATGTTTAACACCATTATTGATATACCTAGATTAATAGCTAGCATAGTTGTACTGTTTTCTATTTGTTGTTCTTTTCTTTGTTCCTATTTTTATATTCCATACTTTTTTCTGCTTTTTGCCATTTTAATTGAGCATTAATTACATTTACGTAATTGCATTTTCTCTCCTTTCTAAGCATATCAATTGTACTTCTTTGAAAATATTATTTTAGTTGTTGCCCAAGAGTTTGCTATAGTCCTATGATTAGGTCTTGGTGTTTTGATGAGTCTATGCCCCTGGACTGCAACCTTCACCATTGCTTCTCAGTTTTTTTCCTCCCTTAGGTGGGACTGGAAGGCTGGAGCAGGCTGGAGTTGAATATTTCCCTTCCTCCAGGTCAATTAGTCTCCGGAAAAACCTCAGGAGATTAGGCTCTGATAAAATAGTTTCTTCTGAGGAAAGGCCTTACTAAAAGGAACAGAATCCTCCAGTGTACTGCAAAATGGTTCCTTTTCCCTGCTGATGGAGACATGAGGGAGTATGTCACCAATATTCTCTGTGAGAACCTGGCAGCATTTCTGGAGGTAAAACTCAAGAAAGTGTGAGGGCCCCCATAAATGGGTCTCCCTGGAGTTTTAAACTCAGAATTGTTCACACGGAGTCTCCAGCAATTTGTTAATTACAGTTCAGGTTTTCCTACTCTGATTCCTGCAGAGGTTTCTGCTCCTAGGTTTCTGGTCTGGTTAAGTTGCGATTTTCTGTATTTGCTGCCTATTTTTTTAATTATGGGGGCAGCAGTTTGCCCTGTGAATTCACTTCTCTGATGGAGCTAAGAAGAGTTGTTGATTTTTCAGATTATTCAGCTTTTTACTTGATGTTTGGATGGAGTGGCAACTTCCAAGCTCTTTACATTTTGGACCAGAAACCAGAAGTCTTTTTAGTTTTTATTTATTTATTTAGAAATGGAGTTTTTGCTCTTGTCGCCCAGGCTGGAGTACAGTGGTGGGATCTCAGCTCACTGCAACCTCCGCCTTCTGAGTTCAAGTGATTCTCCTGCCTCAGCCTCCCAAGTAGCTGGGACTACAGGTGCCTGCCACCACACCTGGATAATTTTTGTATTTTTAGTAGAGACGGGGTTTCACCATATTGGCCAGGATGGTCTCGATCTCCTGACCTCGTGATCCACTCGCCTCGGCCTCTCAAAGTGCTGGGATTACAGGTGTGAGCCACCGTGCCCAGCTTTTTAGTTTACTTTTAAATAAAATTCTATGGTCTAAATCTGGAGATTGGCCAGCCATGGTGGCTCACACCTGTAATCCCAGCACTTTGGAAGGCTAAAGTAGGAAGATTGCTTGAGCCCAGGAGTTCGCAACAAGCCTGGGCAACATAGCGAGCTCCCATCTCTACAAATAAATACATAAATAAGTAAATTAGCCAGGCATGGTGGCACATGCCTATAGTCCCAGATGCTCAGGAGGATGAGTTGGGAGGATTGCTTGAGCATGGGAGGATGAGGCTGGGTGACAGAGCAAGACCCTTTCTTAAATAAATAAAATAATAAATAAATAAATTTGGTGATCATTCCTAATTTCATAATAGGTTGGGCGATTTATAGTTAAGAGCCTTAATTTTTAAAAAATCCGAATTTGGTGGTATTTTTACATAACGTTTATATGACTAGGATGAAGTTGATTTCCAAGTTTCCAATTAGGGTGAAAAGTAATCCTTATAATCCAATATTCATGACAAGTGCAACAGGGCAAAAAGAGTAGATTCAACATTCTTATATCCAAATGGTCTAAGTGTATTTGATAGCTGAGGGGTCGGTTCTAATTTACTAGTCATAGCATTACTTAGATGGGCTGGTTGACAATGGAAGTGGATGGTTACATTTGTATTTTGGCACTGAAGTAGATCTATGGCTGGTAGCACAGTGGTTACTGTTCCACACTAGAGCCAACAAAATTAGTCTTGTCAGTTTCATAGACAGCCACACTGCTAACTCTTTCAACTGCCCTATAACAGATGCAAACCCATTATCACTGCTAGAAATACAACTCCTGGAATGTGCCTAAGCAATGGGAGTGTGTGGTGAGACAGCATTTATTAACCCACCACCAACTCATGGGATAGTCACTGCCATCATGCTAGGGCATATGATATACTCAAGCAAAGAAACAGAGAAAAGACCCCTTATCTCCTGCTACCATCTCTCTGTATAATTGTTGGTAAATAATAGAACCTCTCCATTCTCTGATTTCCCATTTATATAATGGCAATAATAGTAACTATTAAGAATGACGTAAAGATCAATGGGCTTAATTAGGTAGAATTTTGAATTCCTTGCAGGTGTTATTTAAATCTGAGCTACAATTTGGTCAATAAAAAAAGCTTACTTGGTCCCCGCAATGTGTGGATTATAACATAGTTCTAAGTACTTTTAGGAATTATAAAGGAATTAGAGGCCACATCTCTATTCTCATGGAATTATTATACTCCATGTAAGACAGGACTAACCCCAGTCAAAGTTGATAAGCACACTAACAAAAATATTACCATTTGCCACCGCTGACAAGGACTCTGTTGATCCTTCAATGGTCCATGCACAGGTTCAGGTGTAGAGAACTGGAAGCTCTAGGAGACTCAAGGAATAAAACATAGGCTTAAAGGATGGGTTCACTTCTGAGGGTTTAATTATTTTGGAAAACCATTTAGCACAATCTCATGCTACCATAAAATTCTTGTTTTAAAGGTCTTGTACTGAAAAAATGTTTACAGTAAAAATGAAACAGTTTAGTATAACTACAGGTATTATCATCATAATTGTAATTTGTGTCTACATAAACCTTTCCACCAAGAAAAGAATGCACACACATACATATATAAATGATGGTTTAAATGTCTAGTTTTAGGAGACTAAGGAGTTAACAATACAAAAGTAGCAGCAATGTATATACTGCATATGCTACCAAACCTGACAGAAAGATACTCAATAATAGCCCACTTCCCCCACCTGCAGCATAAGAAATTACATTAAATAAGAGACCTCACTAAGAAAAGGAGTAGCTAAGCAACACCTTCAAATCTCAAAGGAGTGTTTTTTAAAAGCCCTAAATTTAGCTATTACATATATTCATCAGCACAGCTAAAAAGTCTTTATAAACTAACCTGCCGCATCCAATAAAATAAAAATTCAGAGGAGGGTTTATTGTGCAGCGGAAATTCTTGAAGCTCAAATATATCTGTTATGGTGCTACAAGTCGTTTTCCTGTTGCATGTGTGCTGGGAATGCCTAATCCATTACTTTCCACAAAAAAGTACCTTTTTGTCTCTTCAAAGTTTGCTTGATTACCTGGATGGTGCTTATGTGGGCATGTTCATTATGATTTGTGACAATCATTATGATTTGTGCTGCCTACTTCAACTAACAAGAAAACAGGCTGGGTGTGGTGGTTCACGCCTGTAATCCCAGCACTTTGGGAGGCCAAGGTGGGAGGATCACTTGAGCCCAAGAGTTCTAGACCAGTCTGGGCAACATAGTGAGACCTCGTCTCAACAACAAAAAATAAAAAGAAATAAGTAAATTAACCGGGAATGGTGTATGCCTGCTGTCCCAGTTAGTTGGGACACTGAGGTGGGAGGATCGCTTGAGCCTGGGAGGTCGAGGCTGCAGTGAGCTGTAATTGCACCACTGCACTCCAGACTGGGTGACAGAGCGAAACCCTGTCTCAAAAATTTAAAAAAAAAAAAAACACCTTATTTCAGATGCATTTTCATAAATCATTATCATACTTGTTTAGTCTAATAGCCAGGTCTCTAGCTTTCAAATGCTTAAATACATGTATCCCCATCTGTGCACCTTCCTAAAAAATCATTACACCTGTGTCATCAATTTCTTTGTGATTTAGTTTACTTGTGTTACTCACTTTTCCCTTTGAAACCTTAAGTTTTTTACCTGCCATCTCCTTTGTAACTTTTCTACATTGATTTAAAGTAGACAGTGGTATATTTATAAATCAGCTTTCAAGAAAAACAAAAAAGTCCTGATTTGAAGTGATTGACAATTTCTGTGGTATAAATACTTCCAATTTCAAAGTTTCAAGGTTTAATATCCAGCTCATGAAATTCCTGAATATTTGACAATCAGCTCTCATGAACAGAAAAAAGTCTGCTCTAGCCATGTAGGTAAACAGTAAGATCATTACTAGCTTTGCACTAGAGTATTTTCACCAACTGCTCATTCACTTACACCATCATAAAGTTCCTCCAGTTGTGTGCATAGACAATTATAACATATTTCAGTGTGGAATCAATGATGGGTGAAAATTCTTCCCTCTATGCATCCCTGCAGAGCTAAGGCTGAATAAACCAATTTGCTGAATTACTTAGAACCAAGTATTTATTGCATCACAAACAGATCAGTTCCCACTTGTCAGAAAGTGTAATAGAGCCAAGATGCCAATTGGTGTTTGTTTTCTGCCGCAAGTGCAGACTAAACGGAATGGATATTCAGTAAGCTGTATTCAACTGAAGGATGCATTTTCAAAATGGGATGGGGGAGAATAAACAGGCAACATTAATGTCAGAGGGAATTATGGGTATGAACACTTTTTTTCTGCTTCTGTATAAACCTGACCCTGCTACAAATGTTCAGTGGCATAAATAATGACAATAGATGGATTTTGCTCTTGGAAACTCAAATACAGAAAGGCAACTGACATTTTCAATGTCAATATTTTGGAGGGCAATGCTTTTCCTGATTTATGGGGATGCCTATTATTTTGGCATGGATTTACCAGGAAAAAACAACCAGAAAAAAAATAAAAGTTCAAAGATCTGAAATAGGCTGGAAAAAGATATTTTTTAAAAAACACTGATTCTACTGAAAATAAAAATTCAGGGCTCTTTATTGTATTAAATGAAATAGAAGGTGGAGGAAAAGAACACTATTAAAATTCTCTCCCCAAATCATCACAACTTTAAATTTCCTGGGGCTGGTGAACATGACTGGAGATTGAATGGTAGTTGCTCTGGGCTCTTCCTTTCTTCTTTCTTCTCTACCCCTACCCCCAGTGACACTGGAACTTGAAATTGCACAATCAGATAAAAACCTGTTCTATGGCTTCCTTCTCGGTTTAATAAGTCAGAAATGTCACATACTTCCAGAAGAGTATGTGAAGGACATCAGAATGGGAGCTGGTATAAGCTTGGGGTTTATTTCAAGGGTCATGACTAATTTTTGATCACATGTTAATGGGAAGATTTAGCCCTGCTGTACTTCATGTGTGGGATATTTACCCATGCATTTTTAGTCATGGAATTTCCCTCTGTCACCTAGGCTGGAGAGCAGTGGCATAATCATAGCTCGCTGTGATGGTTGAACTTCTGGGCTCAAGTGATCTTCTCTCCTTATCCTCTAGAGTAGCTGGGACTATAGGTACGTATCACCATACACAGCTAATTGTTTACTTATTTTTATTTTTTTGTAGAGATGAGGTCTCACTATTTTGTACAGACTGGTCTGAAACTCCTAGCCTCAAGTATTCTTCCTGCCTCCGTCTCCCAAGTAACTGAGATTACAGGCACACTTCACCATGCCTGGCCACAGGAGTGTAGACTTTTTGATCAAAGTTTTCCTGAGGTGACTGCCTCCTATAATCATAGTATAAAAACCAACAAGTTATGACCTCACCATTCTCAACACTTAAGACATATTTCATGCTTAGCATTAAACAGAAATGAAAACAAATGTCACAGTTTGGGTTCTCTAAGAAGCAGTCTCTGAGACAGAGTTTAATGTTCAGGAGTGCTCTTGCAATCAACACCTGTGGGAAGGAAGGGAGAAAGAGGGATTGGACAGAGGGGAAGTTGAACTGTGATGTAGGTTTGACAGACTCTGGCACAGGGAGTTCTGGAGCAGAAATGGCTCAAAAGGATCATCCCAGTTTGAGTCAGAGTGGCTGGTCTTTTATGTCCCTGCCTCTATCCATCCATCCATCATTAGATGTGAGCCTTTCCTAGAAGGGTATGACCTTGGTGAGATGGCTTTCTATAATGATGTGTTCCCGGAAGGGACTAAAAGCTGAAAGCTGTTCTACTGTTCCATCAAAATACCCACTACAGTTGGGGCAATAAATCCTTCCTTGAAGGGGAAGTTGAGCACCACATCTCTGTGTCAACAGCAACAAGTCTCCTTAACCTGAAAAATATCGATCATCTTTTACACATCTCACATACTAAATAAGAGCATAAGAGTCTACCTACTAATACATTCAAAATGATTTAAGAACTATTGTTTTTCCAATATGTGGTGTTGGAACAATTGGATATCCATAAGCAAAAACAAAAACAAAACCTCGACCTAAACATTTCACTTTCATAAAAAGTAACTCAAAATGAATCATGGATTTAAACATCATGTGTAAAATCATAAAACTTTTAGGAAAAAACATAGGAGAAACATAGGATCCTCAAGACCTCAAGCTAGGCAAAGAGTTCTCAGACTTGATAGCAAAAGCATAATCCATTTTTAGAAATCAATAAATGGGATGTTATCAATTCAAAAACTTTTACTGTGCAAAAGTATGCGCCATACGAAGAGGATGAAAAAATAAGCTACAGATGGCAGGAAGTATTTGCAAACTACATACCTGACAAAGGACTGGTATCTACAGAATATAAAGAATTCTCAAAACTCAACAGTTAGAAAATGAGCAAAATATATGAATGGATACCTCATTTTGAAAATGATATACAGAGGGCAAATAATCACATGAAAAGATGCTCAACATCACCAGCCATCAGGGAAATGCAAATTAAAGTCACAATGGGACATCACTACACACCCATCAGAATGGCTAAAATAAAAAACAGAGACAACACCAAAGGCTGGCAAGGAAGTAGAAAAACTAGGTTGATCACAGCTTGCTGGTAGGAATATATGGTACAGATACTCTGGAAAGTAGTTTGGCGATTTTTAAAAAACAAAACATGCAACTATCATATGACCCAGCAATTGTACTCTTTGACATTTATCCCAGAGAAATTAAAACTTGGAATCACACCAAAACCTGTACATGGATGTTTTTGGCAGCTTTATTTGTAATAGCTGAAAACTGGAAACAACTCATCAGATGTCCTGCATCAGATAATTGATTAAACAAACCATGGGTATATTCAACCTTGTAATACTACTCTGCAAGAAAAAGGAATGAAGTAGGCATATGTGCAACAATTTTAATCTCCAAATAATTATGCTGAGAGAAAAGTCAATCCCAAGAGGTTAAATATGGGCCAAGTATGGTGGCTCAGGCCTGTAATTCCAACACTTTGGGAGGCGAGGTGAGAGGATCACTTGAGCCAGGGAGTTTGAGACCAGCCTGGGCAACAAAGTGAGACCCTGTATGTACAAAAAAAAAAAAAAAAAAAAAGCTAGGCATGGTGGTAAGCATGTGGTCCCGGGTACATGGAGGTTAAGCCAGGAGGATTGTTTAGCATAGGTGATCAAGGCTGTACTGAACCAGGTTTGCACCTGCACTCCAACCTGGGAGACAGAGTGAGACCCTGACTCAAAAAAAAAAAATTTTTTTTAAAGTCATATTCTATTCTATAATGATTCCATTTAGATAACTTTCTTGGAATGACAAAATTATAGGCATAGATTAGTTGTTGGGTTGTACGTGCAGGAGGGAAGTGGGTGTGGCTGTAAAAGGGCAACAAGAGGGATCCTGTGGTGATGGAAATGTTCCACTTATGTATTGTTTCAGTGTCAATGCCCTGGTTGTGACATTGTAATATTTTGCAAAATGTTACCACAAGGGGAAGTTGGTAAAGGGTACATGGGAGCTCTCTGTATTATTCTTACAACTGCATGTGAATCTGCAGTTATCTCAATATAAATAGTTTAAAAAAAGACTTTGTGAAAAAAATCTTGAATTAAATTAACCACATAATTTAGTAGATGAAATAGTGGCATGACACATTGGTGGGATAAGGAGTTATCAATGCATGGTGTGAAGGTGATTTGATGATCTATTGCTACCTAACAAACTACCTCAAAATATAATGGCTTAAAACCATCACCATTTTATTTTCTCACAATTCTGTGGGTCAGGAATTCAAGTTAATCCGGACAGACATTAATGCAGACAATACTGGTTGGGGCCATTCACTCAGCTGCATTCAGGTGGTGGGCAGGCTGGGAATTCAAAGCCTTCACTCACAAGTCTGGTGCCTCGGTGCTCTCTGCACATGGCTTCTCTCTCCACATGGCTAGCAAGGCTTGCTTACAGCATGGTGGTCTCAGGGTAGTCAGACTTTTGCCATAGTATTTGACTTAGGAGGGGTAATAGATTAATTGGTGAACTCTGGAGCAACAGATTCTTAAGTTTCAGCATTGGAAATTATATAGCATCACTTCTGCCACATGCTTTTGGTCAAAACAAGTCACAAAGTTCAGACTCAAGGGAAGGAAAAACAAACTCTAATCAACATGAGGGGCCATGAGGGGCCAATCAATTAACTACAGATGTGCCTTGACCTACCATGGGGTTATTTCCTGATAAACCCACTGTAAGTTGAAAACACTGTTAAGTTCAAAGTACATTTAATACACCTAACCTACTTAACATCATAGCTTAGCCTACCTTAAATGTCCTCAGAACTCTTACATTAGCCTACTGTTATGCAAAACCATCTAATACAAGGTCTATTTTATAATAAAGTCTTAAATATTTCATGCAATTTATGGAATAATGCAGTGAGTAAAAAACAGAATGGCTGTATGGGTACTCGAATGGTTTCTACTGAATGTGTATTGCTTTCACACCATCGTAAAGTCACAAAATTGTAAGTTTAGCCATCATAAGTTGGGGGCTATATTTGTAAAATACTTTTCTTTGTGGGAAGTTTTTAAAAAATTACACATTCTGGCCGGGCGCGGCAGCTCATGCCTGTAATCCCAGCGCTTTGGGAGGCCGAGGCAGGCAGATCATGAGGTCAGATCTAAACCATCCTGGCTAACATGGTGAAACCCTGTGTCTATTAAAAATACAAAAAATTAGCTGGTTGTGGTGGCGGGCCCCTGTAGTCCCAGCTACTTGGGAGGCTGAGGCAGGAGAATGGTGTGAACCCAGGAGGTGGAGCTTGCAGTGAGCCGAGGTAGCGCCACTGCACTCCAGCCTGGGTGACAGAGTGAGACTCTGTCTCAAAAAAAAAAAAAAATAAATAAATAAATAAATAAATAATAAAAATAAATAAATAAATACACATTCAATTAAAAAAAGGGATATTGAGCTACTTGGATTTTCTATTTCATCTTATCAGTTTTAGTAAGTTATGCTTTCTAAAGATTTTGTTTATCTAAGTTGTCAAATTTATTGGCATAAAGCTATTTGTAGTATTGCCTTACTATCTTTTAAATATGTTGGTAAGATCTCTAGTGACATCTTCTTTTCCATTTCTGATACTGTTAATTTGTACTTTCTCTTTTTCTTCTTATCAGCTATCCAGGCATTTATCAATTTTATTAATCTCAAGGAACCAACTTTTGGATATTTCATGGATTTTGCTTTTTCCACATATCAATACGCTCTGGAGTACTTCCATATTAGTGCATATAGATCTACCTCATTTATCTTAATTGATGCCATAGTATTCCACATTATGGAGGTACCAGAATTTATTTAATCATAGGCATTCTTATTAATTTTTTCTTTTTTTGCTATTAGACTACTGAAGCAAACATCCTTTTATGTGTCTCTATGTGCACATGAGGAAGGTCAGACCCCCAGAAGTTAAATTCCTGGGCCACAGAGTACATTGATTTTACATTTTAAAACAGATCTCCCAAACTGCTTTCCAAATGGCTGTGCCAATTTGCACTTCCACCAAATAGGTAGGGACATTCCCCACTGATCCATGGCCTTGCCAATATTTAGCAGCATCAGCCTTTTATATTGATGAGTGAATTGATCACTGATGAGTCTGAGCATCTTGCAGCTGTTTATGGCTTGAGGGTTTTCTCCTCTGAGAAGGCTTTTTTCATCTACTTTCTATTTTTTAAAATACATTGAAGATATTAAAGCCTTGGTTTCTTAACATGTTCAAATAGATTTCTAATCTGTTCCATATTTTGCAGTTTTATTGTGCCTTTTTTCACACAATGTCTTAGATTTTGATGTGGTTAAATTAATCACCCTTTTCCTTTATGGCCTGGCATTTGTGTCCGACTCAAGAAGGTCTTTTATTCTGGTTCTGAGAGTTCAATTAATGCTCATTAGTTAATCAGAATCTCTTGTCTCTGGAGGGCAGCTCTACTACTGAGTTCTAGGATCCAGCCCCCAGGGCACCATGCTCCTCTTCCTCATTCCTCCATTTAACTATGTGGAGCTCTCAATTCCTCATGCCTTACTCTAGACTTTAATATCTGTCAATCCTCCCCCGACCCTACCCCACCCCATACACACCTTAAAAACAACTTGGAACCACAGAATACTAGAAGGGACCTCGGGAATTGTCTAGACTCAAACTCTCTCTTTCTTTCTTTTTTTTGGATACAGGGTCTTACTCTGTTACAGCCTGGGTGCAGTGACATCATCACAGCTCACTGCAGCCTTGCCCTCCTTGGGCTCAAAGGATCCTCCCACCTTAGCCTCCCGAGTAGCTGGGGTTAAAAGCACATGACATTATACCCAGTTAATTTTTTTACTTTTAGTAGAGATAGGGTCTTGCCATGTTGCCCAGGCTGGTCTTGAACTCCTGGGCTCAAGAGATACATCCATCTTGGCCTCCCGAACTGCCAGGATGACAGGCATGAGTCACTGCACCCAGCCCAAACTCTCATTTTTATAGATGAGGATTAAGAGATGTAGACCTTGCTGTCCAGTATGGTAGCTACTAGCCACGTATGGCTTCCAAGTTTTAACTTAATTAAAATTCAAAATTCAGTCACACTAGCCAAATTTCAGATGCTCACAACCACACGTGGCTAATGGCTACTGTATCGAGAGTGTGGGTCTAGAACATTTCCATCATTACAGAATGTTCTAGCGGACAGGGTTGCTCTAGAGCTCATTACTTAAAGGGTAGTCTGCTGATTGGCAGTAGGAACACAGGTGTAACTAGGAGCTAGTTAGAAATAGAGATCTCAGGCTCTACCACAGACCAACAGAGTCAGAATCTACAATTTAACATAATCCACAGGAAGTCTGCATGCAGATTAGAGTCCAAGAAGCCCTAAAGTCATGTGATTTTTTTTTTTTTTTTTTTTGAAAAGTCACTACAGCTGATTTTCAGGCCCTTCCCTTGACCCAGCTACTACTTTCCCTTATCATCCTGTGTCCTTCTTATCTCCCTGCCACATTTGCTTTCTCAATATGTTTTATTACAGCATTTCTTTATAAATATTTACAGGCTGGACATGGTGGCTTATGCCTGTAAAATCCCAGCACTCTGGGAGGCCAGGAGTTTGAGACTGGCCTGGGCAACACAGTGAGACCTGTCTCTACCAAAACCAAAAAATATTTACAAAGCAGCCAGGCCACTGAAGCCCTCATAAAACATCCTCTTCTGCATGCCCTCACCCTCATTCTGGTTTGTAAGTGCTTGCTTGGCAGGCTTGTGATAAAGGCCCAGGCCCCTGTGATGGCTGTGGTATTGCTCAGCACTTTCCCTGGGGAACTGCTGTTGGAGGGCTGGAAATTAAAGCCAACCTTGAACCCAGTGGGGCACCAGTCATCAACCAAGAGTATGGCACACTTGGTCTTGGTGCGACAATGGCAGCATTCAGTCTTTAGGCTACAACCCTGGGGCAGAACATGCAGAGCAAACTCTGTACTTGCTTTGTTCAGTGTCATATCTGGCCATCTGACTGGAGAGTACAAAGCAGGTACTGACAATCTCCAAAAGTAAGCACTGCTCAACCAGGTAAGTGGTTAGTAGGTCACAAAAAGGAGTTAATTTGGAGGTAAGGGACCAAGCTGGCCTTAAAACTCTGAGGTCTGCTTTCAGGGCACCACCAAAGTTCAGGGAGCTAGTGATGGAGGAAGTCTGGCCCAAGCTGTGGTTTAAGTATGTGGGGCCCTTGGGGTATAAGTTGCAATGACATGTATTGGTCCATTGTCTCCCAAGAAGACACAGTCCAAGGGCTCCAGGGTGGCATAGTGGTCAGGATAGAGTTGCAGGGTTCCATCATTGCTGGCAACACCCAGGGGATAGGTGGATGGCCAATTCTAGCTTGGATTTCTTGCCATTGTCGAAGATGACTCTTCATCAGCAGCAAGGTGAAGCCTGGGCCAGAGCTACTCCAAGAGTTGAGGAAGATCATGAAGTCCTATAGTCCTATGCACTGCTTGTTAGTTTCTGCAGAAACTCTAGCATTGGATCAATGATCTCTTTCTCTCTTTTTTTTCTTTCTTTTCTTTTTTCATGACTGTGCAGCAGGCTCCAGGTCCATAAAGACCAAAGTGTTGCAGGAGTTGCTGCAAAATCCTAGGGTTTTATTACTGGACTCAGTACCACTGGGCTTAGACTGTGTTCCAGGCAGTAGGGTCTTCAACAAACACTCTGAGAGGTGCGATTGTAGGGGATCAGTTTCTGCAGATACACTACAAATGTCTGACAACATTCTTGTGGAGGCTAAAGTAACTCCATCTTGGATGCTAATCCACAATGTTGATTTCTGAGTAACCCTAGTTTTGGGAAGGCCTCCAAGTTTTCTACTTTATCTATTTTCCTTTTATAAGAGCATGTGACAGCTGTTCTTACATTGTTAAAAAGAAATACGGTTGGGTACGGTGGCTCACACCTGTAATCCCACCACTTTGGGAGGCAGAGGAGGGAGGATCATTTGAGGTCACGAGTTCAAGACCAGCCTGGCCAACATGGTAAAACCCTGTCTCTACTAAAAATACAAAAAATTAGCCCGGCGTGGCGGCAGGCGCCTGTAATCCCAGTGACTCAGGAGGCTGAGGCAGGAGAATTGCTTGAACCCGGGAGGTGGAGGTTGCAGTGAGCCAAGATCACACCACTGCACTCCAGCCTGGGCAATAGAACAAAACTCCGTCTTAGGGGAAAAAAAACAAAAACACAAACAAAAAAACAAACAACAACAACAAAAAAAAACAAGAAATATCTGGGACTGGGTAATTTATAAAGAAAAGAAGTTTAATTGGCTCATGGTTCTGCTGGCTGTACAGGTGCTAGTATCTGCTTGGCTTCTGGGAAGGCCACAGGGAACATTTACTCATGGCAGAGGGCAAAGCGGGAGCAGGTATCTTACATGGCTAGAGCAGGAGCAAGAGAGTGAGGAGTAGGGGCCATATACTTTTAAATGACCAGATCTCACAGGAACTTACTATTGCAAGGACAACATTAAGGGGATAGTGCCAAACCGTTCATGAAAATTCACCCCAGGATCTAATCACCACCCATCAAACCCCACCTCTAACTCCAGCCTGGACTGGAGTTGTGGAAGTCACAATTCAACATGAGATTTAGAGAGGACAACATCCAAATTATATCAGAGCACATACTTACCTACCTGACCTTAGGTCAAAACAACCTTGGTCTGGGAGGGTAACAGCACAGAGATTTACCTGTCTTGCTGCTGTCCAAGACCATGCTTCTGTCCGTAAGTTCCCTAATAAATCACCTTTTACTGACAGGCTGGATTTGTCTGCTTCATTCTTTAGTTTTTCAGCTCCTTCTGCATTTGGAGGTCACTTTGCATATATGGCCCTTTCATAAAACAACCAGAAATTCCTGTAAAAATGTTTTTTATATGTTCTGGTCTTCCCTAAAATATTTCATGAATTAGATCAAACACAATAAAAAATGTATTAGTTATTACTATGCCTAAGAGATTATAAGTGGCTTTCCCCCCTCTAAATTACAGAAGACACCATTCCTATCCTAGAGGACTTTCTCGTGTAGTTGGAAAGATATTCAATAATGTTTATTAAAAAGCTGTAACAATTACACAAGGCCGAGAATCTGAGAGCTAGATGGTCAATAAAGACACATTTACAGTGGGGCTCAGAGGAGAGAAAAAGAGGGAAGTCAGGGAAGGAGAGCAATGAACTGAGTCTAAAATAAAGGTTAATGTATTAGCATAGGATCTATCAAAACAGGAGCCATATTTCAACCGATTGTTTTCAAGCACCTAGAACCAAGTGAGCCCATAGTAGATACACATGAAACACAAATGAATGAGCAGTAGTGGGTGGTAGAATTACAAAAGCAGGTTGCACCTGATAGTTAAAAGGCTTGAAAACAGGTCAAGAAATACTGCTATTTAGGTTAGTCATCGATTTTTTTTTTTTTTTTTTTTTTTTTGAGACAGAGTTTCCTTCTTGTTGCCCAGGCCGGAGTGCAGTGGCCTGATCTCGGCTCACTGCAACCTCCGCCTCCCGGGTTCAAGCGATTCTCCTGCCTCAGGCTCCCGAGTAGCTGGGATTACAGGCATGTGCCACCATGCCACCATGCTTGGCTAATGTTGTATTTTTAGTAGAGACAGGGTTTCTCCATGTTGGTCAGGCTGGTCTCGAACTCCCGACCTCAGGTCATCCGCCCGCCTGGGCCGCCCAAAGTGCTGCAATTACAGGCGTGAGCCACCGCGCCCGGCCAACACCTACTCTTTTCACCCTCCCAGGTATCTAGAGAGTTGGGTGGGAGGGAAATTGCTGGTTTGGGCCACTACAGTAACACCAATACCTAGAACAGTGCTCAACTGCCTGAAGGCTCCTGAGAGTCAGTCGCCCTCTCCCCCGGGCCCCTCAACCCGCAGGGAAGGGCTGGTGGGAGGCCCGGGAGGCCACACAGCACCTCGATTACGGCATTTCCTTCGCCACTGCACCATCTATCGGACACTAGCTATGCTCTTCCAGGACCCGACGCACCTCCGTCCCCAAGGTGCCACCTGACAGCCAACACTGACGGGATGATGCATGAATACAGTCATTATTCAAATTAGCTATCACCTAACTCAGTCGGGTGAGTCTCACCAGTTCTTCTGGGCTGACTGGACCGCCCCGCACTCACACCCGGGGGCGTCGGGCGGGAGAACGCGTGCGCGCTGACTGGGGATGGCGGAGGCAAGGCCGGGCACGCGCAAACACGGGCGCGCCGCCGGGCGGTGCTAGGGCACGGAAGACGCATGCGCGGGCGGCCCGCGCGGCCTTAAGTGCAGCGCCGACCTAGGGCCGCCCAGTCGGCCTGTCAGCCGGCTCCGAGGTAAGTCCCGGCGCTTGCGCGGCGGCGGCTATGGCGGCGGAGGAGGAGGAGGTGGACTCCGCCGACACCGGAGAGAGGTAAGCGCAGCCGGCAAAGGGCAGGGGGCTTCTATGTGTCGCCGGCGCGCACCCTCCGCGCGGGCCGGGTTAGGGCCCAGCGGGCAGCACCAAGGACTCGCCGCCCGCCTGGCGATGACCGGCCGCTTCCTCGACCCTCCCCAGCATGACTCCGCGCGGCGCCCTGAGGCGTCCCGGCGCCGCTCTGCTCGGGATAGGTTCCCCTCAGCGCCGGGGTCGCGAGGTGTCTGAGCCGGACTCCGGCCGCGCTGGGAGGCCGCCTTGACCCCGCGCGGAGGGTCCGCCCCGTTGTTGTGTAAGCCGCCCCGCGGGCCGGCGACGGAGCTGGCCGCGGCGGCCGCACAGGCTCGGGCTCTGCCAAGGGACCCGGCCTGCCCCAGTGAGGCCGGCGAGCGGTGCCCGGCAGACCCTGCACCTGACTGCGAGGCGCGGGAAATGACCGGGTCTCTCTGTCAGCCTCCCAGCGCGGCTTCCGTCTACAGGTACTACCTGTGCTCTGTCCAGCCTCGACCGCTGGGCGATCCTTCCCGTAGCCATGGGAAGAGGCGGCGCTTCCTTGGGGCGGGTATTAGAGGCCCCAATTCGCCCGGGAAGCGGCGGGAGGGCGGGGGTGCCGAGAAGGAGGGAGGGGAGAAGAAGTTAGGGAAGTGGGTGTATGGCTGTGGGTTTCAGATACTTCATAGAAAGTTAGCCCTTAAGATAGAGATACCACGTTCAAATGTGATAATTCATCTTTCGAATAAAGGTCTTTGGCTTGCAGGCTCCACTGTCCCTTATTTGTTTGCGTTTCTGAGGTTATTCTGGCTTTACTGGCGAAGTGTGTGTTGCATGTGCCTTAGAAGAACACACATAATGTATGGGAAACTGGAAGTTGGAGGGCAGATGTCTAATCTGAAACTTTTTGATATACAGGTGTAGTGAGTTTATTCTTTTCTACATCTAAATGACTTCTTGCATTTGTTAGTAGAAGAATAGTAGTTAATGAGTGGAATAATTGTTACAAAGATTATTGCCTTGTTTCTGAAGACCTGTCATTTATATTGGAAAGTAAACTTCCCCCATATATATTTAATTTTTTGACATCGTTCTACTTCAGACCTCTGGAAAAATTTGCCTAGGAAGCATAACCTAAATGATAGAATATGGAGTACCATGAAGACAGGGATATTTGGAAAGATGTCATGGGGAAAAATTGTGAAATATTAGAAACGAAGTTATTCTCTTGAGTTTTGTTTATTTGTTGAGGTTTGTTGATGAACTTCCTCGTTGCATTGAGGTGAAATGTTGAATGTTATGTGGACGCAAGTAGGAACCTGATTGGTAGGTTGTGTTCTCATCTGGTTTGTTACAACATTTTTGATTCTTGACACTACTTTCAGGTGGACTCTTTGGTTTTGATGTAGTGGGGCCTGGGAGTCCAGGACACAATCGTGAACGGGTTTTATGGCTTGCAGTGATGGTTGAAGGTCATTGAAGGTAGATGATTAAAAAATCCTTAGCAGCTGATCAGCCATAGTTTCTAGACAAAAGTGGGCTTCCCTGGTATTCTTGGCAGTATGCTTTAGCGGTGTCTAGGGACTATCCCTAGAAGTGATCCTGTGAAGTCCAAGGTTGGCCCTGTGTGCTGGATGTTATTGTTCCCATTTTGTAGTTGAAACTACCACTGGAAGGGCTACTGACAGTCTGCTAGCAAGTAGCAGGGCTGGAGTGGAACCCTTTGAGGGGTCTGGATTTAATCTAAGATGCTTACCCTGTATCTCTGCTGCCTGTCACTGGAATTGGGACTCGTGGGATATGTGGCTCTTGTTTTGAATACAGTTCCCTAACCTTAAAACATTTGAGGTTTAGATAGGGAGATGACATTAACAAAGGAAAGTTATAAAATGGTCATCTGATGGCTTTTTGAATATGATTCTTGTCCTTTACTTTGTGGCACTTAGTGAAGACAGGCATACTGGGATCCATTTTGCTTTCAACATCCAACCCCTTTCAGCTGCAGAACAGTTGAGAAAGCTAAAAGTAATGAGAGTAGAGTAGACTTCTGTGAATTGCTTTAAGTTATCCTAGAGAATGATTAAGTGACAATTGAGTTGAGAGGAAAGCTGTCACAGAATTGCCCAGTTGCAGGGTAGACCATAAAAGAGGTGATTTGCAGTTGTGTGCTGGAGTTGATTTGTACCAGCAAGCCATTGCTAAATTTAGGAATTTTGCCAACCGTTGGCAGCTTGAAATTGGCCATAGTGGGAGTATTTACGCCACGGAAATCATCAAATGCTATAAATAAAGTATAAATAAGGGATTTTTCTCTCCCCTCCCTGCTTCAGTCTGTTTGCTAGCTCCTCACTGGGTTTACATTAGACTGTGAATGTAGGTCTTTGCCTTGGAGATAGGAGAGTGGATTTCTCTATCTAATCTTTTTAAAAACTGGCAAGATATGTGCCTTTCTCTCTGCTGCCTTCTCTCCTTCCCAAACCTTTGCCACCTGACATCTTAAAAATCACAAAACTTTTCACTGCCACATCCCAGTGGCCTTCTAGTTTTTTCAGTACTTCTTCTTGGGTCCTCTTTGGTGTTTGTTACTGTAATGATAGCTACTACTATTTGAAACTCTTATTAGACATTCTAGCTCTTAATGACATTTTGCCTTTTATCTTACCTGAGAGCAGCAATACTTTTATTAGTTTCTCCCTTTTTTTTTCATTCTCTAAATGTAGTCATTTTCCAGGATTCTGTCATCACCCTTGTTTTTATTTTTTGTCTTGTTTACTTAAACTCCTTGAACTATCTCGTCTGTGGAGATGACTCAGATCTCATTTTCTTCCTAGAGTCCTCTTCTGTACTCTGGTAATGTTTCTAATTGTCAGATGTTTGTGCCTGATTCCTCAAATTTAACATGTCCAGACCATGATCTTATTTTTACCTTCCTGCTCCTAAACGATATAAAAAGTTCAGTTCTTCCTCTTGAAACATTATATTAGCTTAAATATTGCCTTGACTAATTGTTAGGTTATTAGTCTAATCTCATGGTTCTATAATTCCCACTCCTGATTGTGAGTTATTAAAAAAAATCATGTAGTGAGATGATCCATTAAAATTGATTGTTCAGTTTGAGACCTAGGATTTTTAGTTTTTAGTTTTTAGTTTTGTAACATGCTGGGATTACAAGCATGAGCCACTGCATCCAGCCTGTCTTAGGATTTTTCGACTTTATGATGGTGCAAAAACAAAACATGAGTACCTTACAACTATTCTTTTTCACTTTCAGTAGAGTACACAGTAAATTACATGAGCTATTCAACACTTTATTGTTTTGAGATGGAGTCTTGCTCTGTCACCAGGCTGGAGTGCAGGGGCGCGATCTCGGCTCACTGCAACCTCCGCCTCCCGAGTTCAAGCAATTCTCCTGCCTCAGCCTCCCGGGTTGTTGGAACTACAGGCACGTGCCACCACGCCCAGCTAATTTTTGTATTTTTAGTAGAGACAGGGTTTCACCATGTTGGCCAGGATGGTGAGTTTTATTCTCTTTATTATCTAGTGAATGAACTTATTTTAGAACTGATGCAAAGAAATGTAACTCACTTGTTAAGTAGACTACACATGAGACTTCTTCAAGTGTGTTTGATAATGAGGTCATATAAGTGACTCTAAAATAGTTTGTTTACTGTGTGAAGGAAGGTAGGAAACAATGGGGAGATAAGTGTTACCAGCACATGACTTGTCTAAAACACTTATACTACCACTCTGAGTCTTTAAAAGTTACAGGTTAGAAATGGGTGGGGGGGCAGTTAAAAGAGTATTAATGTATTAACATATATTAGAGGGCCTGGGTTGTTGTTGATCATTTGAATCACTTAAGTATCATTTATCCAAAATAAAATGGCATGTTAGTCACTTAAATTGTAGCTGTATGAGACCATATTCTTTTTTTTTTTTTTTTTTTTTTTTTTTTTTTGGAGACAAGTTCTTGCTCTGTCGCCCAGGCTGGAGTGCAGTGACACAATCATGGCTCACTGCAGCCTCAACCTCCTGGGCTCAAGTAATCCTACCATCTCAGCAACTTGCCCTCCAGCCCCCGTATTCCCCCTCCAGGTTGCTGGGACTACAAGCATGTGCCAGGTGGCTGGTCTTGACCTCCTGACTGAGCTCAAGCAATCCTCCCACCTTAACCTCCCAAAGTCCTCTTTTTTCTTTTCTTTTTCTCTTTCCCAAGAATAGAACTTAAAAAGTCAATTCCCAAGAAAGGTCTTTATTTACCCAGGTGTTACAGTTTCCAATTTGGAAGTTTTTAGTCATTGGTTGAGGAAGTATCTCAGATAAATGTAAGTGTAAATATAAATAAATATATATATTCATACCTGTAATTAATTTGGATATTTATAATAAAAATCAAAGCCTCATGGTTTCTTTAAATGAGGTAGAATACTGTGCTTAGATTAGTTTATCAAGAGTAATAATAAGTTTATATGATTTTTCTCTCTCAACTGTACTAGAATAGGAATGGAGGCCATTTTAAACAAAATTTTAATATAATGAAATCCTTTTTACTTATAACCTAATTAGAAATGTTATTTAAGTGGCCAAGAGTGTGTGGAAACTGGCCAGATTTCTGCATATTTTCTTCAGAATACTTTGAAACCTCTTTCACTGTTTCATAATATTTATAGATTGTGCAATTCAGGTTTGGTAATAGTATAAATAGTCAGATATGTTAAAGAACAAAACAGAGATTACCAGGAATCTTAAGTGTTGATGGTATAGGGTATAAGTACAATGTAATTTTTTTTAAACAGATTAGGTAAAAAGTTAATGGAAAAAGTGGTGTCTGTCTCTCACTCAGGATACTTAAAGTCAGATTCTTAGGTAAAATATACTCTATTAAAATATGTTAAGCATATCTTACTTGGCTTTCCTTAGAATTGTCATCTCTGATGTGATCTTTTATAACTTACTCAAAAGTCTGCTCACTAAAAAAATTTTCAGTTTACACTACAATGGTTATAAAACAAGAATCCTTTTTTTTGTTTGTTTGTTTTTGTTCCTGTGATTAGATAGATGCTTTAGGGCTTGTATTCTTTGCCTTGCTAATAAGGTAAGTGCCCAACTGATGGGGCTGTGTAGAAAACTTTTTAGCTTGCATTGGTAAGCTTTCCCCATGTCATAGATGCTTACTATTAGAAAGCTATAGTTCCTGTGGTGAATGGCTTTTCTTTGTGTTATAGTTGACACTTTGGTCACTGTTGAATTTAGGCCTCAGTGATGGATGATAGTGTTTATTGCTTATCTCCTTAAATAAAATAGAGAAGTTAGGTTTTGCTTTTCTATTTATTTTCCAAAGCTATGAGGAAGAGGCATTGAATCTAGTTTACTGTTTTATAGGTGGTCTGTGTGAATTTAGTTTTTACCTTGAATTTTGTGACCTCAGAAGAATGGCAGGATATCTGACAAGCTTCAGTCGTGTGTCCTTAGTTCCAGTCTTCTATATATTTAAACCTAGGAATGCTGAACAACACTGAATGACATAGGATACCACTGGGGAGGGGGCAAAGGGTCTCTTTGAAGGTAAGATTAATTTACCCCAAAGACAGGAGGTAGAGTTGGATGGGTAAGTTTTAGAGGGTTGAAGCAATAGAAGTTGCAAGGTAAGGTATGAGACCTTTGAACAAACAGGAATCAACTGAAGGATGGAAAAGATAGGCCCTTGCTTTTTACTCATTGGAAGTGTCCCTTGGAGCTTATTATATGTATAACACTCAATCCTGTAGAGTGTCTCAAAGAAGTAGAGGATAGTTTCTGTAAAACATTTAACCGTCTGGTTAAAGTAAAACTGGACAGAAACATTATCAGGGCTTAGGGGAAGAGTGCTGTCTTTACAGTTCCATTAAGGGTGAGAATATATTGCTATGTTTTGTTAAATGTACATTTTTCTGTTAGAAAAAAACCCACTTTAAAAAAATCACCTGTTTTGATGAAGATGCTTCTTTGAAAACCTGAAAAAAGTTGGTGCCTCTTCTTATGGTTGAAGATCCCTACTTTTTAATGTAAGCTTACAAACATGAAAACATGTTTTGCCCCTTCTCTGAGTTGAGCTGGTCACTAAGAGGGAAATCCATGGACAATCAGTCCCATTGTTTGAAAGCTGGTTTTGTGGTAAGTGGTAAGTTGATGGAGGTAGGCATGATTCTTCCATCACAGGCTGGTATATAACTTTTTAAACTCTGGTGCTTTGTACATAGTAGGTATTCAGTATCTGAATTATTTTTTGAATGTTGTTTCTTAAAAAAAGCATCCTTTTTTAATGCAAAGAATGCATTTGTGTTTTCTTTGCCCCAATTTGTCTGTGATATCAATTGGAGCAATAGTAGTTTATACTTTATTTCACTGTAATTTTTTCTTTATTAACCTCTGATTCTCTCTGGCAAATAATTGTGGTATGGTTTGAGAGATGTTCGTTTAAGACAATGGATGAGATTGAGTTATAAGTAATTTCATGTTGGTACTAGTTCATATTTTTATGGTTAAATATAGACCTAATGGCTGGTCAAGAACAAAAGAGCTTCACCTTAATGATAGTTTATTGTTTTTAACCTCTAAAAATCATGAGTTCTTTTATTTTTAGTGGCCTGTGTATTAGTCCATTCTCATGCTGCTATAAGGAACTACTTGAGACTGGGTAATTTACAAGAGCTGTGCAAAGCCATAGAGACACATAATCATGTGAAATTTTGGGAGCTATGAGGTACTGGAAAAAGTACAATGTATAAAAGAAAAGAAAAGATGGGATGGAGGTAGGCTGTGGATGGATTGCAAAGTACCTTCTGTGCAGGTCCAAGAAAATATAGACTTTATCCTGTAGGTAATGGGCAACTCTTCAGACATTTTAAGGAAGGTAGTCATTTGAGAAAAAAGCACTTTGGAGTGGCTCAGAATCAAACTCAAATCTCTGCTTGTGTCACTTACTTACTAGCTGTATACCCTTGGACTTGGTGCTTAACATTTGTGAACTTCAGTTTTTACATCTATGAAATGGGGATAATTTGGACTGAGAATCTCCTGGATTGTGAGTGACTTAATCATTCAGCAAACATTATTTATTGATTACCTGTTATACATAATATCCAGATAAATTCTACAGGGAAGGGAAGTATTGTAGGATGAATGTACAAAGGTTAGAAAGCTGGGTGTTGGATCACAACACTTCCAAAACTTAACGTGTTTTCCTACTCACACATATTCTAACTCTTGTGTTGTCTGTCATTATAGTGGTACCCTAAGAGAGACGCCTGGGAATCCTTATTATACCTTCTTTATATCCAACCAATTATCAAATCCAACCTGTTTTCCTTTTAAATATTCTGTGACTACATCTTCTTATCTCTATCCCTGTTGCCAAAGCCTTGGATTGAGCCCTTACCTCTCATCTGGACTCTGCAGTAGTTTACTTTTCCTCTTCTAATTCATTTCTTTTTCATCAGAGAGTTCTCATTTTAAATAATACCAGCCATGTACCCAGCCCTTGCTAACTGTCAAATGACTGCTGAAGCTCTACATTATGTCAGGTTGTTACAATAAGCTTTTGGTTTGTAGCTGCCAGGCCAGGAGTTGAGGCTCACCTTCTCCTTTGTTGGCTACAAGCAAAGTATGTCAGCTGCAGTCCCTCCAAGCCTTTCCTCACTAGTTGCCTCAGATCTGCGTCCTTGTTCTTTGTTGTGCTGTCTTCCGATGGATGCTTTGGTCATTCTATTCATCTACTGTTCGCTGAAACCCAAAGCTTCTTTGTATTTCTATTAACAGTTAACCAGTTCACCCCAAGGAGATTGTACACAGTCCAGCCCTTGACATTTGTGTTAGGAGTATGTTACTACTCATATGAGATTTGAAGCCTTTTTTTCCCCAAAAAATGATAGATCTCAGATTTTAATAAGGCATCTCTTTTCTCAACCCCTATAGAGGTACCTTTTATATTCACTGTGAAACTATCATTCAAATGAATCTATTCCTGGTCTTTAACATTTTTTGCACTTCTACTCCAATAAGAGGCTATCTTGCAGTAGGGAGGAATATATTTTTTGTGTTTTCTTGTTCTGCCCATTTTATCCTCTTTTTGTTTATTTGGAATCTGACTATCCATGAATAAGATAGACTTTGAGATCTACTTGTAAGTACACAGGCTGAAGTTGAATATCTGTATCCCAGTACTTACCACCATGTTTTGTGCATGTTAGGTCACTTTTGTCACACATAGCTTCACCATCACACAGGTAGTAAATTTCCTGTGCTGCCTTTCTTCTGTGTGTGTGACAATTGATAGTTGCGAAGAGCATGAACTCACCTATTTGTATTTTGTTTTTGGTGCTCTAGGTCAGGATGGCTAACTGGCTGGCTCCCTACATGGTGCCCTACGTCTACATTACACCTTAAAGAAGCTGAAGAGAAGATGTTAAAATGTAAGGCTTTCTTCTTGTAAGTTAAATGAACTGTGTACTAAGATAGGTCCGATATATCTCATTGCCCTGAAACTAGAGATAAGATTTTTGTGGTGTGTTCATTGTTAGCAAGATAACTTTTTTTCCTTTTCCTTGTCATTAGAAAGTACAGAAATGAATGTTGGGGGCTGGCAGGTAGGAGTTCTAAAACTTTTTGGTCTTAGGCCCCTGTTATACTCTTGAATTAGTAAGGACCCCAAGGAGATTTTTTAATGGGCTTATTATCAATATTTACCATTTCTAATTGAATTAGAAATTAAAATTGAATAATCAAAAATGTTAATTTATTAATTTCTTTAAAAATAATGGTAACAAACCCATTACAGATTAAAATAAAGTTCGTACCAAAAAAAAAAATAAATACTTTCCAAAAAATATGTAATGAGAAGAGTAAGATTGTTTACATGTTTACAAATCTCTTTTATGTCTAGCTTGACATAAGGTTGCTGCTTCTGCTTTCAGTCTGATGGGTAATCACATATGTGACTTCTGGAAGACGGTATACTTACTAGAGAATGAGAGTGAAAAATACAAAGTCTTAGTATTACAAGTATTATGATGAAAATAGTTTTGACTTCCTGGATCCCCTCAAAGAGTCTCAGGGACACCCCCCTGACTATGCTTGAGACTATGCTTTGAGAACAGATTCTAGGTGTTTCAGAGCATGCAGCCTTGTGTAGTGAAAGTACTAGACTGGACCCAGATAACTTGGTCTAGGCCCAGATCTGCCACAAAATCTTAGACAAGTCACTTTGCTCAGTTTCTTATTTCTTGTAAAATGAAGGGGTAGGATTCTTGTAAAATGAAGGAGTCTTTAGAATTCCTTCTAGTTCTAGCATTCTAGGATTCTGTATTTATAGTTGTGTGGAAGCCTTTTTTTTTTCCTTCTTATGATCACTAAAATTTATCCAAACTTGTACCATCAGGGCATTCCAAGGTATCTGTGGGTATAGTTCTTTTTTTTTTTTTTTTGAGACGGAGTCTGGCTCTGTCACCCAGGCTGGAGTGTGGTGGCCGGATCTCAGCTCACTGCAAGCTCCACCTCCCAGGTTTACGCCATTCTCCTGCCTCCGCCTCCCAAGTAGTTGGGACTACAGGCGCCCGCCTCGTCGCCCAGCTACTTTTTTTTGGTATTCTTTAGTAGAGACGGGGTTTCACCGTATTAGCCAGGGTGGTCTCGATCTCCTGACCTTGTGATCCGCCCGTCTTGGCCTCCCAAAGTGCTAGGATTACAGGCTTGAGCCACTGCGCCCGGCCTCTGTGAGTATAGTTCTAAGCAGTAGTATTTATTGTGCAATTTTGTTATGCTGATTCTACTTAAAGGAGTGGATTAAGTAGTACCGTTCACATTCATGTGTTATTTTTGTATGTAGGTGCAGATGTTTGTACATGTCTGTTTTTCGTTCTCTTTACCACTAATGAATTTGTTTGTGCATTTGAATGATTCAGGAGTCAGTGACCATAACTGTATATATCCTTAGGAAGGGATAATTAGCCATCTTCCATGAATTTTTTTTTTTTTTTTTTTTTTTTTGAGATGGAGCCTTGCTCTGTTACCCAAGCTAGAGTGCAGTGGTACAATTTCAGCTCACTGCAACCTCTGCCTCCTGGGTTCAAGCAGTTCTCCTGCCTCAGCCTCCTGAGTAGCTGGGATTACAGGCACCTGCTACCATGCCTGGCTAATTTTTGTATTTTTAGTAAAGACGGGATTTCGTCATGTTGGCCAGGCTAGTCTCGAACTCCTGACCTCAGGTGATCCACCTGCCTCTGCCTCCCAAAGTGCTGGGATTACAGGTGTGAGCTACCACACCTGGTTATTACACAGATTTTTAACATAATGAACTTTTATTCCATGTGCTTGGGTAAACTTGCTCTCTACAAAACTGAGAAAGTTGTCATTGTGATTTACCAAAATAAAAAAATTCTTGTTAGGAGATAAAAAGAGGTGCTAGATTCTCAATTCATGCATCTAACAAACATGTTGATTCACTTCCTTTTGGTTCTAGGGATGCAAATAGGAATGTGAATTGGTCTCTGCTTATCAGACATGAAAGTAAGCTACTGTGGAATGAGTTATCTGATAGTTTTACAGATGGTTTTTATGGGAATACACAAGACGTATGTGTTCAGAATACGTCTGAAGTGGTTTGGCTTGGTACTTAAGTGGTTTGGCTTGGTACTTAAGCCAAAGCAGCCCCTTTTCTAAACTAATGGTATTTCCCCCAACTTGAGGGCATGTGCTTTGTTAATAATCTGAATGAATGTTAGGTTTCTTCTTTGCTGCCACTATACGGATACAAAACCTGAGATTATTTCTTTGGTTAAAAGGCAGAAACTCCTGTTTCTTCAGTGTTTTGTCTACTGTATATGAATATGCATAAATAATTAAGGGGTATATCTGAAATGCAGCTATTCAGTTGATAGTTAAATATAAGTGAATTTCAAATTTAATTTCATTTTTAGGCAATTTTTGGGAGTGTTTAAAGTATTTAGTCCCACAGCATTGAAGGTAAAAAAGAGCTTTGATCTTTAAAATTGTGACTATTTGCTTTTTCTGGGAGATTACTAGAGTTGGACCCAAGTTACCTGGTGTGTCATGCTGAGGAGTTCCTACAATACTTTGTCAACTTTTTTTCTTTTTCTTTTTTTTTTTTTTTATTATACTTTAAGTTCTAGGGTACATGTGCATAGCGTGCAGGTTTGTTACATATGTATACTTGTGCCATGTTGGTGTGCTGCACCCATCAACTCGTCAGCACCCATCAATTCATCATTTATATCAGGTATAACTCCCAATGCAATCCCTCCCCTCTCCCCCCTCCCCATGATAGGCCCCAGTGTGTGATGTTCCCCTTCCCGAGTCCAAGTGATCTCATTGTTCAGTTCCCACCTATGAGTGAGAACATGCGGTGTTTGGTTTTCTGTTCTTGTGGTAGTTTGCTAAGAATGATGGTTTCCAGCTGCATCCATGTCCCTACAAAGGACGCAAACTCATCCTTTTTTATGGCTGCATAGTATTCCATGGTGTATATGTGCCACATTTTCTTAATCCAGTCTGTCACAGATGGACATTTGGGTTGATTCCAAGTCTTTGCTATTGTGAATAGTGCCGCAATAAACATACGTGTGCATGTGTCTTTATAGCAGCATGAGTTATAATCCTTTGGATATATACCCAGTAGTGGGATGGCTGGGTCATATGGTACATCTAGTTCTAGATCCTTGAGGAATTGCCATACCATTTTCCATAATGGTTGAACTAGTTTACAATGCCACCAACAGTGTAAAAGTGTTCCTATTTCTCCACATCCTCTCCAACACCTGTTGTTTCCTGATTTTTTAATGATTGCCATTCTAACTGGTGTGAGATGGTATCTCATTGTGGTTTTGATTTGCATTTCTCTGATGGCGAGTGATGATGAGCATTTTTTCATGTGTCTGTTGGCTGTATGAATTGTCAACTTTTTTTCTACTAAACTTTGAAATGACTTAATATTTCACTTATGTGTTTAATATAGATACCATTAATCCTTCCCTAAGTTCATGATTACTTTTAAAGGAAAAATGATGCCTTTGAGTCTGACTTCAACTCAAAGTTGAAGTTGTAGGACACCTTCAAGTTGTCCTTGAAATTGTAGGACACCTGACAGTATTCTACAAAATGTCTGCAAAGCTAGAGACCTTAAAATAATGGATTCGGTAGCCACTAAGTTCTTGTTCACTTCTAGGAGTATAATACCCTCATTTGATAGATGTGGAAAGAAGTTAGAAGGTAATATGACTTGCCAAAGACCTTGACCGCAGGTTACTTGAGTTTTGTCTGAGGTAGGTCTTCCCCCTTAGGTTTAAAACATAGTCATTTAGAATTATTTACTTCAATAAAATGTGTACTTTTAAAAAATAGCTGACAATAAAAGCTAAAATCATGAGATTGGATACTAGATGGTTTGTAATTTTTGATTGCTCTGAGAATACTTCCCTTCTCAGAAGTAATAAAATGAAACAGAATTTCTTTTTTATGTTTTCATTAGGTGTCCCTTGCACATACAAAAAAGAACCTGTTCGTATATCTAATGGAAATAAAATATGGACACTGAAGTTCTCTCATAATATTTCAAATAAGACTCCACTTGTCCTTCTACATGGTTTTGGAGGAGGTCTTGGGCTCTGGGCACTGAATTTTGGAGATCTTTGCACCAACAGACCTGTCTATGCTTTTGACCTATTGGGTTTTGGACGAAGTAGTAGACCCAGGTTTGACAGTGACGCAGAAGAAGTGGAGAATCAGTTTGTGGAATCCATTGAAGAGTGGAGATGTGCCCTAGGATTGGACAAAATGATCTTGCTTGGGCACAACCTAGGTGGATTCTTGGCTGCTGCTTACTCGCTAAAGTACCCATCAAGGTAAGTGGTAGTGACAGAAGAGTGGGATTAAAACTGTGCTTCCAAGTACCAGACTCTAGTTCTCATCTTTGGTGGTTTTAGTGTCTGAGCCTTACAAGGCAGACATTCTCTTAAAGGACCCTATAGACCACACCACAACTGATGACCAATATAGTAGCTGAAATAATCATGTCAGATCTTCCTATTACATGTACTACACGTTAATAGGCTTGGGAAAGGGCTTTCTTTTTGTTAAACTTAGAACTGTAGAAACTTTAATGTATAATTTTAAGCCACAAGTAAAAATTATTTGTTACTATTACCATTAAATCTATGGATCCAGCAGGCTTTGTCTAATGTTTTCTAAGTTATAGTAAGCTGTAAGGGGAAACCAGAAGGTTAGAAGATGTAGGTACTAGTGCTAGCTTTATGACTTAGAGCAAATCACTTAACATCTAACCTTTAGTTTTCTTTTATCTAAACTATAGAAAATATAACTTCATGGCATATATCCCAGAGTTTTTTATTATACCATACCCTAACCTTTCTCGTTATAAAACATTGAATTAATGAATATTTGCTTCAAAGTCTTTCTAGCATCATCTTCTTTCTTTGTCTTTTTTTTTTTTTTTTAAGAGAGAGAATCTCGCTCTGTCACCGAGGCTGGAGTGCAGTGGCGTGATCTTGGCTCACTGCAACCTCCACCTCCCACGCCCAAGCGATTCTTCTGCCTCAGCCTCTCGAGTAGCTGTGACTACAGATGCATGCCACCACACTCAGCTAATTTTTGTAGTTTTAGTAGAGATGGGGTTTTGCCATGTTGGCCGGGCTGGTCTTGAACTCCTGACCTCAGGTGATCCACCCCACTCGGCCTCCCCTCTGTGATCTGGGATGACAGACCTGAGCCACTGCATCCAGCCTCTTTACCTTATTTTTAAATGCTATTTTCTATTATTCATGTTACTACTGTGAGAGAAGGTTACATGTAAGTGCTAAGAAAACAGGAGAAACACTCATCTTTTGGAAAGAAATAACAAAAAATGAATATAGCATTTTTGTGTTGCCAGTGTATTTTTCCATAGGACTGATTTTTAAATCCAAAATTGCAACTGATTTTGACTTTGAGGTCTGTGAGTGAGACATGGGATGATGGTCGTTTCAGAGTCCCTGTATATACCTATAAGATCGCCCCATTGCGTAACTCTGGGTGTGTGTTCAACACAGAATTTGATGGGTGAAGCAGCAGCCCTCTGTACCTGAGGTTCTCTTCCTCTGGAACAGCCACTTTTTCTCTATAGACTCTTTAAACTTTAGCATTTACACCTGATTTTTCTGATCTCATGGTCCTGTATATGTTAGACAGTAATAGTCCTGTCAACTGGTGGACCGGTTCTTTAAAAAGAAACGCAAATTTTCTTCTCCTGGTTGGCATTTTGGGGTTACTTTCTTTCTTTTCTTTTCTTTTCGAGCCAGTCTCACTCTGTTGCCCAGGCTGGAGTACAGTGGTGCGGTATCTCGGCTCACCACAACCTCCATCTCCCAGGTTCAAGCAGTTCTCCTGCCTCAGCCTCTCGAGTAGTTGGGGTTACAGGAGCCTGCCACCATGCCAGCTAATTTTTGTATTTTTAGTAGAGACAGGGTTCTACCATGTTGGCCAGGCTGGTCTCAAACTCCTGACCTCAGGAGATCCGCCTGCCTTGGCCTCCCAAAGTATTGGGATTACAGGCGTGAGCCACCGCACCTGGCTGGGGTTACTTTCTTTTATTGTGTCTTACTGTTAGTGACAAACACCTATCTGCATTTATGGTGAAAGGAGAAGGAAGTAGATGCCTTTCTGGTACAAGTCAACAGGGCTATTTGTGGGAGTTGAACTTCCTTTGTTTTTTATCAGGTGTGTATTATGTCTGTGTCTGTCTTGTGGTATTTATTCTCTGGAGATGTGACATGGAACTCTGCAGGCTAGACCTTGGTCTTTAAACCCTAAGTCTTAGAATCCCGACCCTTCATAGCTCTCTGCTGATAAAGTCAGTTGGTAAGAGTTTCATTTTCAATTATGAACTGCTCTAAAGAAATAGGGGGTGAAGCCTCAGGGATTCAGAAGGGAATCAACACTTTAAAAACATCTATAAAAGAGAATAGCAAAAGGTATCTAAAAACAAAGCTAGTGATTCCTGCATTGGATTGATTATATTTTAGAAAATGGTTTTTGAATGTTTGTGTCTAATGCTAGAAATAAAACTAGAGTACTGTGTCAGGACCAAGAATCATAAGTAGTAGCAGTAGATGGATATGAGAATGCTTGAAATAATTAGCCTGTCTAAATTTGGCTGGTTGCCAACAAAATTTTGAACTGTACAGAATGTGTTGAATATTCAAGTTTATATTCTGCATAAAACTTAAATTATTAAATACAGATTAATTTCAAAATAATGATGTTTTCCGGATTTTCAGATATCTCCAATCATGATTATGTCCAGTCAGTCAGAACACCATGGTTGGCACATAGTGGCTGCCTAGTAAATATTTCTTGAATAGGTGATTTTGAAAAAGAGAATTATAAGCTAAGTTCACCTTTTAGCTTATAATTTTTTGTTCTTTTCTCTGTTCTTCTCTTTCCATTTTGCACAGAAGTATCAAGAGATAAGAGCTGGTCATGTCATATCTTTCTAATTTATTTTTGGGAGAAAAATTAGTTTCAGATATGCAAGCATAAGCAGGCAAAGATTTCAGTTTTATGCCTTTTGCCCAGTTAATCTACATCTTAAGTTACTATGTCATAAAAACAGGATACAGTGGAAATAAAGAGATCATTCTACATGTATGTGTGAGAGAAAGGTATTAGAATGTTTCTTCTAACATTTACACACACATATATGTATATATAACATACATGAATATTTTACAGAATTAAACAAATTGACCAGCCATTTAAACCAACAACTTTAGTTAGTTTAGAAGTGTGTTAAATCTACTAAATAAAAGTAAAATTTTATAGTTTATTTTTTCCCTATTCTAATAGACCAGATTAATACCCCATTGTAGCATATAATATAGGAAGACTGGAATTAACAATCTCACGTGCTTCCCCTTCTCCCTAGCTTTTTTCCTTCATTGCTTTTCAGTATGGCTTCCCTGGAAAGCACTTCTCTTTAAATGGAGAGGACAGGGAAAAATGAATATCTCTTGTCTTTTCTGCAAGGTGCATCATCTCCTTTGGTGCCCTTTGGTCTTGCTGTCCACATGTTTATTCGTATTACTAATAATGTTGCTTATATTTGTTAACTTTTTATTAAAAGGAATTTTTTTCTCTTGATCCTGGTTGGGCAAATTTTTACAAATTTACATAGATGATCTGATAGTTAATAGTTCAGTAGACTCACAGATCCAAACATTAAACAGGATTAAACAGAACTGAGTACTATAAGTGTCCACCATTATAGCAAACCTCATATTAAGTGATGTTTAGTGTTTGGTGTGTCTTGAAGTTGGCATTCCCACTAAGCAGATGGGGTAGTTGTCAGGGTTGCCTTCTGTGTGATCTGGAATGTTTCACCTGAGCTGGAGAAGCTTCTTTGCAGCACACACATGCTTTCTCTGGTGCAACAGAGCATTCCACTTGGTATCAACAAACAGGTACCGAACTATATACTTAGTGCTCATCCAGCTTGCTTTTGATCCAGTAGCATTTTTATTATGCTGTCATGAGATTGAAATGAATCTTTGAGTTTCAGAAAGACTTTTGGTGGGAGTGGGGGGAGCGCTAAGAGGAGGGAAAAAGTGGTCTGGAGATCAAATAAAATTCAGATCATTTCTTATACTCACTGTGCCTCTTTTGTCTCTCTTTTTTTTCGATAGTGGACTTTGAGAATGTTACTTTTCTTTTTTTTGGAGATAGGGTCTTACTCTGTTGCACAGTCTGGAGTGCAGTGGCACAGTCATGGCTCACTGCAGTCTTGACCTCCTAGGCTCAACAATCCTCCCATGTGGCTAGTATTACAGGTGTGCCACCATGCCTGGGTAATTTTTTAAATTTTATGTAGAGATGGGGGGGGCTCACTATGTTGCCCAGGCCAGTGTCAAACTCCTGGCCTCGAGTGATCCTCCGGCCTCCAAAACTGCCAGGATTACAGGCATGAGCCACTGCACCCAGCTGATAATGTTATTTTATTCTTTGCTTCCTCAGGTGTTGCAAATGTAATCTTTATTTTTTTTATTTTAAGTAAAATGACAACGCCTTACTTTCTGTTTAATTCATGGAGGGAAAAAACACAAAAACAACGTTGTTTTATTTTTTGGGACTTAGTGTTCCAAGCCATACCTACTTCAGTCTTTGTCTTTTATGGGCAGCTCCATTCTTCCATTTTTTGCTTTTATAGGATAGTTTGAGGAGAAGAATGAAAATGCCTAGTTTAATGCACTTGTTTAAGAAGGATTCTTACTCTAAAGAACAAATAAAAGCTGATCAATTTTTGCCAACATTTGGATTACAGGCGTGAGCCACTGCACCTGGTCCAGTTTTTCTCTTTTAATTTTCCTTTCCTTCTGGCCCCTGCTGCTCAGGACCCCATTAAAAAGACTCTGTATTTTGAAGATATTTGTTATAAACTAAGGAAAAGGAGATTATAGAAACTTTAACTTAGAAAGTGTTTAGCAAAGAGATCTATTCCGAGTTAGATTAGAGTAAGTTTTGACTAGTCTTTATTTTTCTAGTGAAAAGTTTTTAAATAATTTTATCTCGAATACTTTTCTTTTGCCTGGCTCTGTCTTCTGATTGTACAGAACGGAGTTGAGCAATTTTTGTTGGCCCTCTGCTGTTCTAGGAAAAGCTGTTCTACTTGATTCGAAGTTGAAGGTATTTATTTAGTTTGTTGTTCTCCAGGCCTTCCCTTTTCTCTCTCCGGTGGCTTGGAGCCAATGGGAAATACCTGGGGCTAACTTCATTTTGCAAATGCCTCCTTTGTGCATTGACTAGAATTCTTTCTGATTATTTTCCTTAAATTCCTTTATACACTTTGATCCTAGGTCTGATTGTTCTCCTTTCTTTGCTTCTTTTTTTCCCCCACCCCGAGACAATGTCTTGCTCTGTTGCCCTGGCTGCAGTGCAGTGGCACGATCTCGGCTCACTGCAACCTCCACCTCCTGGGTTCAAGCAATTCTCATGCCTCAGCCTCCCAAGTAGCTGGGATTATAGGTGTGCACCACCACGTCTGGCTATTTTTTTTGTATTTTTTGTAGCGACGGGTTTTCACCATGTTGGCCAGGCTGATACTGAACCCCTTGCCTCAAGTGATCCTCCTAACTCAGCCTCCCAAAGTGTTGGGATTACAGGCATGAGCCACCACGCCTGACCTGACTATTGTTCTTGTTGCATTATTTCCGGTTGGTGGCTGTCTTTAAATCTCATGAAGGTCAGGCTTATCTACCCTTGTTAGCATTTAGACCAAGTGAAATCAGGTCCCAGTGTGTTGGTACAGGTGTTGTCCACTGCTTTGCCCTTAAGGATGTACTCTGCTCACCATCTTCAAACTTAAGGCCAATTCTGATGACTAACGTTAAGAAGAATGCCTTTTTATATTTCAAAACTGATGAGCTGTTCTGTTGTTCCTGCTCTGCTGGTTCTTTATTTTTCTTGTGGTTTAAACCAGTCTCTGGTTCTTGACAAAGATGTCTAATAGGATGACTCACATGTGCTGTCTGGTTGGACCCATTCTTTACCCTAAATGTGAACTAACAATCCCAGCAGGGAACCCTCTCTGGAATATTAAAGAGTAGGGTTTAGCTAATTATAGTTTAGATGTACATTAAAACCCAGTAACTCCTATCAAGTGAGGAGATAATATTTTTACTAGAAGTAGAGGTTAGAAGATAGCCTGGGACCTTGGTCTGGTGCAACGTTGTAGTCACCTGTGATCAAGCTCTTCTGAAGAATAAATACCTGTCTTTCCATGTTCCCTGGAATAAATTCTACTCTTGTAGTCTTCCTATTCTTGCTACTGTAACTATCTTACATTTACTGAATATTTACCTTTTGATAGCCACTAACCTGAGTGCTTTGCTTGGTCTATCTTATTTAAAATTCCTAAAACCAAAAATAAGGAACAATTATTTTCTGGAGTTTTTACATGTAGTAGAAGCAGATGATATATAACTACAGTTAACTACAGTTTAGATGTTGTAGAGTTTTAAAAAATTATGTTCAAACTTTTTTTACTATAGCACTTCTATATTGTTTGGATTAGAAAAATACAACTGTATCACCCCACAAAACTTGTTTCAGACACCCATGCACACATATATTAATCTAATTTTGTGGCCAATATTCAATGCTTATGATTTATTATTCTGTTCCAGACAGTATAATTTTATTTAGAAAAGACTAGACTGGTTGTTGACTATCTAAATGGATTTTGTTACTGAATAATGAGATTAATAAATAGGAGTGATGTTCTGATGTCATCTGGGGGACCAGAAAAATCAAGTTGGATATGCTTATGCTATGATTATACTTTATAAAATTTGTATATGCTTAATAGACCAGGACCAAAAGAAAACGTGGAAAAGCATATTAATCCAAATGTTTACCAAGCATCTGCCACATGCTAAGCCTTATGCTAGGTTATGAAGACATAGAACTGATCAATTGTAGGGACAGTAGAACTGAGCAATTGTAGGGACATTCACTCCTTTTCAAAAAGGAACTAAAAGGTCATCTGCCTTAGTATATATACTTTGCATACTTTGTTAAACTGGCATTTTCACCTAGGGATGAAATTTTGAAGATCATATTTAAAAGGCAAACCAGAACTAAGGCAAAAACAGTCACCTGGAGACAGATGAGACTTCTGTCAAGTTTTCCTTTGTCCTCCTGTTTTTGGGTTAGCAGGTCAGAAAGAGTTTAGAGCAGACTGAGCAAGATCCATTAACAAATTTGTGACAAAAATTTAACAATTGTTTAGGGTAGGGTATGTTTTAATGAAGAGTTCATTTTTCTCTTTGGGAAGTAAGTCAATAGTGAATAATAGTGGCTGTTTCTTAATATGAATCTTTGCTGCTTTCAACTAGGTGGCTGTCTCGTTAGTTCCACTTATACCCCTGTTAGGCCTCTTCCTTCCCCTACCCCACATCTTATTGTGGGCTGTAATTAAAGGAATTTAGGGCCGGGTGCAGTGGCTCAGGCCCATAATCCCAGCACTTTGGGAGGCCAAGGTGGGCGGATCACGAGGTCAGGAGTTTGAGACCAGCCTGAGCAACATGGTAAAACCCCGTGTCTACTAAAAATACAAAAATTAGCTGGGCGTGGTGGTACATGCCTGTAATCCCAGCTACTCAGGAGACTAAGGTAGGAGAATCACTTGAACCTAGGAGGCAGAGGTTGAAGTGAGCTGAGATTGCGTCACTGCGCTCCAGCCTGGGCGACAGAGTGAGACTCCATCTCAAAAAATAAAAATATAAAGGAATTTAGGAAGTGGTCAAAATATAAGAGATAGTCTTTGCCGTTAAAAAACAAAGCAGAACACTCATTTCCAACCTCTTTCTGATACACTATTAGAAAATGTTCTCATATGAATTTTTTAGGCTGTGAAGGCATACTTCATAATTATATGAAACTCATTATGGTTATAGTCTACATATGTTCTCAATGCTGTAAAATCTAGAGTATACTATTAGGACCGGCCTTGAGAGTTAATAAAGGTTAAGTTTTACCTTTACTAATATGTCTATCTTACGTTGATTAGCCTATTTTTAGAAAACAAAGCCTTCTGCCCAATTCCTTATCAGCATCTGTTAGTATGCTGGAGTAGAGAAATGTGGGTTTCAGCCCTAGTTCTGTGTTAACTAATGTTATATACCAGAGCAGGTCGTGTAGTACATCTCAGCTTCCTTCTTATCTAAGATAAAAGATTGCACCCAGTATTCTCCAAGGGACCATAGAGCTCTGTGCTCTAAAGCTTTCTGTCTGAAAAATAGC
Organism: Piliocolobus tephrosceles; assembly: GCF_002776525.5. Lineage (NCBI taxonomy): Eukaryota > Metazoa > Chordata > Mammalia > Primates > Cercopithecidae > Piliocolobus > Piliocolobus tephrosceles. Next base: position 92,979,194 of record NC_045435.1, on the reverse strand, counting down.
AGTCACAGTATGGACCTGTTACTGACTCATTCTTATGCATGCTGACAACAATAATAGAATAGATTTTATATGAGGAATAGTACCATCTGTGCCCATGTTTTAGTTTCTTTACCTTTCTGTTTCAGTTATAACTTAGGAAAGGGACTTTAGAGTCATTGTCAGTTTATCCTTGGGAGATTTTTGGCGGGCATTTCTTGGCTGGTTTGGTTACAGTTGAACATTGTATTGTTTCAGAAGGATCTTTGTACTTTGTTTAGAATCTTTATGATGTATAAAGTATGATGCAGCTACATGGAAGTATTGCTGATAGTTCTGGTTTTCCTTCATTGGGAAGAAGTTTCATAAGATGGAAAAATTAAAATGATTAACAATAAGAAATAATTGTATATGAAGTTGTACGAAAGATTTTCTATCTCTTGGTCAATGAAAAAGAAAATTGGGAAAGAATTGGGAACAGAATCTAATGTTAGTATAGCATGAAATCATGGATAAAGTAGATAGACGTGTTCCTTTTCGACAGTTCTAGAATCCCAAACTAAGGAGTGTTTTCAGTCCACATTACGTTATCATGTTTATGAAAAGTTAATGTAAAGTACTTTTGAACCCACTTTAAGTCCTTAACTTCACTTAAATTTTTAGGATGGTTGATTCATAGGAGATAACTATTGTTGGTATCTGAGGCTATTTTATAAGAATGTGATATTGGTCCGGGCGCAGTGGCTCACGCCTATAATCCCAGCACTTTGGGAGGCCGAGGCAGGCGGATCATGAGGTCAGGAGATCAAGACCATCCTGGCTAACATGGTGAAACCTCGTCTCTACTAAAAATACAAAAAATTAGCCAGGCGTGGTGGTGGGCATCTGTCGTCCCAGCTACTCAGGAGGCTGAGGCATGAGAATGGCATGAACCCAGGAGGCAGAGGTTGCAGTGAGCCGAGATTGCGCCACTGCACTCCAGCCTGGGTAACAGAGTGAGACTGTGTCTCAAAATAAAATAAGATAAAATAAAATAAAATATAAATAATAAATAAATTAAAAAGAATGAGATATTGATCTTTGGCCATTTTTGCAGTGTCAGCCATGATATAAATGGAATCATTGGATTTTTCTGAGTAGCCAGTGATCTACATCATCTCCCAGATTGTAACTTAAATAACAAATGCCCTTTTTTCTTTTTCTCAGTAAACACACAGTTGTATACTCTATACATCTTTTATTATCCACATTTAGATATATTAAAAATAAAGCCCTTTTTCTACCATACACCGCTTAGACCCTACTGAATCTCCAAAGTTTATACAGGATAAGAGTATGATACGACCTGTACCACCATTAGTCTTTAACGTGAAGGTTTTTGAAGGTAGTTCATTCTACCTTTATTTTATAAATCATGTTAGCTCTTTATAGTCTTAGAGTGATTTTACCAAATGAACTTAAATCTGTTCTTTCCTCCAACAGGGTTAATCATCTCATTTTAGTGGAACCTTGGGGCTTCCCTGAACGACCAGACCTTGCTGATCAAGACAGACCAATTCCAGTTTGGATCAGAGCCTTGGGAGCAGCATTGACTCCCTTTAACCCTTTAGCTGGCCTAAGGATTGCAGGACCCTTTGGTGAGTGCTTATGTTCTAGGAAAGCAAGATGTTTGTAGATTATCAGAAGAAAATTCACTATCCTTAGTCAAAATCTTCAAAAAAAACCCTCAACCCTTACTTTTTCTCCTCTTCCTCTAATAAGTACCATGTCTTACACAAAGACGAATGCAACTAGGCTCTTCTCCTCAAAGGGGACTCTTTATGTTGTAAACATTACAAATAATTAGCAAAGCAGAAAGGAGGGAAATGCTGAGGATGAGGTTAGTTAGTCCTCAACACTCTAAAAAACGCCAGACAAGCAGAGTGTTTTGGGGAGGATATAAGGACGTCTGCTAGTCCAGGGCCTGGGAGAAGTGTAGCATGTTGCCCTGTTGGCAAGCATTGGAGAGCATTTCGCCAATTGATGATACCATTTGGTAGATCATAAAACCTGATTGATTTACCCTGGGGATAACAGGTACCACCACACTCACAGATTCTTCCCTCATCTATGTCAGAATGTTGGAAAGATAAAGTTATTTTTTTTATTTTTATTTTTTTTTGAGACGGAGTCTCGCTCTGTGGCCCGGGCGGGAGTGCAGTGGCCGGATCTCAGTTCACTGCAAGGTCCGCCTCCCGGGGTCACGCCATTCTCCTGCCTCAGTCTCCTGAGTAGTTGGGACTACAGGCGCCAGCCACCTCGCCTGGCTAGTTTTTGTATTTTTTAGTAGAGACAGGGTTTCACCATGTTAGCCAGGATGGTCTTGATCTCCTGAGCTCGTGATCCGCCCGCCTCGGCCTCCCAAAGTGCTGGGATTACAGGCTTGAGCCACCGCGCCCGGCCGATAAAGTTATTTTTTCCACAACATTTTGGGGACTCCTGATGTATATTTCTGGCCATATTTTGAGGCACCAGTGTTTAGTCCCTGATTGACTTTTATTTGATTCTCAGCAGCTCTGTCTCAGCCCCACAGCCATGGGAATTTCCTTCCCTCATTGTCACAGATAATGATGTTCCGAACTTCTGCCTTTCCCCTGTACAACTTGTATGAGTTTGGAGTACTTTTAGTTGTAAGTAACTGAATACCCAAGTGGCTTAAATTATAAGGCCTTTTATTATTTCCTTAATAAGCAAACTGGAGATAGGTTTTAGCACTTGTTCTGGTTGCTTGCTCATTGATGTTAGGGTTTGGGTCTGTGTCTGTGTTTTCTTGACTTTTTTCCTCACGGGTGTTTGATGCCTGCCATGGCATTAAGCATCATCTCACAAATCAGCACCCTGATTTGTGAGCAAAAAGAAAGAAAAGCATGGAAAATGGTCCTTGTCTCCATAATGCTATGTTAGGGAAGAAAGTCCTCTCTGGAAGGCTCCAGCCAACCTCCCCTTATGACTGCGCACTCCTAGTCTTTCCACCAGCAAAGAAGAAATTTCTGTGACGGACCAATCATGACTTGTTCCCAGGGCCTGCTTTCTTGGGCACATTGCTGCCTAATTTATACTATAGAAAAGATGTGTTCTAACCAGGTGCTGTGGCTCACATCTGTAATCCCAGCACTTTGGGAGGCTGAGGTGGGCAGATCACTTGAGGCCAGGGTTCGAGACCAGCCTGACCAACATGACAAATCCCCATCTCTACTAAAAATACAAAAAAACTAGCCAGGCATGGTGACATACACCTGTAATCCCAGCTACTCAGGAGAGGAGGCTGAGGCACAAGAATTACTCAAACCTGGGAGGTAGATGGAGGTTGTGGTGAGCCAAGATTGCGCCACTGTACTCCAACCTAGGCAACAGTGCAAGACCCTGTCAAAAAAAAAAAAGAAAGAAAGAAAGGAAAGATGGATTCTTCTGTTAGCAAGAAAACAGGCATGGGGGTATGGAGGAGGGTGTGGGATTAACTGTCATGCAGGTTATTGTAAATGCTGTTCCCTTTTGCCCACCCCTGGCCTTCCTTGCCCTAGTGCCTTCTCTTTGGATAGGGAGAGCAGTGGGACTGCAGGACTTAGAGGAGGGTATGGGGGTTGAATTGGTGACCACACTTTACTCAGTGCTCCTTTTTTTTTTTTTGAGACGGAGTCTCGCTCTGCTGTCCAGGCTGGAGTGCAGTGGCGTGGTCTCGGCTCACTGCAAGCTCTGCCTCCTGAGTTCACACCATTCTCCTGCCCCAGCCTCCCGAGTAGCTGGGACTACAGGCACCTGCCACTACGCTCGGCTAATTTTTTTGTATTTTTAGTAGAGATGGGGTTTCACTGTGTTTAGCCAGGATGATCTCGATCTCCTGACCTCGTGATCCGCCCGCCTCGGCCTCCCAAAGTGCTGGGATTACAGGCGTGAGCCACCGCGCCCGGCCTCAGTGCTCTTACAGAAGGCACATTTTGCCTACCTGCAGTCTTTCAGCCCTCCCCAGTAGAGCCACTCCTTAGTATGCTTGGTCCTCCTCTGGTAAAGTACTTAAGAGCTTCGTTTAATCTTTATAGCCCTGAAATAGAAATAGATTTTACTAGATCACAGGTACACAAATAACAATTATGGGAAAAGTAAAGTATGAAGAGAAATTAGAAGTGATGGGCAAGGGAGGACACCTAGGAGAGGCTCTTTAAAGCCATGCCCTCAGCCTCTTATTATTGCTTGCACTTGGGGGTGGGAAGGTGATGTAGAATCAACTGCATGACAGAATTTCTTGGTGGAGCTATATAATTCATCACAGATGGAAAGAGAGGACCAGTAGAGAAGTAAAGCCTTGCTGGAGTTAATGGGGTAGTGGTACCAGAAAGGGAGACCAGTCAGTCTCTGGGGCCTCAGAATGGAAAAATGTGACTAGAGGAAAGCTTCTGCTCTTCATCCTCTTTCCCTTGTGGGCCTTGCCCTGGGCTTTTTCTTTTTTTCTTTTTCTTTTTTTGAGACAGAGTCTTGCTCTGTCGCCCAGGCTGGAGTGCAGTGGCGCGATCTCTGCTCACTGCAAGCTCTGCCTCCTGGGTTCATTCCATTCTCCTGCCTCAACCTCCCAAGTAGCTGGGACTACAGGCGCCCGCCACCACACCCGGCTAATTTTTTGTATTTTTAGTAGAGACAGGGTTTCACTGTGTTAGCCAGGAAGGTCTTGATCTCCTGATCTCGTGATCCGCCTGCCTCGGCCTCCCAAAGTGCTGGGATTACAGGCATGAGCCACAGCGCCCAGCCTTTTCTTTTTTTTTTTTTTTTTTTTTGAGACGGAGTCTCACTCTGTCACCCAGGCTAGAGTGCAGTGGCGCGATCTCGGCTCACTACAACCTCCACCTCCCAGGTTCAAGTGATTCTCCTACCTCAGCCTCCTGAGTAGCTAGGATTACAGGTGCATGCCACCACGCCCAGCTAATTTTTGTATTTTCAGTACAAATACAAAATGGGGGTTTCACCATGTTGGTTAGGCTAGTCTCAAACTCCTGACCTTGTGATCCGCCCGCCTTGGCCTCCCAAAGTGCTAGGATTACAGGCATGAGCCACTGCTCCCGGGTGCCCTCGGCTTTTTCTAGAGTGGGGCTGTGTGCACCACCAGGGATAACCTTAGCAGGGGGTCTTGCTAGTGTCCCAAGAAAAAACTGAATTTATTTTCACACAGAAATAATTATATATGCTAGTTTACTTCATTTGGATGTTAATGTGTTATAATTATGGAAGAAATACAAGTTAATACATTAATTTTATGTATGAGCTACTCACTGGCCACATTTAAAGAATTTATTTACCTACAAAAGTGCCTTCTAACTTACACGTTTTTGAGGCCCTAAAGCACATCTGCAAGTCAAAATACAATACTCTTTAATTCTTATATTATTATTTCCTTGGGGAACTTTAGGAGGACAGCTATAAGAATGTGTGCTTTTTACCACCTACAATATATATTTGATTACATATGTATATGTGTGTGTGCACATAACAGTCATTACACAGACAAGCACTAAAACTTTCTGTATTATTTAGTTGATAAGTTAATTATAATTTAAAACATGCATTTTTTAAATTTCCTGTTAAATAGGTTTAAGTCTAGTGCAGCGTTTAAGGCCTGATTTCAAACGGAAGTATTCTTCAATGTTCGAAGACGATACTGTGACAGAATACATCTACCACTGTAATGTACAGACTCCAAGGTGAGGGTTAGGTTTCTCAATTCACTGTGTGTGTGTGTTTTAGACTTTTTTTTTTTTTTTTTTAATGTTTGTTTATTTATTTGAGATGGAATTTTGCTCTTGTCACCAAGGGTGAAGGGCAATGGCACCATCTTGGCTCACTGCAACGTCTGCGTACCATGTTCAAGCGATTCTCCTGCCTTAGCCTCCGAAGTAGCTGGGATTACAGGCATGCGCTGCCATGCCCAGCTAATTTTTTTGTATTTTTATTAGAGACAGGGTTTCTCCATGTTGGTCAGGCTGGTCTTGAACTTCTGACCCAGGTGATCCGCCCACCTCGGCCTCCCAAAGTGGCATGAGCCACCGTTCCCGGCCTTTTTTAAAAAATATATCAGTGGTCCAGAAGATTTTTATCAGTAGTTAAATTACTGAATTTGAAAGGACATGTGTCTAATACATTTTATTTTACTCATCTATTCTTAGAGTACCCACTGTATAAAACATTGTGCTGAGTTCTGATGGCAGATTAAAAAGTGAGATGTTCACTCTTCCCTCAAAGTTCTTATGAATAAGTTGAAGAAGTCTTGGTCTTGGGCATCTCCAAGAGATGGTTTGAGTTGAAAGTTGAAGAATTTCACATGAAGTATTTCCCAAACTGAGTATGAATGTTTCATCAAAAAAAGAAAAAAGGGTGCCAGATTAAACAAAAGTAAATGGTTGTCTGTACTATGAATTATCCTTTACTATACCGAAAGGTATTGAATTTCCCAAGTGAATGGGAGAGGCTGTGTAGTATTTTTCAAGTCTATTTGATGATTGTACTCCTGAACAACTCTAAACATCTATAGGTCAGCCTTAGAAATGCAGCTGCAGAGGGTGAGGAGGAAGTGAGGGATTCTGCATGTATTTTGACAGTGATTAGAAGGAGAGAGACAGAATGGGGCATAGTAGCAGAGGGAGCAAGAGAGCCAAATGTATTTTTTACAAATACTACTTATGGATGTTGGGTGAAGAGTACCAGTGGAGAAAACATAGCCTGACGACAGTGGTGAACTAGGAGGAGGCCAAACCATAAGGCCCTAGAGTTTCTAGGAGGAGCATCAAGAATAGAATGCAAAGATGAGAGCTACAGTTCTCATGCTATGTCATGTACTGAAATTATTGGGGGTGCTTGTTAAAATGTGACTCCTGAGGCTTATTTCTAAGACTGAGACTAGCATTTCTGGGCTGCATCTCTAACAAATACTCTGGTGATCCTGCATAGGTGGGTCATGGAGCACACTTTAAGACAGAGAAGTGGTATCTCATCCTTTCTAAGACTGAGGTTTGGATGAAAGGCTAAGAGGTGAGATGCAGAGGCAGCCTCCCTCCCTTTTATTTCCTCCCTCGCTTTTGGCAGATAATATGTACGCCTACTTTATTAAAAAGATTGAGGCCATGGTAGTTATTTATAGGTGTAGCTGTAGCCTCAGTCTTTTTAATAAAGTAGGTTAGAGGTTCTCTGCCAAGAGTGAGGGAGACTAGAGGTTTAAGGTCCTCAAGAGATTGAGGTTTTGTGACTTGCTAGGCAGTCAGATCTTGTGGATTAGGTGAACACATTGATTGACTTGCTCCAACAGCTGTTTTTAGGGGTCTGCCCCAGGAACATCATTCCTTTTCCTGCATGGTCTAAGTTTTACTCTTCACGTCCTCTTATTTCATGATTACATGTGTTCATGTAGTCCTAGTTTGTTACCTTTCTTGTGGTGAGACTTGAATTCTTCATAAAAGGCAAGTTAGAATTTTCTCTAGTTCTGTAAGAATAGCAGAAGTGGCCGGGTGCGGTGACTCACGCCTGTAATCCCAGCACTTTGGGAGGCCGAGGCGGGCAGATCACAAGGTCAGGAGTTTGAGACCAGCTTGACCAACATGGTGAAACCCCGTCTCTACTGAAAATACAAAATTTAGTTGTGCGTGCCTGTAATCCCAGCTACTCAGGAGGCTGGGGCAGGAAAATTGCTTGAACCCGGGAGGCAGAGGTTGCAGTGAGCCAAGATTGTGTAGCTGCACTCCAGCCTAGGCAACAGAGCAAGACTCCATCTCAAAAAAAAAAAAAAAAATGAATAGCAGAAGTGACAGCAAATAGACCTATCCTGAGAGTTTGCAAGAATATATTATCTGAGTTTCTTAACTTGGTAATGGTTTTGGCATTGCAGGTGAAATGCTGGTGCCATGAACCTGGGGATAAGCTACCTTCTACATCAGTTTAAATAAGGGTGAAAAAACATATTTTTAACTATCTCCACAATAAATAATTTAATGACAGAAAATTAAGGTTGTACATTTTGGTTTACAGGAAAACTTTAAAAAATCAGCTGAAGTATACAGCAGCCTTGCTTATCTAACAGTGATCTGTGAGATTTGTTCTTTACACTATCTCATAAATTGTTGTCTATTTAAGCTGAGGTTTTTCTTAAGTGCTGGAAAAGCTAAATATGAATGTGTTTTGATAGAAGTGACAGTGCAATGCATACTCATTCCCAAAAATCATACATTGTGATTTTCTCCTTGCTGTTAAAGTGGTGAGACAGCTTTCAAGAATATGACTATTCCTTATGGATGGGCAAAAAGGCCAATGCTCCAGCGAATTGGTAAAATGCACCCTGACATTCCAGTTTCAGTGATCTTTGGCGCCCGCTCCTGCATAGATGGCAATTCTGGCACCAGCATCCAGTCCTTACGACCACATTCATATGTGAAGACAATAGTAAGTATGTGACTTGATTTGGGTTTTTAGGTATAAGTGAAGTCTGTTTTATTATCTCCCTTAAAAGAGGTTTTAGGTCATCCTGGTGTTACAGGTCATCTAAGCTATACCTGCAGCCTCAGTCAGGGACTTGATACCACATGTGTTGGGTGCAAGGTTTGGCCTGCATACATCTTCATGTCCAAACCATGAACCACCTTTCTGAGTGACTTTTCCTGTCCCTAGAGCCACAGCATTAGGAGAGACGGGCAGAGGGACTGGTCCAGTAGCTCTTAAAGTAATTCCCACCTCACAAGGCAGCACAGTCTCACTTTTTTCAGTTTCTCTGTTGGCACTTTTATTAGTGGTCAATTAAGTGTTTTTTGCATATTAAAATTGTATGTAGATTCAATTCAGTAGATTTTTCTATTCTCAGATCCTTTTAATGGATATACTTAATAGTCACTATAGATTATTGTTATTTTTTATCATGTGTTTTATTTAAATATAGTGGCTCTCACTTTTATTACTACGTGTCTTTGCTTATATATTATTGTGTTTTATTAAATGCTTTTACTCACTAACCTTCTGAATGCTTTTCCTTATCCAGGCTATTCTTGGGGCAGGACATTATGTATATGCAGATCAACCAGAAGAATTCAATCAGAAAGTAAAGGAGATCTGTGACACTGTGGACTGAACACACTGAAGCTCTGATGGGAAAACCTGGTTACTGATACAGTTGTTCAGCAATAATTCATAGTATATGCTGAAGAGTAATGAATACAACACAAGAACCAGGCAGCCTTCTTGACTATACTTTGCACATGTTTTCTTTAGGAATTCACTTGCACATTTAAACCAGTTAGTGCCTTCTAGAAGAATGGCTTTCCTTTCTCCTACACAAAATTAAAATATACAAGTCTATAAATTTAATACCTTTGAATAAAAGGTTATTTGTCCCTCTCATGTACTGAAAAACTAATTTTTCAGCTGAAAAATTGCTAATCTAATTTTGCTAATCAGTTACTTTTTATATTGCAATTTATATTGCCAATTTAGGAAGTGATTTCTGAGTCTCTTACACTGTAAAGGTGCACTTTATTTTCTTTGTCTTCCCCATCATGTATTTATTGTGTCTAATGACTGATATTAATCTAAATTCATTGTGTTTTTATGTAAAAAAATCTGTCAGTTGTTTAGAATATTTCACTTTGTTTTTGAAATGGAGTGACAAGGCAGAGTTTTGGTTAAAGGATGGGAGTTGATCACTATCATTACTTTTTCTAGTTTACCTCTTTTTTATATTTAAGGCTGCTAAGCCATGTTCAGCATTTTAAATGTGGTCTATCCTGACATACACAGTGTATAACAACATAACTCCTTGGAACCTCCTATGTGTGGTATGATTCTACACTTCCAAGGAACATGACTTCAATACTTCAGTGATTCAGGAACTGAAAAGCCTTAGCTAAAAGGGTGTTCTTTGTTTCTCCCTTTCATACTATTCTTTTCCATGACCCAGGATGCAGCAAATGAAACAAATTTCTTCACTTAGGGGGATATTAAGACTGTTACTTCCTAGTAAGCTGAGTAATGTCATATTTTTATTAACATCTAACTTTTGTAGATGGGTGCTAAAAATGCATACATTTTAACCACTAAAATAGAAAAACAAGTGGTGCTATTATGTCTCATGGCACCAGAAATGAGCTAGCACTTGGGTTTGTTGTTGTTGTTGTTTATTAAGAGTATTGTGTTAATTAAATCATTACATACTTGAAGTTATATTACAAAAATTCTAAAAGGTTGATTGAACTATTTTTTTAGGAACTACCATCAAGTGTAGAATTTTCTTGCAGTTTTAAAATGAGGAAAACTTCTTTGAAACTGTGAAAAAGCTCCACGTGGTCACTGGCTGCTGAGAAAACCCTTCACCAAAAAAATAAATAAAAATTGAATAGGATTGTCATCAAGAAGGCATCTTTGGCTAACATTGCTTGTCCAGGAGAAAGGTAGCTATGTAAATAAAAACAGTGAACTAGAGCAAATAGTGGTTTAATGGCTTTGTTATTGCATTTTTAAAATGGTTAATTAGGGAATTTGTAGTTGTTAGGAAATGTAAGGTTGTATCACTGTTGATTAACTGCCAGAAAGACTGAATGTTCTGTTTTCAACATTTCTCCCCTACAAAAGAGTAGACAAATTATACTGAAGCATGATATAAACATCTTCCCAATGAATAATTTGTCTTACTTGTCAGATTAACTAGGTTATGTAGGAAGGCAACATGAGCGCCAAGATGTATTGTCTGATTTCTCTACCTTAAGAACAATAATAGTCTTTTTTTTTTTTTTTTTTGAAATGGAGTCTCGCTCTGTCGCCCAGGCTGGAGTGCAGTGGCACAATCTCGGCTCACTGCACGCTCCACCTCCCAGGTTCACGCCATTCTCCTGCCTCACCCTCCTGAGTAGCTGGGACTACAGGCACCCGTCACCACCACGCCCAGCTAATTTTTTTGTATTTTTAATAGAGACGGGGTTTCACCGTGTTAGCCAGGATGGTCTCGATCTCCTGACCTTGTGATCCGCCCGCCTTGGCCCCCCAAAGTGCTGGAATTACAGGCTCACTAAGCCACCGCGCCCAGCCAATAATAGTCTTTTTAGTTAGTATCTTGGATGGCCAAGTTTCAAACCCGTATGTGGTACAAATAATTTGGGTAATATTTTTGTTTTTTTGTTTTACACACTCTCTAATCTCAATTATCCTTTGCTGGGAGAATGACAGGTTTCACTTATACAGGCAGGTTTTTGCACAGGAAATTTGGTCCCAGCCCTTGGAAGGAGGAAGTTCCTTGGTTTACTTAATAATAAATGGAGTTTCTGGCCACAGATGTGCCAAGTGATTCAAGAAAAAGATATACCCAAATATCAAGTGATACTTTATTTTCCTACAGACTGAATTTGCTTTATTTGAAAGATGATGTAACTCTTTTTAAAGTTAGATTTTACCCTGAGGTATAGTATATGTGATTTTGTGAAGATTGAGCTAGAAGGAAGTTCACAATCCTCACATTTAAAAAAATATATTGGGTGCTAAATGTTTTCTTAAAAATCTATTACAGCATTTGATCTTTGCCTACTTATGCGCAGCGTACTTTTATTTTATTTTACAGAATAAATTTTCCTGTGATAGTCACTACAACACAGCTGTGTATTTTCTTAAGTCTTTTGTATGGACCAGTCTCTGTATAATAGTTAACTACAGGACCATGGATCCAGTGAATGTTCAGTAAATGCTGCTGCTGTTCTTAGGGAAGGCTACTCTGGGTGTTGTGGCCGCCATACATGGCTTTATCTGTGTCCATGCATTCCCTTGAGATGATTTCTGTTTTCTTCTTCTTTTTCCTAAGACTAATATTCCAAAAAAAAGTTGCCTAAAGTTGGTTTTAGAATATGATTTGCAGAACACTTTTGAAATGTCGTCATTCATATATATAATATATATTTATATTTAAAGGGCCATACCTGATTTCAATAAAACAAGAAGTTTTTCCTTATACCAAGGTACTGGAAAGAATAAACAAAAATAGCTGGGAGATGCCTAGAAAGGAACAATGTGGAAGGAGGGATAACTCTATTAAATATTATAACATAATATTTACAATATGAGAAAGTCTAGGAATTTAGTACATGATAAAGGAAGCATCTCATTCAGAAAAAAAGGCTTTAAAAATGGTGTTGAGACAAGTGTGGTTAACCATCTGGAAAAAAAAATAAAATTGATTCAATTTCTCACAGGGTACACAGGATAAAATCTGAATAGATCAAAGACCCAGTTTTTAAAATGAAACCCTCTTTCTAACTAGAAGAAAACATAGATGAATTGTTGTATAATCTGACAGAAAAACTTTCTTAGGACTGAAAATTCAGAAGCAATAAAAAGAAAAGTCTATAGAAGAATTTTCAGCCAGATGCAGTGGCTCATGCCTGTAATTCCAGCATTTTGGGAGGCTGAGGCAGAAGGACTGCTTGAGACCAGGAATTCAGAACCAACCTGGGCAATCTAGTAGGACTGGCTCTACAAAAAAAAAAAAAAAAAAAAAAATTTTAAGTACCTGGGCTGGGTTCCACCTACTTGGGAGGCTGAGGTGGGAGGACTGTGAGCCCAGGAGTTTGAGGATGCCGTAAGCCACTGCACTTCAGCCTGGGTGACAGAGAAGAAGAAAGATTTTTTTGGATAGCTGAAAATATTTGCAGCATTTATCACAGAGAGCTAATTGTAGCCCCACATATGAAGAATTTTAAACTTTGAGAAGAACCTGAAGATTAGGCAAAAAGATATGAACAGACAGTTCACAGAAAATAAAATGCAAATGGCCTTTAAACATATGAGGATATGCGTAAAAAGACAAATACAAAATAAAATAAAATAATGGAAATACCTTTCTTACCTGTCAGATTGGGGAAAATCCAAGTTAGGCAATGCACTCTGTTGAGTCAGTAAGGAAACAGGCACTCCAAAAAGTACAAATCCCTATGGATGGTATTCGTTAACTAGCAAAATTAAACGAGTATATCCTTCAACCTGGCAGACCCAGTTCTAAGAATCCATATGAGATGTACTTGCAAGAATATGAAATGGTATATGCACAAAGATCTTGATTACAGCACTGTTTCTAATGGCTACAGACTGGAAGCCAACCAAATCTCCATTGATAGGGAATTGATGGAAGGAACTAGGGTATATCTATACAATGGAATACTACACAGCTGTAGAAAGGACTGTGAACTATTTTTGTAGTTCTGGTCTGGAGAAATCTCCAGAATATAGGAAATGAAAAATGTAAAGTACAGAAGAGAATGTATGGTGTGCTATCTGTTGTATAACGAAGAGACAAATGGAAAAAATATATATGTATTTGCTTTTGTTGTAAAACAATAGAAGGATTAGTTATACCAATAACTAATAAAATAATCCCCTTATTAGTGGTGGTAGGGAGCTAGACAAGGATGGGAACTATTTCTGTATCTTACATACCTTTTACTTTGAGGCCCTGTCAATGTTTTATATAATAAACATTTTTTGAAAAGGCAACTCTTAAAACTAAAACTTAACAGTCTGTCAAGTTGGTGGTATAGACCCACAGAAGAATTACTTCAACTGACTTGAAAGCCTAGTATTTTGTCTATACTTTGCTAGTGAAATATATCCTATAGACCAAACAACCACAAATAAATCTTAAACTGCATTCAATAGTTTTTTGTTTTTCTTTTTTAGCAATGATATTGGTAGTATCATTTGGGTATTTATATGTGTTAAAGCAAATATTTGTGTCATTGGAATCAAGGGCCAAGATTTTCAGCGGAGGAGTAAAGAGACACAAGAATATAATAAAGAATCATGATTTTATTTCTGAAAAATACATATTGCATAGCTTTGTTCACTGAAAAGGCCTAGAAATAATCACAGCTCAATAGTGAGACCCACCCTCGCACCCAGACTGCCCCACTAAAAGGCGGCAGGCAAAGGACAAGATGAGTCTGGAATATTTTGTGTCAGAAAGCAAGGCAGCAGTCAGAGTAAGGTCGTGTCAAAAGGACCCAGGAGCTAACTTGAAGGGGTTTCCATTGGCCAAAGATGGATTAATGTGAGCATCGGAAAGAGTAATGAGTTGAAACATGAAATATATTAAATGGCCATGAGATCATAATGCTATTTAAAAAACGAATTGGTCACTTTTGGAGGCTACTAGGGCACCAATTCAATATTTTGAAAATTGCTCATGGGAAAAATGAATCATTTATCCCAACTTCTTTGTGTATCAAGTTACCCTGATAAGGGAAACTTCTTCATGTAAGAATCATAGGTAAATAGGAGAGGAATGATAAGATTAGGAAATCACCATTTTGCCACCTCTAATGAAGTAACAGATCCAGCTGCTAAAAACATGAAATAAAAAGTTGATGAGAAGCATTTATTGGATGGCTCAGGTTCATAACATCTGAACCCGATGTTCAATCTTAGTATTACTGAAAAAGGAACAATGAGACACGCTTCTGTTGTCTTGCAATAGCAAGAACCCAACATACCATGTTGAATTATGATGAATTACTGCCTAAAACAAATGAAATTGAACCTGAATCTAATCAAGCCTCTACATCTAATGATAAATAAAAACACACAGGAGATTGAAAAGCACATTAATATGCTAAATCTAGAATGTGGGAAATGCCATGGGACAAAAATTCCAGTTTCTTCAGCAAATTGAAGCTGCAAAATAAAAGTGTTAATAGGACTTTAAGACTTAGAGAAACTTGACCTTGTTTGGATACTTATTTGAACAAAAAAAACCTTAAAAAGACATTTTTGAAGCAATTAGAGAAGAGTTTATAATGGACTGGGTATCAGATGATATTAAAGAATTATTAATTTTGTTGGGTGAAAGTATAGTGACTTTTATTTAAAAAAAAAAAAAAAAAAACCCTTACCTTTAGAGGTACATGGTGTAGTATTCATGGTTGAGATTTTAACTAGGATTTACCTGGAAATACTCCAGGAGAAAAAGTCAGTTGTCAGAAAATAGATAAAATGAGCAGAATGTTATGTTGATGCTGGGTGACAGACACATAGGAGCTTATGTAGGGTCTATTCTATTTCCTCTACTTTTATACATGTTTAGAATTTCCGGCCGGGCGCGGTGGCTCAAGCCTGTAATCCCAGCACTTTGGGAGGCCGAGATGGGCGGATCACGAGGTCAGGAGATCGAGACCATCCTGGCTAACACGGTGAAACCCCGTCTCTACTAAAAAAATACAAAAAAACTAGCCGGGCGAGGTGGCGGACGCCTGTAGTCCCAGCTACTCAGGAGGCTGAGGCAGGAGAATGGCGTGAACCCGGGAGGCGGAGCTTGCAGTGAGCTGAGATCCGGCCACTGCACTCCAGCCTGGGCGACAGAGCGAGACTCTGTCTCAAAAAAAAAAAAAAAAAAAAGAAGAATTTCCATAGTAGAAACTTAAAGAATAAAAAATAGGAAAAGAGATTGGATAATGCCAGTATGGATAACTCTTTCTAGGCATAAAGAAAACAAAGTAAGTAATAGCTGAAGGGAACCCTTGTGAATAACCCAGCAGAAAGAGGGGGAAAACATGGTGCAGGAGAGCTCAGTTGGGGTGATGTATCAGCAAGGCTAAGGGCAAATAGGAACTCTCATATACTGTCAGTGGGCTGTAATAGGTACAACCCCTTTGACAAGTCTTTTCACAATACTGTATATGGCAAAATTGTAAGTGCTTCACACCACTAACAGCAATTTTGTTTCCAAGTTTCTATCCCACAGATACTCCAGCTTCAATATGCAAAGGCATCCACAAGATGTTCATTGCAATATGGTAATATTAGAAGTCACCAATCAAACATATAACTGATTAAATTATGCTACATTCATATGCTGGAGTACTATGCAGCCTTAAAGATTGAGGTAGATCTCTGTATAAGTGGCAATGTGGAAAATTTCCAAAATATCTTTAATGGAAAACAAAACTACCAAAATACAGAATATTCTTGTATACACACACACGTAAATATATACATGCATACAGAATAGTGTGTCTACAAAGTTATATAAAGATGTACTTATACACACGCCCATATATATGTATAGACATTTTGAGGAGGATAAATATGTGCATGAGTTTGTCAATAGTGGTTAGCTTTGGAGAAGGACAATTCTTCCTGTTGGATATGCTTTTGTAAATGTTGGATCCTTACATATTCATTATATTTTAATGAAAACTGTAAAATATAGAAAAATCTTGGGTATGAAATAGGTAGGAAAATAACTAAAAGGTCTTACTGTGCTGTTGTCTGTGTGTGGATGTGCAGATCCAGATTAGGGGAAGTGGGACAGGTGTTGAATGTATGGCAGGTTGTGAGTCTCCATAATTTAAGGACTGGAAATAGACCTATAAAGCTGTAACTGGTCTGTCTGTTCTCCCTAACTAAGAAACACAGTCCCAATACAAAACTGCCCTTTTTATTTGTCCTTTTTCTTGTTGAAAGGGGCAACTGAATTAGAATATATACTTCTCTATATCTTTCTGTATATTAAGCTCTGCCTCTCTACCTCTTGCCATCTCATATGCACCATTATATCTCTTCTGCTGTTTTCTCTAAAATCATTCCTTAATTTTTAAAAATATTATATTAAGTTAGAACTAGTTAGCGTTTATTTGCCTGTTTGTTGTCTGTAGCTTGGCTTAATTAGATTAGCTCCAAGATTTAAAAATTTAAAACATTCTTACCAAGTAGTTTTCTAAGTGACATGAATAAGGAATGTTATTCTACCATGTATTTTAATCCTTAAAAAAATGTTCTGTATGTTCACTTAAAGATTAAAAGATTTCCATGAGGTGCCTGTTGTTTGAAAATTTAGAATAACCCAATCCTACTTTTTAAAAAATCAAAATATTGTATTCATCTGAGAGAGGAGTCACTTGGCTAACAGATGTGAAGGCTGAGAGTTCTTAAGCTGGTTTGCCACATTGTATGATTCTGGACAGTGTCTCCAGGACAGGTCTGAAAACCTGAATAACTGGCCTGTCTCCTCCTTCAAAGAAATAGAAATATTAGTCACAATGACCAGGGTGGGAAACAAGTGCATTGTTTATCAGGTTCATTAAGGGCTGTTTCCTAGTTTTTAACTTGTGAATGTTTTTATAATTGGAAATCACAGCAATGGAAATGATGAAATGTTAAGACCAAAATACCAGACATGAGTGACTGGTATTTCACCTTCCTGTGCCAACCATCTTACTATATTTCTGTTGGGACTTATGAATGTCCCAACGATCTTTAACATACATCTGTTCAAGACTTGAAAATACTGTTTTCCATGGGGTGGGAGGGGCACCAGGGTCAGGGGGTATGGAGAGAAAAAGATGGCAGAGGAGGGAAGCCAGGCATTGAGGATAACACCATGAAAGGACTGGACTCTCGTGCTGGCTTGCAGGAGACTGCTGAGGGACAGCTGTCCTGTCTGTATGGCCTCTTCCTTATCAAAGTTTCAGTGATGACCTGAAGGAGGGAGCATCTTTGTGTTGCAGAATGACCTCTTAGCTTCACTTGGCCAGCACCAAAGTTGCCAGCAACTGACAGCCATTCAGAACACCGCGCCCTCAAGTGCAGCCTGTTTCGGCAAACATCTGAGCATGAGATGTGGATTGTGCCAACTCACAGAGCACTGAGGCTCAAACTCTAGTGTGTCTGAGTCATCAAGGCTGCTTGTTGCAAATGCAGACTTGAGGCACTACCCCCAAGAGATTCTAATTCTGCAGCTCTGTGGGTGGGGCCTGGGAATCTACATTTTAACAAGCACTCCCACCCTCAATATCTGACACAGGAGTGTTCAATTTTTTTGTTTTGTGGTTTATCGGGCAGTTCATTTGGTTGGACGTTAACTACATATGCTGTCTTTTGGTGGCACTTGAACTCTCAGTTTAATTATTAATACTTTATCCTTAGCTGCAGAAATTTGGGGAGAGATAATATCCAGATTTTGGGGTGCCCTCTCTGGCTCTCCTTTCCAGGACTCCTCCCTCATTTTGCAGTGGTTGTGGCTGCCCTGAACTCTGCATTCTGGTTCTTGAAGCCAGAAGGGCTGTTGGTTTTCTGCCACAACTCTCCTCACCTTGTAACCCTGAGTTGCCTTCCCTCAGACTGAAAGCTGTGAAAATGCTGGTCTCTATTTCAAATGTGAACTCGCTTCCTGAATCTCTTTGCTTGTGTTCATTCTCTAGTGTCTTCAGGTGGTTGTTTCTTGATATTGGCCACTTTATAGTTATCAGCAGGTGGGTTAGTCCCCACTGGACCTTATTCCACTATACTGGAAGCAGAACTCTTGGATCACAGACTTTGAGAATCAGTCTTTTCCCAGTGTCCCTCAAGACTTGGCTAAGTGGAAGTTTACCATGCTGAAAGAATGCTTACATTTTATTTCTGTACTTTACCCTACCATCAGCCTTCTGTGGCCACATCTAGCAATCTATAGATATTTCACTTTATTCTAGAAATGTAAATGAGAATTAGCCAATGCAGGAAAAAATGGTGTTGTATTTGTACTACTATTTTTTTTTTTTTTTTTGAGACAGAGTTTTACTCTTGTTGCCCAGCCTGGAGTGCAGTGCGCAATCTCGGCTCACTGCAACCTCCGGCTCCTGGGTTCAAGCAGTTCTGCTTCCGCCTCCCTAGTAGCTGGGATTACAGGCATGCACCACCATGGCTAATTTTTGTATTTTTAGTAGAAAAAGGGTTTCGCCATGTTGGTCAGGCTGGTCTTGAACTCCTGACCTCAGGTAATCAGCCCGCCTTGGCCTCCCAAAGTGCTGGTACTACAGGCGTGAGCCACCGTGCCCAGTCGTATTTGTACTACTTTTAAAGAATGAGGCCCCAAATGTGGCTGGAATGAAAATGTTGTTTGCTATCAGCATCTTGTCTGGAAACCACCATTTCTGTCTCATCTATGAAACAGCTTCCTTGTAAGCCCTTCTCTGACTTTTGCTGACCTCACAGTCCTTGCTCTGCCCACCAGTGGCTCTAGAGCTTGCAACATTTTGTTGGCCCATTGTTCCTGAGGGCTCTGTCCTCTCTGGGATTGAATTCATATTTATGGTTGGAGCCATGCTGGTTCATTGTAATCTAACAGCCCTAGTGCTGTGCTGAGAAAAAGCAACATGGCAAAATTCTTGAAAAATGCCAAATTCTCTTAAATTGGGAAAATTCGTGTTCTAACAAATTCAGATAGTAAAGTACCCTAATATTCTGCATCATTCAAAACACCAGGGCACCAACTACAGGATAAGAGTGCTGAACAAGTCAGCAACAGTCTTGAGTGATGAGTGTTTTTAAACTTCTACATTGCTGATGAAAACTATTCATGGTTCCCTAAAGCTAACCCATAAATAACTCTTTAAGAGGTGATGTTCCTGATACGCTTCCTCCACACCTCCGCTCTCCAAAAAATGATAAAGGAGGAATTTGGAAATAATGAGATGACATGAGTAAGGGACTTATTTACTACCCAGAGACTGATGAAGTGGGACCTGGAATTCTGAGCATCACTGTTCTGTGACTGTTAATTACTGCTGTGATGTCTGCCTTATCATTCATTACTCCTTGACTGTGGGGACAGGAGCCAACCATTAAGTAAATCAGGTATCACACACATACCTACTAAGCAACCTCCACTAACAGATCTGAGAACTAAGGAAGAAAGAACAAGGCCTGAGCGCCCAGAGTGGACACCAGTGAGCCTTACACGTAAAGCCTGCGCACTTCCTGGTTGCCAGAAAGACTCAGAGGCCCTCCCTCAGCAATTAATCACTGCACTTACAAATTGCTCTTTTTAATCTGCTGAGCGGATTAGAATCCCGTGTAAAAGTAAGGATTTCCTGGTTTCTAACATGTTTGCTGGGAGAGAGACTTAGCAAGGAGTAACAAAGAATAAGCTGGTGTATTTTCAAATATGAACTTTTAAAGTGTTTGTGGTGACTCTAACCATAACAGCCTGAGACAGAGCTCCCAGGAGATCCATCCTTGTGGAAAAGCAGTAGTTCTCCTCCCCAATAAGGGGAGGAAAGCAGTAGTTCTCCTCCCCAAAAGGATGCATAACAGTAGCGACCTCGCGGTGAGGTTGGCGGAGAATATACGACGGGGAGCTTGATGTGTGAGAAGTGGAAAGGAGGTCATCTTGGATGATTGGAGGACAACGACATCCCGCAGACGATGACAGGGAAAGCACAGCACTTTTACAAAAGGCGCCACAAATATTTCATCCTTATCATCTGTTCTTTGTGCCTTATAAGATTTTAGATTTCATCCTAAAGGTAACATGCATTTATGGGGAGAGTGAGGGATAGGATTGAGTGGATTTGAGATATATCTCCAAAAACCATCTTCATTTTACCAAAGAGGAAAATGAAGCCCAGAGAGGTTAAGTGACTTGCCCAGGATCATACAGCTAATGAGTAGTCAGCCAGGACACTGGAACGAAAATATTCCCTTTAGAGTTCTTTTTATTTGTATTTCTTTCTTCATAGTGTTGCCAAATGTCAATAATAGTGTAGGGTTGGCCTGCCATGTGTTGGAGTGGGCAGGATCTTTGGTTGACAAAGGTAGATAATTTGTCTAGCCAAATTTTGAGATATCACAAAGCTACCAGTGCCTTAGCCAGACAGAAGATATGTTCAGAATGATTACAAGTTGCTGTATGATAGAGGTGCTCAAATAAACGTTAGTATAGGCCAGCACTGTATTCCATGCTATAGGGATTCCAGAAATGAAAATCAGTAAGGTGTAGACTCCTTTCTACTGGATCATAAGCTATTTAGGAGTCTATTTCTGTCTATAGTTCCTTTGTGTGCTCTTGTTAACTATACTGCAAAGTAAACATATTGTATTGTTGCAGAGGGAGAGAGATTGCATCTGGCCTGGGAGATCAGGAAAGCTGAAGCAGGAGGTGGCATTTGAAATGAAAGACTTAGAAGCTGGTGATTAAATTCTGTTCATCTTTTATAAGAAATGACATTTATGGAACACTTATTGCATGCTTGGAGCTTTGGAACAATCTTTCATTTAATCCTTCTAACAACTCAATGGGAAAGGTACACTTATTTCACAGAGGAGGAACCGAAGGCTCAGTTAACTTATTGTAGCAATGCTATTGGTGCCCCACCTGGATGACCTTTCCTGGGCCAGCTTCTCTTGGTGTTGGCTGCTAACTAGTTCACACCAGCCTTCTCCTAAGGAATACTCTTGGTTGATGAGAGCAGTCATACCTGGAGAGGTAATCTGGAAGGGAAAGTCAAGGAAACCTTGCTGACTAAGTAGAAAATATGCAAAACACTAGTGAGAGACTTTGGACTTCCTGGATCTATCTTCCATCTAATAGTCCAGAAAGAGAGACTTTTAAGATTTTTTTGTTTTGATTTGTTTTAATGGAGAATAGAAAATAATAATCCTTTTATTTATTTTATTTATTTATTATTTTGAGACGAGGTCTTCCCCTGTCTCTGAGGCTGGAATACAGTGGTGCGATCAAAGCTCACTGCAGCCTTGAACTCCTAGACTCATCATTCAATCTTCCCTCAGCCTCCTGAGTAGCTAGGACTACAGATGCGTGCCATCATGCCCAGCTAATTTTTTGTATTTTTAGTAGAGACAGGGTTTCACCGTGTTAGCCAGGATGGTCTCAATCTCCTGACCTTGTGATCCACCCACCTTGGCCTCCCAAAGTGCTGGGATGACAGGCGTGAGCCACCGCACCCAGCCCTAATCCATTTTTTTTAAGTGAATTTCCTTGTGGCCCCAGGTGGTGAGCAGCAATAGTGGGAGAAAGTTCATACACAGATATCACCTAGTATAATTTCAACCTCCAATTCCAAGGATCCTTGGCTAAAGCTAAGGTGAAAATTCTACATATTGCCAGAGGAGACATAGAAAGTTTCAACAGACTGGCACTCAATGGTTTATCTTCCAAATGAAAACTGTCTACAAAGTTCTAAATTTGTATGAAGGAAAATGATTTTAAATTTAGAATTCTATATTCTGTTTACTATCATTAAGAGTGAGAACAAAATAACAGTGTTCTTGAACATGCAAACACTCAGACGTAGCTGGGCATGGTGGCACATGCTTGTAATCCCAGCTACTCAGGAGCTGAGGCAGGAGAATCACTTGAACTCGGGAGGCAGAGGTTGTGGTGAGCTGAGATCGCGCCATTGCACTCCAGCCTGGGCAACAAGAGTGAAACTCCGTCTCAAAAAAAAAAAAAAAAAAAAAAAAAAAATTAAGAATTTCAAGATGGCAATTGCAGAGCATTAAAATAAGTGTGGGACCTCTCTGAATGCAGAACCCTGTGCAGTTGCACAACCCACGTGCCCAGGTAGCTGAGAAGACTCTCCACTCGTGAACTTTTCTGGAAAAAAGAAAGCATTCAATTCAATAAAAGGGGTGGGTGCAAGACAAAACAAAAAACGATCCCAGTAAAACATTAAAAAAATTGTCTTTAATATTCTTTATGAAGCTTAATAATTTTTGGAATACCATTAAGAATAGAGGGGAGGGCTTGGCACGGTGGCTCATGCTTGTAATTCCAGCACTATGGAAGTCCGAGGCGGGTGGATGAATTGAGGTCAGGAGTTCAAGACCAGCCTGGCCAACATGATGAAACCTTGTCTCTACTAAAAATACAAAAATTAGACAGGCAAGGTGGCATGGGCCTGTAATTCCAGTTACTTGGGAGGCTGAGGTAGGAGAATCGCTTGAACCGGGGAGGTGGAGGTTGCAGTGAGCCGAGATTGCATCACTGCACTCTAGCCTGGGCGAGGAAGCAAAATCTGTGTCTTAAACAAACAAAAAGAATACAGGGGAGATGTGTACTTAAAAATCATACACATTAAAATTTGATAATTTCAGCAACATAAAAGAGATGGTCAAGAGGTAAGAGAAAAGTAAAATGCAAGCTTAAAGTCTTGTTAGACTCAGGGGCAGGGGATGTTTAAATACTGATTAATTAGAACAAATTATATTTTTTAAAATGGATTTAAATATGTAAAGGTAAGCACAATATTTAAAGGTAATTGCAAAATTAGTGACTTACGGCAACACTCATTTATAATCTCATGGTTTCTGCGGATTGAGAATTCAAGCATGGCTGAGCTAGGTCCTCTGCTTCAAGATCTTTGCATGGCCGTAGTCAAGATGGTAGCCAGGGCTGGGGTCTCAAGGCTGGAGCCAAGGCGATGGCCAGGGCTGCTGGGCTTCCTCATTGAGTAAGGAAGGACATGCTTTCCAAGCTCATGTGGTTGTTGGTGGGATTTGTTCCCTCCAGCCTGATGGATTGAGGTCCTCAGTTCGTAGCTGTCCATCTGCTGAAGGCCACCTTCAGTTTGTTTCCATGTGAACCTCCTCAGCATGGCCACTTCCTTTATCAAAGCATGTAAACCAACAAGACAGCAGTTACAACCTTGTGCAGTGTAATCATGGAAGTGACATCCCGTGGTCTTTGCTGGATTCTGATGGTTAGAAGGAAGTCACAGGTGTCATCCACACTCAGGGGTAGGGGAACTCACAAGGGTGTGAGCACCAGGAGGCTGGGATCCCTGGGGGCTGTCTTACAGCTTACTACCGCACTCATTCATAATAAGGCCTGTCAGATAAGGGAGACTTGGTCATACACCTGAGCTATATAAAGCCTCATCCAGCCTCCCTATGGTTGACAAGGTGTCTTGCTCATAAGCGTCAGTACCTGGTGTCAGGTGCTCTCATATAATCAATCACTATTTGTTGAATGAACATATGAATTGCTACAAATAAAAGCAGTTTTGAAAAAACAGTTTGGCGCCATTAACAGGTTGTTTTTAATTTGCATTGTAAAATGGGTTTGGCAGTTTTGCATATTAAAAGGTCAAAATGTCGTGCCATGAAAGATAAAACAACAGCGTAAACATTCCAGAAGAAAATTTTCCACAGGACGCCCTTGTGTTTGCCTTTTACATCTGGATTGTTGTCATAGTCCTGCCATCAGCAGCAATTTACATTTGAGTCACATTTCTCTCTTGAGGAGTAAATATAGTACAGTACTTCCCTTTAAATGTCCTTTACTCAAGGAAGAAAACGTATTTGGGGTACATATTTTCACAACCATCCTGGCATAAATTTTAAAATCTGTGTGCACATGGGTGGTGATTACATCATGTTAGGTCCCTCAGAGAATGTCTTTAAGATGACATGATTGAGAATCGATTCATTCGATTCTCTCAACACTGTTACTATTTTTTCGGGGCTCATTCCGCAAAACCACATCTGAGAGCCAGGAAGTCTGGATTCTTGTCCCAGTGCCCCAACCAATGAGCTGAGTGGCCTTGGCAAGTCACCCAGTCTGCACCAGTTTCCTTGTCTGGGGAATGCTGGGCTTGGATGAATAGTAATTCAGGGATCTCTCCCTCTGCAGTATGCTTTCTGATGACCATGAATGGGTGCTGTCAGTAGATGCCTTGGTGCTCTTTACTGGGCTGGTGCAACTACCCACAACTGTTAGGAAGGTGTCCCCTAGTGGCTCATAGCTGTTTCCTCTGCAGAATTGCCCTTGGCCAAACAGGCGCTTCCTCACCTGGGAGATCACACCCCTGCAGCCGACGATTGACTGACACGTGGGTGTAGAAAGCCTGCCCTCTTACCTCCACGTGGGACCCAGTCTCTGGTGCAATTCATGTTCCTGGGCACCTGTGGGACTGGCCTAAGTTAGACTCCAGATGAAATTACAATCTTACTTAGCTCTTTCCTCACTCCAGCCTATTTCTCTCTCCTCATTTTTCTTGAGAGCCCCCAAAACCCAATATACAAGAATTCTTGTCTTAGGCTGTACTACTAGAGACCCTGATCTAAGAAAGTCGCCTTATAAGGAAGGGCTTATGGGTATGGGATTTCTTGAATTTTCTGGAGGATGTAGGTCATCATGAAAATGGGGGATGGTGAAGTGTGAAAACAGAGAGGAAGCCTTAAACCAGGGATGTTCAATCTTTTGGCTTCCCTGGGCCACACATAAAATACACTAACACTAACGATAGCTGATGAGCTAAAAGAAAAATGCAAAAAAAATCTAATAATGCTTTAAGAAGGTTTACAAATTTGTTTTGGGCTGTATTCAAAGTCATCCTGGGCTGAATGTGGCCTGCAGGCCATGGGTTGGACAAGCTTGTCTTAAACTAAAGCACTGGATATATTAGTTGCTAGAAAATCTAGTTTGCATTTGATGTGATGCTGAAACCTCTAAGTAGAAACACCTGCTCATGTCCGGCTCAGCGTGAATACTCACTGAATAATTATTGAACCAAATCATGCTGAATTTCTAAAATGAGGCCTAGAATTCCTGAAGATGTTTGATTGTAGGAGAGAAGAGTTTGGGGGCACAAAGGAGAGAAAGTATTAGGTTGGTGCAAAAGTAAATGCAGTTTTGGCCATTAAAAGTAATGGCCACAATTGTTCATATACTATAAAGAGAAGTCTGGGCTGAGGGCTCACTCTGTCCCAACTCCTCTAGGAAGTATGATGGAGATCAGGACCTGGGGAAGGCAATGATCCGAGGTCAGTCTTAGCAGGTGTGTCTAGACTGCAGGTGCCAGCATTCTGGTAGGTTTGGAAACCCCTCTTCTGTACCCCCAGCCACCTCCCACGATGCTGGTAAACTTGACAGAGGAGGCAGCTCCCTGCTCTCAGCAGCTCTCCTGGGTCCAGCTCCCTGCCTTTCTCAGTGTCTGGGGAATGAGAGCAGGTGCTCTCATTGTCCCATAGGGACAAGGCCAGGGCTTTGCTAACCTGGTACCTGGTGTGCTGGGATTTATGGTTCAAAATGAAACACTCTGCATTCCCCTCCCCTCCCCTCCACTGCTTCATCCATACCCAACCTTCTCAGTGGTTCTCCTCCCACCTGACTTTTGGACTTGTAGTTATTTTGTGTGTCCTTATCTTCTCACTACTGAGTGGTCAGATAAAGCTCAGAGGGGTTAGTTCTGGATTTTTCAGAACAAGGGATAGGAGCCATGGCAAGGAATTGAGATGCTGGGCCAAAGAACAGAAGTCCCCACCCTTACGCCAGCCCTGGGTGTTCTGTGGACTTGAGATCAGCTGTGGCCTGTCCTGAGCTGGAGGCTTTTCCCTGAGGGGCCCCATGGGCAGAGAGGCTCATCACCTGAGTAAAGGTGACACAATCTGAGGGAGGCAGGGCCTGTGGTGGAGAATGTGGCCTCCCAGGCCTGGCCACTCCTTCGGAAGTGTGAGGGTTTTCCAGGGTGAGAGTTGATGTTCCTAACTTCAGCCTTCGGCCATTGGGGAGAACTTTATGACCACAAACATCTGTCAAAAATGCCCTGTCCACCTCCCAAGCCTGTCAGGGATCCCTGGCCTCATCCTCACACTGGGATGGAGAGAAGGCTTGATGGTAAGTTGGGAGAAGGGAAAGGAGAGAGGAAGAAGATAAAGAAAGGAAACGAAGACATCGATCACCGAGTGGGTTATGGCTGCATGCCACCTGCATTCTCGTGACCCCTCTCCTCTGACCTGCTCAACAACCCTGGGAGTCAGAAATCACCTCTCAGACCTCAGTTTCCCCACACATAAGATGTACTGAATAACCAGCTGAGGGTCTCATAGGCCATTTCGCTGATCCTCACAACACCCCATGAGGGGTGCTGTTATCCCCATGAGGAGACAGAGCCTGGAAAGGTTGATTTGCAAAGAGATGAAAGCCTATCACAAATCTAGGTGTGTGTGACTTCGTTGGTGATTTTGGAGCTTGGGGAGGCCCTAGGCCAGATGGAACAGGTTGGGGCTTTCGACAACTAGATAAAAGAAGAAAGATGCTGGATCCCTTCCATTTAGAGCTGGGGTTGGCCCACATTTTCTATAAAAGGCCAGATAGTAAGTATTTCAGGCTTTGCAGACCATAGGGACCCCGATGGAACTACTCAACTCTGCTGTTTTAGTGTAAAAGCAGCCAGATGTAAATGAATGGGTGTGGCTTTATGCCAATAAAAGCTTATTTACAAAACCATGTGGCCAGCCTGTGAGTCAGAGTTTGCTGACCTATGGTACAGACACATGACGTAAATGAGTCAGAAGAGTTTGGGGTGAGACAAGAAATGAGAAGGATTAAGGTTATCAGAGCACTGCATCATTTATCTCAGTCTGTATAAATGGTGTCACCCTGGAATGGTGCAGTATACAGACTGCAAAATCATACGTTGTAGTCTTGAGGGTGAGATAAAAAGAAAGCAAGTCGTACAACCTAGACTGTCCTCTCTGGGAATGGTTAAGTGCTAGGACTCTGGTTTTTGATGGGGTGACAGATTGAGAAATAACTTCAGAAAGGAAAGTGGGAGGGCCACTTGCCTGCCCAAAGGTATCACACTCCAGGATAACCAGTTTCTCGGTGGTTATCAGAAGAATGCAGGGTCATGTGATATCCTATTCCCAGAGGGTGAGGAAGGGAGACCACCTAATGACCTGGCCCCATGGAATTTGGCCTCCCTGCTTCATGGCACCTATTCAGCAGTGCTCCACCGTGGAAGCAGGGTGTGGCTGTGTCTGGTATTAAGTAATGACAGCCCTCTGGGGCAGAACCACACATCTAAGAATTGACTAAGCCAGTCACAAGTCTCACTTCCTTTGAACTCCATTCCAGGTTCCTAGAGCAGTTGGGAACACCGTTCTGTAATCAAACTGAGTTCACCTTTGGGCACCAGCTGCTCCCACAGACCAAGGGCAGGACAAAGTACAGAAAAGAGATCGAAGAAGGTGCTGCTTTCTGTGAATTTGATCCGGACTAGAAAAAAAAAAAGATGGAAAACTAATTTCTCTGACAAGCTCTATCTGTTGGCAAAAACCATCATCAGAAGTTCTGCTCTGGACAGGGGAGCTTGCCCAGCAAATACTGGGACAGGAGTGCCATGCTCCGAAGTTGGGTGCTAAATGAGGTAAGGCTGGAGAAATGGACTTGGAGTCAGAAGGGATATGTCAGTGAGAGCCTAAGGGAGGTATCAGTGGGATATGTAAAAAGCCACTGCTTTGGGAGAGTCTGGCCTACTCAGCTGGGTCATGTGCATCACCTATCAAAATACCCAGGCCTAGGTCCAGTGAATACAGCAGCATCTCCACCTGCTGCTTTAAAAATTCCTGGGGACTCATTATACCACAATAACATTCACACTGCTCACCCAGAAACTTAAGCACACTTCTCATCTCTTGTTGTGACTCCAGCCTCTGAATGGGGCTGTAGTATTCTTAGGAGCTGAATGCGTAAGTTTATGAATTGAATTCCACCAGGGAAGAGTAACCAAAGATACTTTAAAAAAAAAAAAAAAAAAAAATCTCCTGGGAGGCAGAGGTTGCAG
>NC_045435.1:92932300-92950742 GCF_002776525.5 Piliocolobus tephrosceles | reverse complement strand
CCAAGATCACGCCATTGCACTCCAGCCTGGTGACAGAGCAAGACTCCATCTCAAAAAAAAAAAAAAAAAAAAAAAAAAAAAATCTATAGAAAAAGAAGCCCTTTTGCAGGTTCTGAGACCTGTTCAGGTAGCCTGCTCAGGTAGCTTCCTCAGATGGAGGAATGCAGTGGATTGCAGGTTTCTAAAACTGGTAATGTAGCAGAACGACATTTGAGACCTTGTTAAAACTTCTGAGGTCCCGTCTTCTGAATTAGACTCTCTTGGACCGAAGGCCAGGAATCTGTATTTGACAAGTTTCCTGGGTGACCTGGATACACAGCCTGGTTTGGGAACCCTGGCCTGGGGACCTCCCAAGACTTTTGTTGGCCCTAGGGCAGAGCTAATGTAACGACTGCTCCAAATCATGCCCAGGTTTCTGTTTTGTTTTGTTTTTTTGCTTGGCTGTGCTAAAGCCCAGAGAGGGAGACAGGGAGCTCAGGATTAGGACACGGCTTCTGCCTTCACAGATCCCCAGTGCAATGTTTAAATCATGGTACCAGCTATGATTTAGGGCAACCATCGTGCCCTCCATAGACACATATAGATTGCTAGAGAAACCAGCCCTTGAATGGTAAAGCAGGAGAGTGACTAAGAGTTGTACCAGTGACTTTTTAAACTTTTATTTATTTTTTTTCTGAGACGGAGTCTCGCTCTCTTGCCCAGGCTGGAGTACAGTGGCGCTATCTCAGTTCACTGCAACCGCCACCTCCCAGGTTCAAGCAATTCTCCCGCCTCAGCCTCCTGAGTATCTAGGATTACAGGCGTGTACCACCGCGCCTGGTAATTTTTGTATTTTTAGTAGAGACGGGATTTCACCATATTGGCCAGGCTGGTCTCAAACTCCTGACCTCATAATCTGCCTGCCTCAGCCTCCCAAAGTGCTGGGATTACAGGCACAAGCTGCTGCGCCCAGCCTGTACTAGTGACTTTTTTAAAAAAAGTTGATGCTGGTGAAAATTCAACAGAGCTGCACTTGCCACTCTCAAACTAAATTGGTATAATGGCTCATTTGTTTCTTTCTGTATGTGTTTCAAACTCTATCAGCAAAGCCACAAAATATACAGAGAAAGATATAGAAAAGAAAAATAAAGCTTCAAATGGAAGAATAAGGAAATACGCTGAAATATGAAGTGAATATGGTGCTTAAGTAAGTGTGCAAGGCTAAAATGATTGTAACCCATATTCTAGTGGTCAGTACTGGGATCACATGAAATACATAAGTAGACATACAAACTAAAAATATATTTTAGTTTACAATGAAAAATGTGTGGTAATGGAAAGAGAAGATTAGATCTACAACAAAGGAGTCAAGTCACTCAGGTGGAGCATTTTTAAAAAACTAAGCTGTAGGACTATTCAATGTTTGGTAGAATTATCCGCTGAGACCATCTGGGCCTGCAAGATTTCTTCTTGGGGAGCTTTTAAGTTACAAATTCAACTTCTTTAATGGTTAAATAGTCCTATAACCATAAATAAATAAATTTTATTCAAATTTGAAAACCTCCTGAAAAATAAATCTCTTCTGGTTTCAACTCTGACCTGTAAAGAACTTGGAAATTGTTACTCCTGTCCTCAAAGAAGATAAAAGCCCCTTCCCCCTAAAAAACCTAAAAATCAATGACTTCTCTTGGACCCATTGAAGAACTGAGGTCACAGGGCTAACTGCCACTTCGAAATCTGGAGAGGTAGGCAAATCCACAGATCTTAGCTGAGGTCTGCTTCCCTGGAGCAGAAGTTGCTGGAGCCACTCTGGTAGGAATGCTTACATGGTGATTTAAATGAATTGCCGGAGGCTGAGTGTGGGCAAGCATGAGAGTAGGAAACTCTTGGGGGTTGCAGTTTTAGATGGGGGGCCATAGTTCTGTGGGTTTTACCTTTAGGGACCCCATCATCTCATGATGAAGAATCAAAAAAGATCCCACCCGTTCTGGCTCTGGTAAGGGGAGGGAAAAGTAACCATTGTGGAATACACCCAGTGTGTTCTCCATAACAAAGGAGAGTACTCCAGGAAAAACTTCACCAGAGCCTTAGCTCACCTGGAGGATGGGGCCTTTCCCCAACTCAGCACACACTGGCTTTCCCAACTCCCCTAAGGGCCTAAGGGCAGGGTGGGGTGGGGTGGGGGAAGCAGGTGTTAAAAATCATTTGTGAAGGATATGTTCCCTCCCCAATACCTTATAACCACACTAGCAGTTTCCAGTATCATCATCATCATCATAATAAATTACAGCTGAAAGGGTCACAAGACAGACTGTCTAGAGAGTGGTCCTTAGGAAAGCCAAAAGACAACAGGGGAGTCAAGACATTGGAGAAGCAAAGCCTCTGGCCCCTCTGGCTTATCTGTGAAGTCCTGTTCCAAAAGTGAGAAAACTGGCTCCCATCACCCATCATCTATCCACTTAACCATTCAGTTCCAATTTAGATGTAAAGCAGTATCAACATCGTTAACCTGCATGGTCTGGAGTGAAAGGATCAAGGTTGGTCAGATTCCTGTGCTCAAGAATTTGAACTGAGAAATGGAAAGAACGACACAGTTGATGGAAGCTGAAGGTGAAAGAAGCCAAGAGGTAGGGTGGAGGCCATGATGGGTCAGATGGGCCTCTCAAGTTACAAGTAAAGAAGAGTCCTTGTGTAGACTAGTGATGTGATTGCAGAGGGAAAGTGTGAGCCAGTCATGCTCAGAGGCCAGGGCAGACTCAGGGAGAGGCTGAGTCCTTTTGATGGCAGATTGCTGGTGTGAAGGGGCGGGTTCTTTCTGCTGAGGTGCCCCAAGCTGCTGTGACTGGAGCAGGACTGAGTGACCTCGAGAACTTGGCTGGGCTCTGGTCTTCCCTGCACCCTTGCAAGGTGCTTGTTACTATGATGGCTACGGTGCATGTTTATAATACACTCCCCTACACACACACACACACACACACACACACACACACACACACACACACCACCCTCGAGGAAACTCAACCCAAACTCTGAGCCTGTAAACCAGCCAGAAAAGTTCTGATGGAATAGGTGACACATGCAATTTTGGAAAGATTGATTTTGAGATGTCTCTTTACACAGGACATGGGGAGGCAATTGGTCAGGAACTAAGGAAAGAGGTGTGGACTAGATATCAAGACCTGGGCATCATTAGGAAGAGGGTGGCAGTGACACACAGCAGGAGGGAAAGCCACAGCACAGGGAGCAGCATAGATCAAGGGGAGCTGAGGCCCAGGCTAGAGCCCCAGGGAGCCTCCATACTTGGTGGCCAGCTTTGGAAATGGAAGAGCAGTGGAGATGGAAGCATTTTATTCAGCGAGAACTGGGAGAAACCACAGAAAGGGAGAATTTCAAGAGCAGGGGCATCCACTGTTGTCAAATAGCAACACTAGCACACAACAAAATATAATCCATGATAAAGATAGCAATAAATTGGCCGGGCACAGTGGCTCACACCTGCAACCCCAGCACTTTGGGAGGCCAAGGTGTGTAGATCACCTGAGGTCAGGAGTTTGACACCAGCCTGGCCAACATGGTGAACTCCCATCTCTACTAAAAATACAAAATTAGCTGGGCATGATGGCGCATGCCTGCAATCCCAGCTACTCAGAGGACTGAGGTGGGAGAATCGCTTGACCACGGTGGTTGCAGTGCATCATTGAATTCCAGCCTGGGCGACAAGAGCAAAATTCCGTCTCAATAAATAAATAAACAAATAAACAAATGGCAATAAATCACTGTGGAAATTAAACTATTGTTCAACGATAGTTGGGGGAGAATGTTCAAGTTCACAAGCGATCAGAGAAAAGCAAATTAAACCAATGAACTAGATTTTCTAAATTCTTGCCAAACTGACTGGTGCACAGACACTCTGGTGGCCACATGACACTGTTACATCCTTTCTAGAAGGCAATTTGGCAGCTGATATCAAGAAACTTAAAAACTTGTATGCCCTTTCACTCAGTAACACAGGGCAGTTTCAATTCTAGGAAACTTCCCTAAGAAAATAAACATCATTGGGGTCAAAGATTCATAGGCCAAGATGTTTGTCTCAGCAGTACAGTAATAGGGAAAGAATAGAACATGCTAAATGTTGAGGAGTGGAGACAATTTATGGTACACGTGTTAAAATCAGTGTTAAAGGTTCGTTAACACTGCATAGGAAGAGTTTTCAGTGGTGTGATAAAGTGCTTGTGATGCAATGTTAAGGGGAAAAAAGAATACACATTTCTATAAATCACATGTTTTCACCTCTGCTTTAAGAAAAAGATCAAAAGGAAATATACAAAACATTAAGAGTTTATGTCTAGGTGGTAGCTGTTAGGGTGATTGGAAAATACAGATAAATATTTTTACAACTAGAATTTCAACAACATTCATTTCTATATTGGTGACTTCTAAAAATCTTTTCTGAGCTTAAAAATCTTTGTTTCTATAAAAGTAAATCAACTCAATGAAAGTTAATTAACTTGAACAATGTGTTGAAATAATTAAATTGATAAGAAAACTCATTGAATTTTTAAAAAGCACTAAGTCTGCTGTGATTATATAAATACTATGTACAGAGAAAATTATTTTAGTGATGGGAGGAAAAGGAGACAGGAATGGACAATTAGCCTACGTAGAAACGTGTGTGTGTGTGTGTGTGTGTGTGTATGAGAGAGAGAATTAATGTGATTCCTTTATGAATACATATCAGGAAACAATATTTTCTCCATTTTTCTATTCTTTTAAAAAGATTTTAAACGCAGAAAAATTTAGAGATTTGCAGAATTATATAACCCATTCCTAGATTTAATAAATGTTAGCATTCTGTCATATTCAGTTTATTTTTTAGGAAATAAACATTATAGAAACATTTGAATTCCCTGCTCACCCCCACGCCTCCCCCCACAACCAGTTGGTTCTCTCCTCCCCCGCCTCCTGCCATATCACACCTCCTTTGTTGGTTCACTGAGTTTGAACTTATGAGAGGAAAAGCTGTCAGAGCTCCTTGCATTTGTGCGTGCAGCACAGCAGGGCCTTCAGAGCTGCCCTCCCGATACACGGCCTGTCCAGGCAGACTCAGCCTGGCCTGGCAGGTCCCGCATTCACTAAGGTTAGCGGGATTCCCTGACTATGGCCCTCCAAAGGCACCTCCACCCACCCAGGGGTCCTGGGAACTCTCCCTGCTCCGCCCCATAGGCTGGGTAGCCTGGAAGAGTCTTGCCACCGGGCAGTCTCTTCTTTGGTACCAGAGGCCTTGACTGTGAACCATGGTCCCTTCTGGCTTGAGATTAGTATGGTAGGTGGTATCTCCTGGACCCCTCCCACCACCCCTGCAGCCTGTTATTCTAACCTTCCCCCCAACCCTTTTTTTTTTTTTTTTGGTCTTTCACAGCCAACTCTGAGAAGTGATTTGCCATATTTCTTCATTTGGGAATTGAAAGCATTGGGGAAGCACAGGCATGAGGAACAGTGAAGAGCAGGAGCTCTTACAGTCCATCTGCTGGGGGTTTAATTTACTATCTCCTGCCAGGCTCATTCGTTCATTCATCAAATACTTAATGAGCCTCCACTCTATGGGAAGCACTGCTGTGGGCTTGGATGATACCATGTTGAGCAGACACAGACTCAGTTCCTGTCTATATTAGTTTTCCTTTACTTCTGTAACAAATTACTACAAATTTGAGGCTCACAAAAACACAAATTTATTGTCTTACAATTCTGGAGGCCTGATGTCTAAAATCAAGGTGTGGCTGGTTCCTTCTGGAGGCTTCAGAGAAAGATTTGTTTCTTGGCCTCTTCCAGCTTCTGGAGGCCACCTGCATCCCTCGGCTTGCAGCCCCTTCCTTCATTTTCAATGTGCCTCACTCCAACCTCTGATTCTGCCATGTCTCTTTTTTCTAATGTCTGACTCTCTTGTGTGCCACCTATAAGGCCCCTTATGATTACAGTGGGCCCACTGAGATAATCCAGAAAAATCTCCGCATTTTAAGATCCTTCACTTAATGCCACCTGCAAAGTCCCTTTTGCATGGAAGGTAGCATATTCACTAGTTCTGGGGATTTGGACCTGGACACTTTTGAGGGTGCATTACTCTGCCTATGACACCATCCCCACAGCAGTTTTCACTTACGTGATTAGTTGTTAAACAAGTCACTGCAAATGCAAGAAGGAGAGGCAGCAGCTTGGCAGGGAGCTCAGTGGCTGCCCCCAGGAAGTCACTTGCTCAGGACCTGGAGGCTGAGGAAGATGTGACAGACAGAGAGGGAAGAGAGGGGTAATTCACACAGTGGGCACAGCAGGTGGCAAGACAGGGAAGGCAGGTGGTAGGACAGGACCAGGTGAGGACAGGGATTTTCTGACATTTGTGGGTTGGGAGGAAAGACAGGAGGAAAGAGGGGCCTGAAATGAGGCAATGGAAAGGCAGAGGCCAGAGAGCCCAGACCTAGGTAATTTGGTTCAGGATTCTTTTCTTAACATCAATCAGATAGTGTAATAAGGGATCACAGACTGACTTGTTTTTTGAAAATTTCCTCCAGCTGCATTGTGTGAAGAAGACCCTGGTGAAGGGATTCTGACCATGGCCAAAATGACAGAGTAAATTCTCCCCAAAGATGTCCAGGTCTGAATCTCTGCAGCCTGTGCCTGTTATGTTACATGGTAAGGGAGAATTCAGAAAGCAGAAGGAGTTAAGGTTTCTAACCAGCTGACCCTAACAGGGATAGTATCCTGGATAATCTAGGTGGGCCAGTGTAATCACAAGGGGCCTTAAATGTGGAAGAGAAAGGCAGGAGAATCAATGTCACATTGATGTGATATGAGAAAGACCTGACAGGTCATTGCTGGCTTTGAAGATGGAGGGGGCCCGTAAGCCAAGGAGTGCAGGCAGTCTCTAGAACAGCCGTCCCCATCCTTTTTGGCACCAGGGATCAGTTCTGTGGAAGACAATTTTTCCATGGATGGTGTGGGGAGGGGAATGGTTTTGGGATGATTCAAGAGTATTGTATTTATTGTATGCTTTATTTTTATAATTATTACATTATAATATATAATGAAGTAATTATACAAGTCACAATAATGTAGAATCAGTGGGAACCCTGAGTTTGTTTTCCTTCAACTAGATGGTCCCATCTGGGGGTGATGGGAGACAGTGACAGGTCATCAGGCATTAGATTCCCATAAGGAGCACCCAACCTAGATCCTTCTGCATGCACAGTTCACAATAGGGTTCATGCTCCTATGAGAATCTAATGCCCCACTAATCTGAAAGGAAGTGGAGCTCAGGCAGGAATGCAAATGATGGGGAGTGGCTATAAATACAGTTGAAGCTTCTCTTGGTTGCCCGCTGCTCACCACCTGCTGTGCAGCCTGGTCCTAATAGGCCATGGACCAGTACCTGTCTGTGGCCTGGGGATTGGGGACCCCTGCTCTAGAAGCTGGAAAAGATAAGGAAACAGATTCTCTCCTTGAGCCTCCAGAAAGGAACACAGCCCTGTGAATGCTTTGATTTTAGTCCCATGAGATCCGTTGTGGACTTCTTAACTCCAGCACTATAAGATGATGAATTCATGTTGCTGTGCTCATTTGTTACAGCAGCAATAAGAAACTTACCAGCTTGGAAGTTCAGGGGGCCATTGGGGATATCAATGGAGCAGGAAGCACAGGTAGGGAGACTTGGCCAATTGCTCTTTTAGAGATCTTGCCCCTGGGATGTGGGGAGCTGGACAGATGCTTTGAAAAAGGGGTCTCTGGCCAGGCGCAGTGGCTCACGCCTGTAATCCCAGCACTTTGGGAGGCTGAGGCGGGCAGATCACGAGGTCAGGAGTTCGAGACAAGCCTGGCCAACATAGTGAAACCCCATCTCTACTAAAAATACAAAAAATTAGCTGGGTATGGTGGTGTGTGCCTGCAATCCCAGCTACTTGGGAGACTGAAGCAGGAGAATTGCTTGAACCTGGGAGGCAGAGGTTGCAGTAGCCGAGATCCTGCCATTGTGATCCAGCCCAGGCAACGGTGTGAGACTCTATCTCAAAAAAAAAAAAA
The DNA here is from genome assembly GCF_002776525.5 of Piliocolobus tephrosceles. NCBI lineage: Eukaryota > Metazoa > Chordata > Mammalia > Primates > Cercopithecidae > Piliocolobus > Piliocolobus tephrosceles. Next base: position 92,942,696 of record NC_045435.1, on the reverse strand, counting down.
AAAAAAAGAAAAAGAAAAAGAAAAGAAAAAAGAAAAAGAGGACTCTGCCAAAAAGCCCTAAGTGAAGGAGGAGCTGGGCCCTGGGGAGCTGAGAGAAATGAGGGTAAAGAATGTGCGTTTATAGAGAATAAAGAAGATGAAGGTCTTGGCCACCTCACGGAAGGTGGGGACGAGAGGCAGGAGAGGGGGAGAAAGGCACGCACCGTATCCAGGGCCTGCTATGTCCTCAGTTCATGGAGTCTTTATGTTTCATTTCACAGACGAGGAAATAGAGGCTTAGAAGCAGAAATCAAGTGACAAGCTCAGGCCATAGGGCTGAACAACAATGATGTGAATATTCAAGCTCCTGTTGGTTTGGAGAGGCAAATATAGCCCTGCGGAGACTGTCAGCTCCTGAGGTAGTGTCAAAACATTATGAGTTTGTGTGGTGGACATGGAGCTGCACTGCCCAGATCCCCTTTAGGAAGGCACAGTGGCCAGCACACAGTGGTGTGCGGTCAGCTGCTGGCTGCAAACTCTTTCCTGTTTACCTTGCCCTAAGTTGCACCCCAGGGAATCTGTATTCAACCCCTTAGGAGCCAGGGTGTGAGAGTCTGGCCACTTGGGCCAAATGTTGATACTGCCAGGCGAGCTTGCTGCAGGCCCTTGGCCGACCATGGCTATGTGGGGCCTGCGTCACAGATTGGTCTTCCTCAGCTCATCCTGCCCCGCCAGGATTGACCCCTAATAAACTCAGCCTCTGCTTCAGAGAACCTAACCTGCAAGAGGAGCAGAGCAAGTCTTTGGACAGGCAAGACAGTCTTTGGAGAGAAGGAGGCTCAGTGGAGGGCTGAGGGGGCTCCGCTTTGCATTCTAGGTAATGTTTTCTCCAAGCTGCTTTTATTTTTAGTACAGAAAAATGAGACAGGGTCCTCCCCATGTTTAAAGTTTCTTTTGGTTTTCATTTTCTCTCCTTTGGAGGTGAGATGTGGGTGCTTGCACGTGTCTGGCTGAGGGAGAAGCACTGCTCCTGAGCCTGATGGCGGGGAATCTCTGGGAACTTGGTGTCCTCCTCCTCCGGCTGAGACACACCCAGGTTCACCTTCAGCTCTGGCTGGCTATGCAACTCACCTCCTTCACCCTCCAGCCCCCAACCGCCTGCATGTCATAGTGAAACCAGCAGAGGGCTGGCAGAGGATACCACGTGGCTGCCTGATTCCTTTCCAAGAGGGAAACCGACATTATCCATTCAAAGGGCAGAGGGAGCCATTGCTTACAGCAGCCTTTCCTCCCCAACCTTTCCGCCTCCGTCCTGGCTTCACCTTCTAGGGAAAGTGGGGACGCTCCATCTGCACAGCAGCTTGTGGTAGGGTGGAGGGGGCTTGGTAGCCACAGTGGACCCCCACAAGCCCTCAACCAAGGACCACGTGACAACAGGGATATGCACATTAACCCAAATTATTTGTCTACTTCAGTCCCTGAACACTTTGTGCATCAGAAATTCTCTTAAATATAAAGCGAGGAACATTCTTCTGCTTGTCTTTTTATTAACAGAGGTCAGAATGCAGGAGAGAAGAGGGATGGGGAGCCAGTCAGGGAAAGGAGCGCAGGCCTTCTCTACCCAGCCCAACCTGCAGGCTCCTCAGTGATCTGGTTATACCGTCTGTATGTGCGTATGTAGTTGTGTGCTAGGAAGTGGCTGGAGCCTCTGTTCTGTAGTCTCTGCTGATTTCTGTATTGTAAACACTTCCCCCGCAACTGATATCAGGCTGTCCAGGAGACATCACTGAGCACAGAGTTAGGAGGAGCTGGGCAGTAGACCCCCATCAGGGAGGATTCCACCATCAAAACACAATAGATATGAGACCCTTAAGAGCATAGAATACAGTAAGATGCAGTAAAATAATTAAGAAGTGATGAGTTGGGGTATTTATTATCTTGGTTTTTAATATAATTTATTTAATTTTAAGTTTATGAAATTTAATTTTACAATGGCTGTGTTTAACCCCTGGTTCACAACATTTCTGATCATTTAATAAGTAGCTTTCACAGGCCAGTGAGGAGCCTACAGCACTGCACTCCAGCCACTCAGCAACTCCAAGTCCCCTCATATCTATCATCCTAAATGCCATGAGGGGTGAGTCTGTGGGCTCAGATACTGTGTGGCGTCCCTTACCTCCACCCTCTGCTCCCAGCCTACCTTCTCTTTCGCAGTGTCTCCGAGGGAACTGCAGATGAACTTTACTTCCTGGAGGGAGTGAGCATAATGTAGTGCAAAGGGTTTTTCAAGTCTTCCATTCACTTAGAATGATGTTGGGTGAGTTACTTGACTACTCTGAGCCTCAGTCTCTCAATCTCTAAAATGGGGTAATAGGAGTTACTTCATAGGGTTACTATGCTTTTGATAGGGATTGTTAACTATATCCCAATATCTATGCCTCCCCCCGCCCCACCATTTACAGAGCAGTAGAATTTTTAGCTGAATAAATACTGTCTGAATTGAAGACTGTACTTCCCAGCCTCTATGGCAGCTAGAGAAATAAATTCTTTTTTTTTTTTTTTTGAGATGGAGTGTCACTCTTTCACTTAGACTGGAGTGCAATAGTGTGATCTTGGCTCAAAGCACCTTCCACCTCCTGGGCTCAAGAGATTCTCCCACATCAGCCCCCCAAGTAGCTGGGACCACAGGCATGCACCACCATGCCTGGCTAATTAGATAAATAAATAAATTCTGCTTATTGCTATAAAGTGGAAGTGATATGTGTAATACCCAGGCTGTACCCTTGAAAGGTAAGAACATGTCTCCCTTTCTGATGTTCTCTCTTCCTGCTGGCTGGAATGCTGAGAGTAGAAGTTGCTATCTGGGCTGGGCACAGTGGCTCATACCTATAATCCCAGCACTTTTGGAGGCCAGGGCAGGAGGATCACTTGAAGTCAGGAGTTCAAGACCAGCCTGGCCGACATGGTGAAACCCTATCTCTACTAAAAATACAAAAATTAGCTGGGCATGGTGGTGAGTGCCTCTAGTCCCAGTTACTTAGGAGGCTGAGGCAGGATAGTTGCTTGAACCCAGGAGGCAGAGGCTGCAGTGAGCCGAGATCATGCCACTGCACTCCAACGTGGGTGACAGAGGGAGATTCCATCTCAAAAAAAAAAAAGAAAAAGAAAAAAAAAGAGAGAAGTTGCCATCTGGACCATGAGGGAGAAGCCTCATGTTGAGTGGCAGAGGAACCAGGTACTAGGAGCCTTGGTCTGATAATCATGGGGTTACCTTACCAGGCCTGGTCCACCTACTCAGCTTTTTATGAGTGACAGAAATGGTATTAAGCCTTCATAATTTTGAGTCATTTTTTTTTTTCATTTTTTTATTGTAGTGAAATATGCATGATACAAAATTTACAATTTTAAGCATTTTTTAAGTGTGCAATTCAGTAGAACTAAGTACATTTACAATGTTGTGTGACCATCCTCATGATCTGTTTCCAGAATAGGTTTTTCCCATCTCAAACAGAAACTCTGTATCCATTAAACAACAACTCCTCATTTCCCCCTCTTCCAGCCTCAGATAATCCCTGTCTTACTTTCTGTCTCTATGAATTTGACTATTTTAGGTACCTCATACAAGTGGAATCATACAATTTTTGTCCTTTGTGACTGGCTTCTTTCATTTAGCATGATGCCTTCATGGTTCACCATGTTGTAGCATGCATCAGAATCACCTTCCTTTTTAAGACTGAATAATATTCCATTGTATGAATATATCACATTTGCTTATCCATTCATTGGTCAATGGACACTTGGGTTGTTTCCACATCTTTGACTACTGCGAATAATGTTGCTATGAGCATTTGTGTACAGGTGATTTTGAGTCTTTTTGTTAAAGCAGTGGAACAAATATACTAACACCAGTCTTAAATAATGCACACAGTGTCATTGCAGTGCCTGGCATTTATTTCCTCTCTTTGCTAGTTTTTTTTTTTTTTTTTCTGGAGAGTAAATCAAGGGGTGTAGTAAAGAAAAAGTTTGGGATGAAACCAGTGACTGGCTCAGACTAGCTCACAAAAGCCAATGGTTACACTTTCAGTAAATTTGTGAGCTGGGTGTTAAGCTCATGTTGACTTGCAACTGGCCATGGTGGGGGTATTTACACTATGGTAATTGGCGAACAGTATAGATCGGGGCTTTTCTGGTTTCTGAGAGAGCTGGTTGTTAAACATGAGCATGTCCCTGGAGAAAAACCCTCTTTTGCTGGAGGCCCACAATACTTTGTTATAATTCCATCTTAGGTGGAGGAGACTGTGAAAATTTTGTTAACTGTGTTGTTTGTGAGCGATCATTGTTGTGTGTGAGGTTTGTGAAGCAGACATTTATCTGTGCATGTATGTATATATCCTTTCTGAAAATTGCCTAAGGTCATGGCAGAGAGGACACTAGCTAGACATGTTTGCCGTGTGTTGGGGGCTAGGAGAGTGCTTCATGTTGAGATGGCTGCTGATAAGTGGAACCTCCATCAGCCTGGGGACCCCTGAATGATAAGAATTCATAGAAGCCCCAGCTGCCCTGTGGTGGACGGGTAGCACGAACAAGAAATGCGCCTTTGTTATTTTAAGCCAGTGAGGTGTTGAAGTTGTTTGTTCTGCATCATAATCTAGTTTATCCTAACAGATACATCCCCCAAGTGGAGATGTCTGGTAGGTAGCTGCATATATAAAAAGAGTGTACTAGACTGCATGTAAACGGCATTTAAATCCATGGGATTAGTTGAGCTCTATAAATGGAAAAGAAAAGCGGTCCAAAGACAGAGCTCCGGGGGTTCATCTATGTGTAAATGTTAGAGGGATGAGGAGGAACCAGAGAAAGAGTGAGAAGGGGTAATTGGCTAGTGGGAGGGGGAAGGCCAAGAATGTGGGGTGCTGGAAGCCGAGTGAAGAAAGGATCAGACAGGAGGAAGGAGAAATTTACAGAATGGTTAGGAGTGTAAGTTAAGGCCTGAGAGTCATCTTGGCACCAGCAAAGGGGAGGTTTCTGGGGACCTGCGAGGGGCCAGGGTACAGGCTGACTGGCATTAACTTACTGATACTCTCAGCCATTCTGTACATTTACAAAAGATAGGGAGGAGGAGAGCTAGAGAGAGGGCACACAGGCCTTCCTAGGACTCTGATGCAAAGGAATGACAGAGGAGGCAACACCTGGAGAAGGACGTGCGGGCAACAGAGGGCTTGGGGAGAATTGCTGGAGCTGTTGAGCGAGAGGAAATATGGGGCCTAGGGCAAAGGAGTTGCCCGTAGCTGGCAAGATCCATCTCCAAGAACAGGAGCGAGGGGAGAGCTGAGACACAGAGCTCAGAGGATGGGGGAAAGGGAGTGGGCGCCTGTGCAATGCCTACTCCATGTAATGGGAAGCTCGTCACCAGAGGGAGGCTAGGAGGCTCTGAGGGAAGAGAGAGGCAGCAAAAGGCAGAAAGCCCCTGGACCAGGAGGGGCCTGCTGCCCGTGCTGTGCTCCCACTTCCCCCGTGGGCAGCTATCCAGCTGCCTTCTGCCCCACCAGCCTCAGGGGAAGAAGGTCCCAGAAGGCACAAAGGCAAGGGTAGTGGGTAACACTGGCCTGGAAATCCTTCCCTGCTGGCTGGCTGCCGACAGGTAGAAGTAGCCCACCTGTCCACCAGCCAGTCAGCGAGCAGACTTCCATCTTCTTTAGTAAACACCTTCTAAGCTCCCTACACTGAATGGTTGCTGGGGACATTAAAGTACTGTCTTTCCTACTAGACTCACTGCTATGTCATGTGACTGGAGCTCAGTTGGCAATGAGACTCTGAAGGGGGAGCAAGTAAGTCTTTCTGCCCAAGATGTGAAGGCAGAGCTTTGTAGGAGTTGGCATTAACAAGTCAGCAGTTTTTTTCTTTTCTTCTTTTTTGTTGAGACAGAGTCTCGCTTTGTCACCCAGGCTAGAGTGCAGTGGTGCGATCACAGCTCACTGCAATCTCTGCCTCCCAGGTTCAAGTGATTCTCATGCCTCAGCCTTCTGAGTAGCTGAGATTACAGGTGTGCACCACCATACTCAGCTAATTTTTTGTATTTTTAGTAGAGATGGGCTTTCACCATGTTGGCCAGGCTGGTCTTGAACTCCTGGCCTCAAGCAATCCACGCACCTCAGCCTCCCAAAGTTCTGGGTTACAGGCGTGAGCCACCATGCCCTGCACAAGTCAGCAGTTTTTCATTTTGTTTTGTTTTTCTCAGAAGGACGGGAAGGGCATTCCTGCAGAGAATAGCATTGGCCAAGGCACCCAGGTGTGAGGGGTTCAGCCTGCTGGCCTTACCTGCTGTAGAAGAGGCTCCCAGTGCAAATAAGTCTTTGTGGCTGTCAGGAGAAGGTTTCTGTGGGGAAGAATATTATTCAGGAAGCCTAAGGGGGCTTGATGGACAAGGACACAGGGAAGTGTCCCAGGGTGAGAGGGAGACCAGCAAATGGACCCTTCGATTATGGTAGGCCCATGTTCACTGAACTGGATTGTTCAGAATCCAACTCTAAAGTCTGTGATGGGGACCCTGCAGGGGCACCCTCCTTTAAGTCAGCAGTCAGAGGCTGAGCTTAGTCACTAACCTGGGGGTGTCACGTCTGGAAGGGACAGCTGTAGTATTTAAGTCACATGTGAGCCATCACATTCCTGAGTTATTCAATCACAAGAAGATTGATATCTCAAATCTGCAGAGGAGGGGAAAGGAGCTAATATTTCTTGGGGGCTGTTCTGTGATTTCTTTGAAACAACAGATAACATACTAAGTACTTTGGCATTTTCTCCCTTAAGCCAACACCATCCCTTCTTGTAGATGTTGTATCTATTAAGAAATAGGGGCTCAGAGATGTGCTGCACAACTGATACAGAGCCAAGGTGGCCAACTAAGAAACCTGTGCTCATTCCCAAATGGCATGAACCCAAACATCTGTGGGGGCCAAGCGAACATCAGCTCAGGTGTGATGATAAAGGGCAACTGAGCCTCCTGTTAATTAGAGGGAGTGACAGGGGGACTGTGTGCCACGTGGGAGTATAAGCCCAATCTTTCTGTATCTTTTAGTTTTTCCAAAGAAGCCAGAAATCTGGGTTTTGAATGACGTTTCCCACGTCTGAAATATCATTACTGAAAATACTGTGCTGCCCAAACAAGACACTTTGATGGGTCAGCCCCCAACTGTGAGTTGCCGTTTTCCAAGTGTCCTAGCTGGGAATGCGTTTAGCTGTGTGTAACACATTCCTGCTAGGGTAGTGCAAGCACACAGGAATTTGTCTTCTCCCATAACGAGAGGTCTCAGGAGGTAGTACAGGGCTGACGTGAGCTCTGCAATGCTGCTGTCATTGTCCCAGCTGCGTTCGTCTTTCTGCTCCATTTTCTTAAGTGGGAACAGCAAACAAAATACAGTTAGCCATCTGTGTCCATGGGCTCTGCATCCACAAATTCAACCAGGATAAAAAATATTTGGAAAAAAATAATGCAAATAAGAAACCAATAGAGTATAAGAACTCTTCAAATAGTATTTACATTGTATTAGGTACGACTGTAAGTTACTTAGAGATGATTTAATGTACAGGGGAGGATGTGTGTAGGGTATCTGCAAATACTATGCTATTTTCTATCAGGGACTTGAGGAGAAATCTGCAGATTTTAGTTTTCAAGGAAGTTCCGGAACCAATCTCCTGCAGATATTGAGGGAGGACTGTACTCAGCGTGTGTAAGCAAGGCAAGATCAGGGATCTGTCTGGTTGAAGTTTGCTTGCATTGCTCTTGGTGCAGACCTCCACCAGTGAAGTAAATCTGTAGAGGTATGTGCTGTGGGAGGAAGTCATTGTCCCCTCTGAGGGGTGCTTTCTTCTGAGTTGGCATGAGCAAAGAGGAACTTAGAACCTGGCTTTAGCTCTGCAAGGGGAAATTTCCTCCAAGTAAAATAAGAAATAATCTACATTCTTCTCTTACTGAAGACAATCTAGAGTGTCTTCTTCCCTCCCCTGATCTCTAGCTCATCTCACCAGGTGCAACCTTCACATCCTCTCCATAAAATTTCTCTGGATTGATAAAAAGTCAATCTACCTGAGCTGGATGAGAGATGAAATCGTCTCTTGATGCAGAGATGGTTTGAAGTAGAAGGAAAACCTCCCTATGCAGGGGTGAGGCTGTGTTGGAAGACAGTTGGAGGCTAGGGAAGTGTTGAGTGAAGGTCCTTCCTGGGACTCAAGGACTTCAGCATTTCCAGGGAGACAAGGTGAGTGGACTTTCAGGTATACCCTAGAGTGCATTCTTTTCTACCTGCAATATTCATGAACAAGAGCACTATTTTATTTTTCCTATTTTAGGAAAATTTCTCCCAAACGGTAAGATAGGGAGAAAAGCCCTCCTCCTCCCTCTGGCCTCCACCCAGGCTCAGGCTTTTTGTTTCAGCTGCAAGGGCTGTGGCTGGTATCTTTTCCCCTTCTCTAGGTGAGTGGGAGTAGCTGCGGAATATGTTAATTCACACACATCGAAGATGAACAAAGACCCAAATGACTGCAGAAAAGAGAACAACAGGATGCACAGAGCCTTAGACTAATCAATTAACTTACATTTTTTGCATAGAGGTTTGGAAGAAAAAATAATTACCAGGCTAAGGAAAGCCTTCCTAACTTCCAAAATTCCAATGACTTTCTCTACCAGGATTATGCTGGCATGTGGCAGAGGGCACACCAGAATCTGTAGGGCTTCCACGCAGGATATTCAAGTCTCAGGTGGTCAGCAGGCACAGCCTTCACAGCCAGGCCTTGCTTGGGACCCAGCTCCCGAGCGTGGTGAGAATTCTATTTAGGTCTTCTGTCTTTGCAGGTTTATTATTACTGGTTCTGGTGGGGTAGTTCTCTTTGAGGCAGTTTACACCGTGAATCTGAGTTGAACTCAGGCTCTGGCACTTACAACCAAGTGACCTCGCAGGTCTGTTTTCCCAAAAGCAGACCACCAGATAAACCTTTGCATGAAAGTGTTTCACTGCAAAATACTCCTAGGAAAATACAGTAGGGGGACAGGAGAGTGGGGCCAGGAAGGGAAGGAGGCCAGGCAGGGGTGCAAAGGGGCAGCATCGGACACAGTCCCATGGAAGGAGGAGGAAAGGCTCCCACTTGGCTCAATTCCACTGGAGCTCTAGGGTCAGTGGAGACCACACCTGAGTGTGCCTATCAAAGACAAGGGAGCTAGAAACATTTATACCCCTGCAACCAACAGTCTGAGGTTCAGGGTTTCCCTGGTACACCTAAATTCCCAGGCACCCCAGACTCTTGTGGGTAAGCGAAGTAGACCCTGGTAGTCAGAGGCAGCTGTTCTCAAAAGTGACAGAAGCCAGCCACTTGGGAGTTGTTGTTCATAACACTTGGGCAGTGGCTGAATCTGCTACAAGTGACCTCAAGCAGTTGACTTAGTCCGTGAGACCCATGTGAAAAATGGGGATTATAATGTACCCTCTTCACAGGATTGGCATAAGATCCAATAAGATGATACATAAATGTAAAGCACCCTGACAATTACTGCTCAGACATGGTGAACTCTCACTAAATAATACTATGATTATGCTGAACAATGGCACAAATTTAACTTCTGGATCTGTAGCCTATTAAGCCACCTTTTTCCTGTCCCCATGAAAGGCATGACTACTCCATCCTGAAGGACCCTTGCCTTGTCATCCTTGTTGGGGCTGAAATCCTGGTAGCCATCATCAATCTACCTGAGCTGGATGGGAGATGAAACCATTTACCTGCTCTGAAGTGGAAGGAAGCCCTCCCTGTGCAGGTGACCCCGTTCCTGTTCCCTGAGGCCTTCAGTTCCTACCTGCCAGTGTGACTCCTTCAAAGGGTTCCGTGCTGGGAGGCTGGCTGCTCATTTTGAAGATGTGGATACCACTCAGATATTATTGGAACTTGACTTTGAAGCCTGTCTAGTTCATGGAACAGCAAAGTCAATCACTTTTTACTAAACAGGTACTACGTGCCACACATTCTACCAAAGGCTTGCTAGGCAATAGTTACTTAATGTTCACAGTACCCTGGGAAGTAGGTGCCACTATCTCCATTTAAAGATTTCCCCTCAGGAATACTGAATTTGGAGGTCTTAAGAAGCTTCCTTAAAGTCACATAGTCAGGAAGAGGCATCTTGTCTACCTCCTTAGCCCACGTTTGGAGTCATGTGCAATTAATCCACTCACTCCTTAAAATAAACCTATGCATTCCCATTTGTGCATATTGAATTTTATAATTATTTCTTATCTACCTCCAAGATTTAATACAGGTTAAGCTTTCTGTGTGAGCTGCTGCTTCTGCTGCTGTCGTCGTCGTCTTCTTCTTCTTCTTCTTCTTCTTCTTCTTCTTCTTCTTCTTCTTCTTCTTCTTCTTCTTCTTCTTCTTCTTC
>NC_045435.1:92926588-92932290 GCF_002776525.5 Piliocolobus tephrosceles | reverse complement strand
TCTTCTTCTTCTTCTTCTTCTTCTTCTTCTTCTTCTTCTTCTTCTTCCTTCTCCTTCTCCTTTCCCTTCTCCTTCTTCTTCCTGCTCCTCTTCTTCTTCTTTAGTTTCTTTAATAAACGTGTTTAAAACAGCAGTTACCAGAGCGCTGTGTTTTCTCTGCCTCTTTCACCACCAGCCCACTGCCCTCATCACTGACGTTTATCTCATGAGACCTAGGCCCCAATTCTTTGCATTTAGAGGCAACAGCCCACGGTCCTACAGATCTGAGATCTTGCAGCCTTTTTGCAATGACTCTAAGTTCTTACATCTTACTTGAGAGTCATAATCCTAGGTCAAAAGTTAGTTCTTACAACTTACATGAGAGTCATAATCCTAGGTCAAAGGTTTTTGGACTCCTTCCTCTCTTAGAGCTCTTCTGCAAATGATTCCTATTCGTGGTCAGCCAAATGTGCCTTTCCTGATGGAGACAGGTACAAGGAAAAGAACAATGTCTGCTTCTGCCTCACTTGGCCCCCTGGAGGGGCAAAAAATCTTAAGACGTTGCCAGCTCTGCGGTCCACACCAGCCTCCTCCTTGCCAATTAACGGCATCTGTTCACCAACCAGCAGCAATCAGCTCATACCTCAGCCATTCTCCTTTCTTCTGTGCATTCTGAACACCAAGTGCAGAGACTCTGCACTTTCTCCATCTTCTGCAGATGATATTTTCACAATGTACCAAAGTTCATTGTGGGCAGAGACTGTGTCTTAGTAAACACTGTAAGAAACAGTGTATAAAGAACCAAGACAAAGTAATAATAAAAAAAGAACTAAGACATGGGCCCTACCTATCTGGAATCCAGGTTTGCTGACCAAAGAACTCCCCCTGTGGCAGGGAGGCAAATCAACAGTGATGCTCGTGGAATTCTCACCATCTTCCTGATTATCCACAAGAATTCTCCCCTTCAGCAGCAGCTGTGGAAGGGGGCCCGTGCTGCCATGTAACATTGGATGAAGTTTTCTCTGGATTAAGGTGCTGTTCTAGAGATTTATCGACCTCACCCCTTTCCAAATGGAAAGTTTTTGAACTTACCTTGCTTGTATTACATTATTGTATTTAGGGTGTGTTAGTGAGGACTGTTGTTACAATTCTTAGGTTGCAAAATTATGAGGAGGAAACATAAGGCTTGACTGTTACAGAGCCAGGAAGAAACAGATTCCATTGGAGATTGTGGACTCTGAGAAAAATGGTTAACAAGGTCATCTCTGGGTGTAGTCACACAGCTGTGACTGTGGGTGTCTCTCACGGGTAAGTGCATGTTGCTGCTTTTACATCTTGGTAAACGCAGGATCCTTTAAAAATGTGCTATGAGAAGAAGGACGTGTGTGTCTGGCAGGCACAGAAATGGAATGAGTGCACAGGTTTCCTGGCCTGGTCTGCCTCGGCCACTTCCAAAGAAGTTGCCTTGCCCACGGAACAAAAATAGATCAATCAGCCTTTACCTTCAACAACTGAAACCAAGGATGCAGATTTTGTCGCTGGTGACTGGTGTGAAGTCAAGAGCCTTGTTACAGAGGCCCGGGTGAGGTGAGCCAGCAGGGTAGGAAGGCCAGGGGGAGGAGGGAGGAGAGGAGAGTGCCAGTTGGCTTTCTGAGTGCCTTTTTTCCCTGTAGTGGTGGAGCTGCCTCTCCTCCTACTGTTTTTCCTGGGCAGCTCCTTCCTTCCCATAAACTCCCCTTCCTGACCAGTAAGAGGGCTTCTGATTCTTGTAAGCCCTGACTAGGGCAAATGCCGGCCAGCTTGACCTTTCAGGCTTTCTCCACCCTCTCCACCAAAGGCATGTCCATAAATGCTTCAAATTCCTGAGCGCGGGGACTGTGGCACTTCTCCCTCATCCTCACTTCCCAGACTGTCCTGGGTCTGGCTCATAGCAGGAGTCCCGTGGCTGGTGAACAAACCGTGACTCTCTGGAGCCACATCATTCTTCCTGTAAATCAGCTGCCACCTGACCAAGACCCAGAATAGTCCAGGCTCATGTCATCCCGAGCACTCTTGTGTGGAAAACAATGAGCCACAGAGGTGCAGAGGCAGTTCACCCACTGTTGAGTGTGCTGAATTCTGGCCTCTGTTGAATGTGTGCTGATGACACATGCCATCTTTTAAAGTTTGTAGAGCCCCCTATTGTCCACAGGTACAAACACGAAGCATTCTGATCACCCTGCAAAACAAAATGAACCCAGGAGTGGGTGTCATAACTGGTTGAGGGATCCTAGAACCAGAACTCCCCAGTGGGTCTGAGGACCAGTAGCCTCAGAATCTCCTGGGGAGATTGGTAGAAATGCACATTCTTGGGCTTCCCCTGAGACCTGCTGGATCAGAATATGCATTTTAACGAGATCTGCTCTCACTTCATCCCCATTATTTACTTGCACGTTAAAGTCTGAGAGTGCTCATTCAGAAACACATTCAGCTTTATAAACAACATTTCTAAAGTTCTGGATACTTTTCATGTTGAGAAGAAACAGTAGCAACCCCATGCTCATGCTCATGACAGAAGGGGGTGCCATGTGGTGGTTCAGAGTGTGAGTCTGGCTTCAGAGCCCACTGCATGACCTGGATGGCCTCCTAACTTCCCTTACATTCAGTTTCCTTATCTGTAAAATGAAAATAAAAGCAGGAACTACCCCAGAAAACTGCTGTGGGGATTAAATGAGGATATACATATTTAAATAGCTTAGAACTAGGTCCTTACTACATGTGCACTACTATTATTTTGCATTATCAAAATAGTTGCCATTTAGTAGGTGTTTACTGTGTGTTAAATACCGTGCTAAGCACTTCATACCACACATGGAGGTATTGTCTTCCTACTGAAGAGGAAACAGAAGGTCAGAGTGGGTCAGGATCTTGGACTGAGATCTTGGGTCTCGAAGGCTAGTGGTGCTCTTACCTCCTAAGTCATGTGGCCTCTCGAGGTCTATGGTATAGCTACAAAGGGGTCAACCAAAGAGGGAACCCACTTCTGTATGCTATGTGAAGACACAATGTGACACAAAATAACTCACAAATTGCCTGTGCATATCCTTTGCCAATTTTTATTTTCCTCTTTGCTTTGTATTATTCCATCTGTGTGAAATGCCATCAACAATGCCTGGCCCTTTGTAAGTATTCAACAAATATTAGTCATTATTTGGAGGAGTTCTCTATGTATTCCTTATACCAATCCATTTTCAGTTACATCCATTTCAAATATCTTCTCCCAGTATGTGGCTTATCATTTTTTACATAGTGTTTATTGCACAAAAGGCTTTAAATTCTAATATTACCAGATTAATCCGGTTTTTCTTTAAGGTTTGTGTTTTGCATGTCTTAATTAAGAAATTTTTTATCCCATGGTCATAAAGATACTCTTCTATGTTATCATCTGATGTTTTAAAATGTTACTTTTCTCATTTAAGTCTGTTTTTAAAAGCTTGATGCTTACTCCTCTCCCCACCCCACCCCCAGCCACCCTTTCAAATGTGTTTGGAATATGTCCTTACATATGTATATCATCTTGTAAAATACATACATCTGCCTTGTGTCTGTTTTTAATTTACATAATGGAATTTTGCTACAAATCTCATTCTGGTTCCTACTTTTCCCACTCCACGTGTTGCTCTATAGATTCTGTGTTTGCTTCTAAGTGCATTGTCACAGTTTACTTATCCATTTCCCCACTGAAAGATACCAGACTGCCTCCAACTCCCCAACATAAAAACAGTGCAATATACCACCTGGTACTTTGTGAGAACTTCCATGGGACTGATGTGCCCAGGGTGGATTTGCTAGGTGTTGAAGCCAGTCAATGGATTCTGAATTTTGTTAAATGTTGGCAGAAAGATCTCCAGCGAGGTAGTTCCACCTTACGCCTCCTAGCAGTATAGGTCCTCACTTACCCACATTTCTAACTTTTGCCCTTCCTGTGGACATAAGAACACATCTCATTTGAATTTCAATTCCTCAGATCACTGCTGATCTGGAGCTTCTCTTCCCATACTTGTTGGCCATTTGGTCACTTCTCTTGTGCTTTGCCTGATGACCACTCTCTATTTATTTCCTGTTGAAATTTTTGCCACTGTTGATTTGTAGTAGACATATACTTGGCAATCTAGCTAGTCATCCTTGGATTTTTGATGCTGCAGATACCTCCTCACTGTTTCATATTAGCTGAGAATTTCTTTCTGTGTCCTTCACTAAACAAACATTATACACACACACACACACACACACACACACACACACAGTCAAAAGTGTTAGCTGAGCACATACTATGTGCGGACACCACTAGGTGCTTGTCTTAGTTTGGGTCCTTGTGAAGCCAACCCTGAGGCAAAGATATTGGTGTAAGTGGTTTATGTGGGCAGTGAAAGTAACACCTTAGGGAAGTGGGAAAGGGACCTACAGAAGGAAGGTGAGTCAATAAATGGTGTATTTATTTATTGTGGTAACTTGCTTCATATGTAGGTGACAACCTTAATTCTGCTGGAGAATTCTGGGAGCCAGTGTAGAACTTGCCACTCAGAGTCAAGTGTTTATACCCCAGCTCTGTCAGTCATTACTGTGGGGGGCTGGGAGGGTGTTAAACACCCAGCACTTCAGGCTTACTGCTGAGGCAGCAAAATGGGCTCTAGCAGCAAGACAAAGGTCTCGGGCAAAGCAATGTGGGTGCCTGCAGTCCCCAACCACCCCACTAGGCAGGCACTGAGATGATGAGGGCGAGGGGCCATGGGCAGGGCACCAAGAAGGCTAGCGCCCGGGCTTTATGTGCATGATCTTGAACCCAGAGGTCAAACAAAAAATAAAACACAAAGCAAAACACAAAGCTCTCATAGTTTATGAGGTATGATTATGCCCATTTTTCAGGTGTGGAATTGAGGGTTGGAGAGGTGAGGTAAATTGCATGAAGTTAGTGGCAGAGCAGTGATTCAAACAAAGAATGTGCATCAGAGCTGCCTGGGAGAGTTTATAGAAGGCAGAGTCTAGGTCTGGGATGAGCTCAGACTACATTTGAGCTCAGTCTACATTTTAATCAAGTGTCTGATATAGGTATCTACGTTAGTAATCTATTTCTGTGTGACAAAGTACATCAATACTTGGCAGCTTAAAACAAAAAATGATTATCTCACACAGTTTCTGAGGGTCAGGAATCCAGCGTGGCTTCCCTGGGTGGTTCTGGCTCTAGGTCTCTCACAGCGTTGGAATCAAGTTATTGGTCAATACATTTTCAAATATGTTCCTCCCTGCTGTTGGTGATGGAACCATTCACTATCTTGACTGTAGTGGTGGATATACGAACCTCCAAAGGTGAAAACAATGTAGAACTCAGCCAGGCGTGGTGGTTCAAAACTGTAATCCCAGCACTTTGGAGGCTGAGACAGGGAGGATTGCTTGAGTCCAGGAGTTCAAGACCAGCCTGGGCAACATGGTGAAACACCATCTCTTCAAAACAAAACAAAACAAAAAACCACAAAAAGTAGCCAGATGTGGTCTCAGCTACAAGGGAGGCTGAGGTGTGAGGATCACTTGAGACTAGGAGGTTGAGGCTGCAGTGAGCCTTGATTGCACCACTGCACTCCAGCTTGGGTGACAGAGCAAAACTCTGTTTCAGAAAATTAAATAAATAAATAGAACTCAACACACACACACACACACACACACACACACACACACACACACACACA